>NC_052944.1:32495048-32867685 GCF_013358895.1 Oreochromis aureus
AAGTCCCTAAACCACAACTCAAAACAAGCTCAAAATTACATGGGTGGCACCAACCTACTTACCTAGTGTTTCTAACAAAGAGTCTCTACGTGAGTAAGTGTATGGGGTCCCCAAACTTACCTAGTCCACTTTTACTCCCACCACAACCATCAAACAAAAGAAACACAGCAGAGGAGCTTTACACATGAGCCAAACATTTCAAAGGAGGGAAGAGAGGCCGCGCCCAGCCACAGGTGAGTCTCCTTATCAAGGTGTGCACTCCTGGTTTTTCCAATCAGGGTCTCCCTCCTCTAATTGGTTGGGCATCCCCAGATTGACATCAGCCTGCAGTCTGCGACCTAAGGGATTAGCAAACAAAAGGAGAGGGAAAGAAAACATGCAGCCTGCAGACACGTAACACACAGAAAAGAGGAACTTTCCATATAAGCAATGTTTGAGACTGTGTGACGTGTAAAGTACCAAAATAACACATATATGAGACACAGTTTATGATTCTAATGTTAGAGCTCTTGCAGCTGGCGTTTGAGCTGTGCAGGGGTCTCTCTCTTCCGGAAGATGATTGAATAAAAAGAAATATAAATGTTTTAACACACTATGAGTCGGTTTTCTCTGTTCTATCATGGGGACAAAAGGATCGGGGTTTAATAGCACGCCTGAAACAAGAAACAAAAACATTCTAGAAAGGAAACACAATTAACTTACCTACCATGAAGATCGAAAAGAAAATATAGGCTCTCATCTGCCTCCCTAGCCTAAACAGCTTTTTTAGGCTTTTAAAAGAAAAAGGCTCCCCACACCTAAAGCTGACTCATGAAGAATGATATTTTATGTACAAAAATAACTAATGTACTGTAGCTCTTCTAAATGCAGAAAACACAACAATATGCAGGAATACACACTGCACAGCCTTGAACAGATTGTAAACATTACATCTTCTTGTTATCGTGATATTTTTTTTATTTCTAGTTTGTCCAAACTCATTAACTGAGGACTCTGTGCTGTTATGTTTTGCAGGCCTAGATGGATAGATTAATATTTTATTGATCCCTGTGTGCTCAAGAGTGCTAAATGTACAGATTTAAGCTTGTGGACTGGGACTAGGCCTCAGTTCTTCAGTAACCTTGGGGGCGGTGGATGGCCTGGGTCACCTGTATCTTTTTCTGTCTGCCTCTAGCTCCTGGGAGAACATTATTGCAGCTCCTCACCCTCATTATCAAATATATTTTGTGACACACACACACACACACACACACACAACACAGCAAGATTGTTGATTTGTGTATCTGTGCTTTTTAATATTTTTCCCTTCCCGGTGTTGTTTGTTTTGCCAGTCATCAATGTTGACTATTATATAAACACATAAAGCAAGTTAAGGATTATTATATGGAAATTTTGCGTACATGCATATCATTTTGTCCCCAGTGTATTAACATTCTCAATGTCAGTATAGTGTATTGTATGGAACTCCAAAGTGTTCAAAATTAAATAAATAAATAGGTCATGATGAAATAAATAACTATGTGAATAAATAAGACACAGATATGTAATGTGAGAATGATATTGTGAAATAATGGAACACATTTTGAAAAAAATGCTCATTATTGTGAAATATATTGCATTCTGCTATATAAATTTATTTATTATTGTGAAATATTATTTCACGGTCATTATTTTTCACAATAACAGAGATTATTGCTGAGGCATTTTATTTATTTCAAGCCGTTTTTATTCCAAAATATCTTTTTTTCAAAGTCAGTCTTTATTTCAAAATCCCGTTTTTCCCGATGGCCTATTTATTTCATAATGCGACTTTTCAGCAGAATGACTGTCTGTCAATCAATGTAAGTGGGTTGGACCTTTGCGCCTATTGGCTTATCGTTTACCATCGACTAGTTTTCCTGGATACCTGCTCGGCGGACGGCTGCTACAGCTAGCAACAGCGTGCTAGGTCAAAAGTCACGGAGGATGGCGGACTGGTGTGAACTTCAGTCAGTTCTGCTCATTTAAGCAAATCAGAGAGGGATCATTTACCAGTAGATACTGTTTTGAGTCGTTTAGATGATGTTTCTGAAATGCTTGGGATGATAATTGCTCTTCAAGATGTTAGCATCGATGACAACATTGTCGAAGGTTTAAGATCAATTCAGCACCGTGTTCGTTTGGAATACGCTGAGGAAGAACAGTCTTCAAATATTGGTCGTCCACGTCTTGAAATCCCGGTGCAGCACTCAGGACTTTAGTGCTGTCTGGGATAACCATCGGGGTAATTGCCGATATGTTTTCTGTGTCTCCGAGCACAATTAGGAGGAAAATGACGGAGGAAGGTCTAAGGTAAGTTTATGCTGTAATTGAACACCTGTGTGATTCTGTACACAGCATTGTTTAGATGTTGACCTTAATTATGACGTTTGACAATGAAATATTATCGCTTACTTTTTTTTTTGTTACTGTCTAAGTGGGGCAGCTACGGCTAAAGCTATCGGCGCCATCTCGGCGTTGAGACACGTTTAGCCGGCGCAGTGTTAGCTGTTAGTGTGTTAACTCAGAGACTGGGGGCAGTGGAACCTGTAGGAACCTTTTATACGGAGAGTAGACCCATGAGCTTTCCACAGTCTACTTACTTATCACATCTTGTTAGACAACAGGGTCATTAGTGCTTTAAATAGTACATAGTTGAAGGTTTCATTGCTGTTTGCAGTTGATTGTTCTCTGAGAACACATTACAAAGTTGATGTTAAATAGCGAGTTTATTTAAATGGTTTTGTCTATTTCAGCAGCATTATAAACATACTTTCTCTGGTGTCTTCAGTAAAGCTAAAACAAGAATACATTTACATCCTTGGTTCTTTCAGTATTAATTGGAAAACTTTGAGATTTGCTGTTATATGACAAAAATGTTTTATGTGCAGAAAATCTGATAGGAATTCTTCTATTGGAGATGTGGATTTGGATTCAAAAGTGCTGGACATTCAGCATCATCACCCAAATGCCGACTGCAGAATGATGATGGGACATCTACGATCCAGAGGCATATACATTCAAAGTAAGCTGATATTGTTTAAATATCCAAACACCAGTTTCCGGCCTGGAAAGCATGTGTCAGTGTGGCCTTGATGTGATATTTTAATGTTTCCATCAAAAATGATTAGCATGTTCTTATCACTGTTATGCAGTTATGTTCCTGTTTGAACCAGTCCGTACACGATTCTCTCTCCTCAGTAAATCTGTACAGCACCTGGATACTTACCTGAAGCAATGATGATCTGTCCCATATGCATTACAGTGTTTACAATACAGTCTTTTTGTAGTTGTTAGTACTAAGACATGATCTGTTTGTTAATCAGGATTTCGACTGATGGATTCAATGAGACGAGTCAATCCAGAAGGGGTCAAGATGCGACGGTTATCTATTAAGACTGCAAGGCGTTTTCAGTACAGTGTACCAGCAGCAAATCACCTTTGGCATATAGATGGAAATCGGCATTGAGCGCCTGTGGAGGGATGTATATGAAAACATCTTCACCCAGCTGGAGATTCAAGGACTGCTCAACCCTGGTGAAAAAATTCACTTGTTTGCTCTGCACAGATGCTTTTTGCATCACATTGAACATCATCTTCAGTCATTCCAGGAAGCATGGAATCAGCACGGACTCAGAAAAGCAAACAACCATTCACCCCTGCACCTCTGGTTGCTGCACAGAAAGGAGGGACAAGATTTGTCACAGGTACATGACTATTTGATCCGTATTTGTTCTTGTATGTAAAACTCTGCTATCTGTAGTGGAGATGAGTTTATTTCTACTGTGCAAGTTGGTGTACCAACATTTTTTTTCCTGTAAGTGGAAATGTCTCCCAAGCCATTCTCTCCTTTTATCCCATTTGTCAGGTATAGATGGCAATACTTTAAACAAAGTTAAATTTGTTATACCTGAAGGGAACCAATCCTGACCTAGAATGGGTGAATGAATAATTAGGTGGTAGCCAATGCCTAAGCAACTCACATAGGCCCTGGCAGACTCAATAAGTCCATCTAGGAACAGCTGCAGGAAACACCTCTTCAGTTTATATTTAAGACATGTGCATGCTCTTTCAGGTTGATGAGGATTATGGTGTGGACTGGACAGGACCACATAATCACCGCCCATCAAATGAGATCACCATTCCTGACATTCAGCTCCCACGTGCACTGAATGAACGAGACCCTGCTGTGCTACCAAACAACAACGTTTCACTCAGTCAAGCTTTGGATGCCTACTGTGAAACTGTTCAGTCACTCAAACTTATGTTTGATAACACACCTTAACTCTTCAAAGTAAGCAGGTGCAATATGTTCACACCCTATTTCTTGCATAACCATACTTCAAAATCACTTGTAGAAAGACATGTGGAGAAGGAGGTGGTATGTTTTGTCATTTTGATTTATTATTTTGTTATTATTGGTATTACTGTCATTACTGTTGCATCATAAACATATAGCAAGCATATGTATACAAGAGGTATTGATATTGCATTCAAATGTATGGGTATCATATTAGTCTTTATTACAGGTCCAGTAAGAACCACTTTAAACTGTTGAGTTGAATCTATAAACCGAAATGAGACAGGAAGTTATAGGCTTTTGAAGTTGCAGGTTTTGCAGAAGTGAAACCGAAAGCAGAGTGAGCGCAAGCCAAAGAGTAGGGTGTTTATTATGCATTTATCTTTGATTTAAGCTTTTAGTAGAGGCTTTTGATTAAAACATTTATTCAGTAGATTACATATATAGTTCCAGTTAGGTTATTATATGTAAGGATGAGCCTCTGTTCTGGTGAAAGGTCAGAAGTGTAACGGGTGAGATGTGAGAGCATTTAAGGCGAGACATATACAGACACAAATAGTGAGAGGTCATGACACGTCGCGGCAGTACACAGCATGCACGCCCCCCGCACGCGTCACACACACACATACACACCATAGTAGATCTATTTTGGTAGGGCAGAAGTGAAGATGTATTTTTGCTGCAAATGCAGAATTGTGCCGACGTGCTTAGAGGAAGTGCAACAGATGTCCTAGGAGATAAGCGACAGCGAAGACGAGCTGAGGGGAAGCACCGACCCGAAGACAATGTTCTTTAAAAATATGTTAAAGGTTGTTGACAGAACATTTGTGGTTTTGAGTTGACGTATGCTTTGTTTAAATCTGCCTAGCAACAGAAAAGGGGGCTGTACTATCTTAACCCTATAAAACTGTTGTCTGAATATGGTAAAGACAGTTCAATACTGATTGGGTTGTTGAACTCACACATGTGTTCATTAAAATGCCGTCTAAATTGCACACGCCCGGATCTGTGGTTATTTATGGATTCCTTCTCTCAACATTGAACCCTAACAGACACTATCAAATTTAATCAATTTCTATGTCAGGAGGATTTTTTTTTAAAAATTTCTACATCTATGGCTTTGTAGCTAATACTGACTCAAAACAGCATAACCAATTTCATTTTCAACAAAACAGTGAATGGCTATAAAACAGGATTTGTTTTACACAGCTGTCACTTTAATGATATTCATTTCTTGGTTGGATGTACAGTACATGTCAACTCTGAGCAGATTTAATACAATGAACACAGTACAGTAGTGTAACATCTTAATTCAAATAATTTTTTCTAGAAATTTTTTTTGTACCAGTAGCGAGTATAAACAAAACATACTGTGTAATTTATAATGTACAGTGAACAACTGATTTTGATATCTGAACTCTTTGTCAGTTTATATTAAAACAAACCATAAATGCTCACCTGTACTGTGCATTTTTCACTGTCAAGTGTATTAAAAGGAACTAGAACTCACTAGATTGTCCGTTTCTTTGAACACTGAATACAGTAATGTGATGCAAGAAAGAAGAAATGGTCTAATCTTACCATGTGGTTATGGAATCAATCCTAAACCAGAGCAAAACCTGAGTCAGTAGAGTTGAGACACACCTGAATGTCCATTAGAAATGACTCATAGGTACAGTAGTGTGCAGGAAGACGTAGAACTTTAAAACAGGTGGAAGACTTTGGAAGACTGCTGTTGACCACTTCCACAGTCATTTCTCTCGGCAAGACTTCCCATCCTGTTGAAAATTTGATGAGGGCTTTTCGTTGTGCACAAGATGCTGCAACAGAAGATTGTTTTAAACTATAATGACATCCTATATTCATTATTTTGAATCTTTTATGGAGAAATACCATAAAAGATGACCACTTGCATACAGGGCAACAGACATTTTTGCCCCACTCAAATTGCTGTTGTAGCTGTTATAGATATTTTTATGTTAACAAAGCTAAAAGTAGTCTACATACAATTATAGTGCAACTGATAATGCCACCACTCTGTTTTTTTATGTATTGCATGGAGGCAGTATGGAGCAAATAACAAAACAAAATTATACTATAGTGTACTTTGTTAATGACCCAAGATCACTGGACTGTATGTAATTTACTAAAGTATAATCAGAGAAAACCAATGGCAAAATACCTATCGCAGCAGACTTACCATTTTCAATGAAGGACCGAAGGTAGCCTGCCACTCTGCATTTATCCTCGAGAGCATTTCTCTTCCTCCTCATCTTCATCTTCTGTGGCAGGCCACAGTCATTTTATAGCTTTACTTATCTTGTGGTCTCGGAGCGTCAGCAACATTAGGTGTATTTTTATTAAATGTAACCCAGCTGTTCAACTAACCCAAGCATACAAAATAGCATATTGGTGTTTTGTGTCAACAATTAATGTGCATCCTTCATAAATTAACCAAATACCTTTACTATTCAGATGTTAAAAGATGTGACCTGACCTTACCTCACAACAGGGAGCAGTCTCTGATTCCCTTGGTAAGAAAAGAGGAATGATGTCTGATCTTTCTGTCAGAAGCGGCCATACCATGGTCTCCTTAAGCCCTTTCCTCAGCTGCTTGACTTGATGACTTGTTCGTGTTATGACCTACAATGGTGAGACCAAACCAAAACTGAAGTTGGCTTCCGTAAAGTGACACACACTTTAAATGTTAAATATTTAAAGAACATCCACTGTACTAGTAAAAGCATTTTCAAATTATACCCACTTACAAAATCACTACGTTGAACTAAAATTGCTTTCTTTTCTTTCACATAGATTACTTGTCTTCCATATTAGCACAGAAGATAAGCCACTTTAAAACAGTCATGAATAACTATTACCTACAACAATGTAAATAGTAATACAGACATTAACCTAGAAGACAATTATTTTCTCTTACCTAATTTATGGAATTCTTTACTATGATAAAAACAGCATTAAAAAAATCTGTGACTGAACTGATTAAAAAGCTAATTTTTGGCAGACAGACAGACTGAGCCGTAATAACATATCGTTACTTACCCTGAACAGCGTTTTGTGGAGTGGAGCTAGCTGTGATAGCGTTAGCATTTGCTAACGTTAACACTGTGCTGTTTTGATGAGAACTTGGACCAGGGACCGCTTCATCTCCAGTACACTGCTGCAATGCTCTCTCAGACTGAGGTGAAGACGTACAATCTAAGCGGTTAGCAAGTTCTCTGAGTAACTCAGAACGGACTTATCTCCTGCAACCATATCCTTCACAAGCATTGATACACCTGTAACGTTATTCGCGCCCAGTGTTTTGCATTTGTCGGTGCCTTAACGTTATTTTGAGCTGCATACTGCCGCCGTCTGCATAGGAGACGCATTGCACCATTAAACCTAAATTGACACTTCATGTGCTATTACTTATGTCTGAGTAAAGGACCAACCAATCACACAACTGGCTCTCCCCTGTCTCTCTTGATTGACAGACAAAGTCATTCTGCTGAAAAGTCGCATTATGAAATAAATAGACCATCGGGAAAAACGGGATTTTGAAATAAAGACTGACTTTGAAAAAAGGACATTTTGGAATAAAAACGGCTTGAAATAAATAAAATGGCTCAGGAATAATCTCTGTTATTGTGAAAAATAATGACCATGAAATAATATTTCACAATAATAAATAAATTTATATAGCAGAATGTAATATATTTCACAATAATGAGCATTTTTTCAAAATGTGTTCCATTATTTCACAATATCATTCTCACATTACATATCTGTGTCTTATTTATTCACATAGTTATTTATTTCATCATGACCTATTTATTTATTTAATTTTGAACACTTTGGAGTTCCACGCACAAGAGCCACGCGCATCGCAATAAAGAATTCTGTGCTTAAATAATGAATTGTAGAATAAATTCTGCATTTGTAAATTCATTTTTTAATTCCACATTAAAAAGCTGATTTTCAAAATGTTTTTTAAAATGGCAATTCCACTCCCCATTTCAAAATGGTGAATGACCCCGGTTGTTAGTGGGGGAAGATCAGGAAGAGGGAGAAGCAGGAGAGAGGAGGCAAGTTTGTTTGGGACACAGACTAGTGAACGGAGTTTGGAGGAGAACAGTTCGGATGAGGGGTCGAGGGTTGTTCGAAGGAAGACAGTGAGGGAGGAATTTAAAATAATTCTGAAGTTTACGAAGGAAGGTGAGGATGTGCAGCTAAGCCCAGTAGCTTTATCTAGAGAACTGAAAAAGAAGTTAGGAGAAGTTCAGCTGGCTAAAATTCTCAGGGATGGAAACTTACTTATAGTGGTTAAGACAGAAGAACAGAAAAATAAGGTGTTGAATGCTGAAAGCATTTGTAAGAAGACCGTAGGAGACAAGAGGATCTTAGCAGAAAACAAAGTGACACGGGGGGGTGATTACAGGTATTCCTCTTGAAGAGGATCTAGAAAAGCTAAAGGGGTGTATTCATAGTGTTGAGGACAGTAAAGTAAAAAGACTGTTAAAAACAATTAATGGGGAGAGGGTCGGTAGCTTGGGCAGCACGGTGGCACGGTGGTTAGCACTGTTGCCGCACAGCAAGAAGGTCCTGAGTTCAATTCCACCATCAGGCCGGGGTCTTTCTGTGTGGAGTTTGCATGTTCTCCCCGTGTTTGCGTGGGTTCTCTCCGGGTACTCCGGCTTCCTCCCACCGTCTAAAGACATGCAGCTTGTGGGGATAGGTTAATTGGATAATCCAAATTGCCACTAGGTGTAAATGTGCGAGTGAGTGTGAATGGTTGTCTGTCCCTGTGTGTTAGCCCTGCGACAGACTGGCGACCTGTCCAGGGCGTACCCCGCCTCTCACCCTATGACAGCTGGGATAGGCTCCAGGGCCCCCCGCGACCCTGAAAAAAAGGATAAGCGGAAGCGAATGGATGGATGGATGGATGGATGGGTCAGTAGATTGTCAGTATTACTGGAATTTCAGGAGGCTGTCCTGCCAGATAGAGTTAAAATAGGATGCAGGTGCTTTCCTGTTAGACCATACGTGCCGCCACCCCTCAGGTGCTAAGATGGCAAAGATACGGACACGTCACTGCAGTTTGCAAAGGGAAGCAGAGGTGCCCCAGATGTGGAGGGGAACACCAATATGACGAGTATGGGGAAAATGTACAGGATAAATGCAGTAACTGTGGGGGGCAGCACAGGGTGAGTTATGGGGGTTGTGAAGTAAGGAAGAAGGCCATGGAGGTCAAGCAAGTCAAAGCAGCTCACAACATAAGTCACGCAGAGGCTGTCAAGAGGGTAGAGAAGGCAAAGGACGAGACAGGAAAGGTTCAACCAATGTCACCATCAGAATTAGTACAAACACATGGAACTCATACAGGACTGACAATGGAGAAGATGATTTTGTTCATTGCCTATGTTATAAATTGCACAGATCAAGTATAACACAAAACGGGAAAAAAAAAAAAAAAATGTTCAAGGAGCAGAGAGGTTTTTTTGGTATTAAAGATCCCAATATCTTGGGAACATATCAATAAAAGACTTGGAGGGGAGGGGAAAGCGGTATATATTTATATATTATATTATATGTTTTACAGTGGAACGCCAGACATTTGATTGCAAATGGACAAGAGTTTAAAGGATTCATCAAAAAATGCAAAAAGAAATGAGAAATAATCTGTATTCAGGAGACCTGGCTTAAACCTACTTTGGATTTTGTTATTAAAGGTTATGATAGTGTCTGCAGAGATAGAAAGGAGGATAATGGAGGAGGATGTGCAACATTTGTGAAACAAGGGATCCAATATAGAGTTTTAGCTATAGGAACACAATTAGAATATATTATACTTGAAATCTGGGGAGGAAATGGCAGCATTGTGGTAAATTTTTAAAATCCAGCTAACAAACTGTTATCAGTGGAGAAACTTGATACATATTTAAGGGGAAAAGTAATTTGGTGTGGGGACTTGAATCAACATAGCACATTATAGGGCAATGGTAATGATTGGAATGGAGCAGTGATTAAGGAATTGATAGAGATAAAGAATTATGTGTTTAAATGATGGAGGCGGTACAAGAATGAATGTTAGAACAGGGGCAGAACCAGCAGTTGACCTTACATTAGTGTCAGACTCATGGCAGGTATTAAAAGAGACAACTGTAGGTAGTGACCATTATCCTATAATGATCTAGATAGAGCTGAGTATAGAGACACAGGATATAAGGGGGGTGAAGAAGTGGTGTTTCAGTGATACTGATTGGAATACTGATACGTCCCCCCCACCAAGGTGGAGGCAAAGGCAAGGAGGAGACAGCAACACTGGACAACCAAAATCAATGAAGGAGGAGGACAACAGGAAAGTTAACAACTAGGCAGGATTTATTGATTGTTTGCCTTGGTAGTCAAACTTAGCAAAAGAAAAAGGTGGGGGAGGAGGACTGGGCGGTTGAGCCAAATCAAAAAAATTAATAAAACAAAAAGAGGTCGACAGCTTCCCTGGGCTTAAATAAAACAGAATGCAAAACAAAAGGGCCTATCTAGCTACTCGACAAAAAGGTCAGTAAAAAGTGGCATCAACCGCATAACCTAGTGTGTCTAACAATTAAAAACTCTGCAGCCACTGTATAGGGTACCCCAGCTTACCTGCCCCGCCTCCCACCACACTCTCTGCCTCAATATACACAAAAGCCTTCACACAAAAGTCTCTCATGAGTCAGAAGCCAGCAGCCGGCAGCTGGCCAGGGGGCTGCTCATTTATAATGATCCTCGGCGAGTGATCTGCCTACTGAGCCCAGACCAGCCAAAAGACACATGCCATTCAACTTTGAATCGCCCAATAGGTGGAGGCATGACACCTGAAAGATAAAAGCAAAATAAAAGCAAAGCCACACCTCTTGGCATGTAGTGGATGTGAGGGCAGACCACAGCAACCTCCCTGAACAGGGTCCAGTAACCATCACAGTGGCAGATATCCAAGAAAGGGTCTCCAATATGAAGAGTTGCACAGTACCACGCCTACTGGCTGAAGAAGCTGACTGCACTCCACGAGCATCTGGCAGCACAAATGAACCAGGGGCTAGTTGATGGGAGGGACCCAAAATGGCTAACCGAAGGCCGGACAGTCCTGATCCTCAAGGACCCCCAGAAGGGACCGGTCCCCTCCAACTACCGACCAATAATCTGTCTCAGCACCACGTGGAAGCTTCTGTCAGGCATCATAGCGGCAACACTAGAGGCCAACTTCAAGCACATAGCACAAGTCACCATCAAGTGCAGGATCTACCAAGGACATGCTCTGTCCCCACTGCTGTTCTGCATAGGCCTGAACCCCCTCAGTGAGATCATTGACAAGACTGGCTACGGATACCGACTACAGAATGGAGCAGTTGTCAGCCACCTCCTGTACATGAATGGCATCAAGCTGTATGCCAAGAGTGAACAAGACATCAGTTCACTGACCCACACTACCAGGATATACAGCAATGACATCGGAATGTTGTTCGGACTGGAGAAAAGTAGTCGGATGATAACAAAGAGAGGGAAGGTAGTCAGAACTGAGGGGATTGAACTACCAGAAGGCAACATTGCAGACATAGAGGACAGCTACAAGTACCTGGGGATCCCACAGGCAAATGGGAACCATGAAGAGGCTGCTAGGAAAGCTGCAACCACCAAGTACCTGCAGAGGGTCAGGCAAGTCCTGAGGAGTCAGCTGAATGGCAAGAACAAGATCTGGGCTATCAACACCTCCACCCTGCCCGTGATCAGGTACCTTGCTAGGATAATAAGCTGGCCAAAGGAGGAGATAGAAGCCACTGACATCAAGACAAGAAAGCTCCTGACCATGCATGGAGGGTTTCACTCCAAGTCCAGCACCCTGAGGCTGTACGCTAAGCGGAAGAAAGGAGGCCGGGGACTGGTGAGTGTCAGCACCACAGTCCAGGATGAGACAACGAACATCCACGAATACATCATGAAGATGGCCCCAACTGACCACGTGCTCAGTGAATACCTCAGGCAGCAGAAACCCAAGAAAGAGGAGGAAGGCGAGGAACCATCATGGAAGGACAGGCCCCTGCACGGTATGTACCACCGGCAGATAACGGAGCAGGCAAGGCATACATGGAACGCCATAACTAAGTGGCCGGCATAGTGTACAGGAACATCTGTGCCGAGTATAACCTGGAAGTCCCGAGGTCAAAATGGGAGATGCCCCCAAGGGTGGTGGAGAATGACCGAGCTAAGATCCTGTGGGACTTCCAAATACAGACGGACAAAATGGTGGTGGCTAACCACATAGTGGTGGTAGACAAACAGACGAAGACGGCCGTAGTGATCGATGTAACAGTCGTGATTGACAGCAACATCAGGAAGACGGAGCTCCATGCCCTCCTGGGTTTTAAATGCACCTTGAACACACATGCATCAACACTACATATGAGCGGGTGGAGGGAGGTTTGGAGTCTTCATACACCCCCGTTCTCTGTTGCCTGTTGGGGCGGGGGGGCTGGGAGGAGGAGTTGGCTGTCCGATTGGGGTCTGGAATGTGGGGCTGAGCCTGGGGCTTGCTCGGGCCCCTTCGGGGGTGGGGTGCCCTCGGCCTCTCGGCCTGGGGCTCGGTCACTCTGGCACAGCTGGCTGCTGGCGGAGTTTACGGGCACGTCACTGCAACCCCCCCCCGGCTTCTGCTCTGCGGCTGCTGAGTGACCCCTCATCTGGGGCTCTCCTCAGCTCTTTCCGGGATAGTGGCGCGGCTGCCCCTCCGTTGGTCTTCCTTGGTCTCTTGTGCTCTGAGGGCCTCTGGATGTCTGGAGCCTGGATCTCCTCCATACCTGCTTCATGCCCTGGAGGACGGGGCTATGGCCCCCCACACCCTCTAGCAGATCATTACATGAAGGAACCTTTTAAATACAAGCGCGCTCATGCTCACAGGTGTACACATGGGTGCTCACACACACAAACTACACCCTTTTTGGCTGCTACCTCAAAGCACACTGTGCGCTATCGATCTGACATGCTGCACAATAATATTCAATATTTAGTATTTACTGTTATATTCACATAGATCATCGTGACGATGTTGTTTATTATATTGCTCTCTTTTTTTTGCTTGTTTTCTCTTTTTTCTTTCTCAACAGGTGATCCAGGTGATTGATATATGTATTTTTTGTCTGTTTGTTTTGTTGGTTTTTGTTTTTTGCCCCTTATCACTGTTCCTCTTCCCCGCTGATTTTCTTTCCCTCTTTCTTTCTCCCTTTTCTTTTCCCCAGTCAAGTCTGTCCCGTGTTTAGCAAGTGAAAATAAAATAAAATAAACAATAAAAGCAAAGGTGAATCAAATAGACCAATACGGCAAGGCTGGGATGGTCCATTTGGTAAAGTAAATCCGATGGGCATCTTTCTTTGCCTTTAGACAATAATTCTGATGGCAAAAGAACCAAACGGGACAGGTGAAAAAAAAAAAAAAAAAAAAGGAAGAAGGAACACAAGAAGAAGGAAAAATACCAAGGGCTCAGAGAAGAGTTCGAGGACATGTGGAGAGTGAAGCTAACGGTGGTCCCAGTGGTAATCGGAGCAGTGATTCCCAAGCTAGGTGAGTGGCTCCAGCAGATCCCGGGGACAACATCGGAGATCTCTGTCCAGAAGAGCGCAGTCCTGGGAACAGCTAAGATACTGCGCAGGACCCTCAAGCTCCCAGGCCTCTGGTAGAGGACCCGAGCTTGAAGGATTGACCACCCACAGGGTGAGCGGGGAATTTTTATATATAGTCACACGTTTGTAGTTTTTATAGCAAGTTGTTGTTTCTGAGTGGATCTCAGTGGTTGGAGCTTTAAATACTAGTGGATGAATGCCTCCCTCTATCCGAAAAAGGGCAGATTGCATGACATACATCCACCATTGATCTTATTTTGACATCAGTTGTAGGTTTAAGAACTTCCTGTCATGGTCTGGGTGGGCCCCTGCAGTTCTCCAACAGCAGCCCTTCTCCTTTGGGTGGAGATTGGTTGCTCCTCCCTGGCTGACCACCTGTGGGCAATTATTCCAGCAGCATATAAGACCTGCGCGCTCAATTAGTCATCGCCTGAGTATCTGCTATCCCATGTTAGTCAGTGGTGTATTATTGCTCAGTCTAGATCCTGTGTGAAAACTTATCTGCTTTTTTCCTGTCTTCAGAGTTGGCTCCTGGAGTGGAGTTCTCGCCTCAGTCATCCCCACTTTTCTGGACCTGGGTCACCTGCTGCCAGTACAACATTGCCAATTAGCTTGCCACTCACCTGCCTGCCTCCCCGCGCCTCGGCCTCGAGCTCCCCTGGGCCTTGCGCCCCACCTGTCCCCTCCACCTGAAACCAAGTAAGGCAACTCAGTTAACTATGGAAGATCGCTGATTGACTGCTGGACCCCTCTGACTGTGTTCTCCTCTCATTTCAGTGCCCCGGTCTCTTCATAGTATTTTCCCGGCCCAGCTTCCACCTCCCCACAGCCACAGCTGTACCGCTGTATTCTAGAGCTGTCTAGTTTTCAGTTAGTTGCCTTAGTTTTGACAGCGCGCCAACTAGTGTAGTGGCATCGTTTAAATTTGGCTTTTGTGTTTACATCGTGGGGAAAAAATAAACTTTTGTTCACTCACTGTCTCACTTCCGGTTTGGATCCTTCACTTGTGTCCATCCCATTTTCCTCGTGCTGCTGGGCCATGACACTTCCACGCTTGAATGCCCAAGAACCCAACAGGTCCTACTGGCTTAAAAAACAAAACAAATTAGAATCTGTTATGTTTTGATGTCTTAGGTAAACATGACATGATAATGTGATAACAGATGTTTTTCTGAGAAAAAAAAAAAAGATAAAACCTCCCAGTGTTCGGAAACAAGAATTAATCACGTGTTTATTAATGTCAGCTAGACTGTTTATTTGTTCTTAAATGAACTTTTTAAAACAATTCTTGCTCCTGGTCAAAATGGACCCATAACATACCGTGCAGCCACAGATCACAAGTGGATGAAGGGTTAAATACATAACTTAGCATTTATGAAAGCAAAAAAGATGTTTTATTGTGTGCTTTTTTCATAAATACTAATCTTTATTTGTTTTATCTTGCTCACTTGCTCTCCAAAACCAATGTACATAGCTATTCTCTCTTACAGCTCCTGATTTATCAACTGTTTCACATCTAACTGATTTGCTGTTCACAACCATAAACGTGATGCTCTGTCAGGAAACCATTTACCAGAAACTATAGCAAGAAATAGCACTTACCATTAGGAATTCCTAAGGGACCCCCATAGGAGAGTGAAAAGAAAAAAAAAACTGACTACATATTGTTTTTACTCTTTTTTTAATCACAGAAAAAATATACAAGTTTAAATGTTGTAAATAAAATTCAAATTGAATGTAAAAGTAAATAACATTATTTTCTTCTTTCACAATGAAAGGCCATCACTTCAGCAAGTAAAATGCTTGAAAGAACTGGCTATGTAAGGAAACCTATGATAGAACAAGGTGTTGTAAAAGGCAAAAAAAAAAACTTGTAGCTTATTAAGATTGAGTACAGGCTTTTCATTTAGAAAATAACTTCCTATATAAAACTATGTCACAGACTAATGTGTTAATAATCAGGTGGTTCTTAAACAACATAAAAGTAGAGGAACTGCTTCAGTGTTTCGGTATTAGAAAGTAATATGGGATAAACCTGGAAGATAAGCTTTAACACAAACTATGATCTTTTCTTGCAATCAAACCATTTAAATATGGAGGCTAAACTTAAACGGTGAATGAGGCTAATAACAGATTGCTATGTATTTCCTGACATTTGCATCATATCCACACAGCCTGCCTCTAGATGCGCACTTTGTAGCTTTTCTTTGTAGAGCAGCATAAATCATGCTACTGGCATGAATGTAATGCTCCATATTGCTGAAAGATGCACTACAGAAAGCAGCAGCTATACTAAACCAGTCTGGTTGTCACTTTGTTACAACATTATCTTTATTACTCCTCTTTTTTTTACAATTATCTTGGAATTGCCATTTTCTCGCAACTGTAATATGTCAACAGCCACCTTTGTAAATAAGTCTGAAGTAGGTGTAATCCAAGCATGATTGCATCTTGTAACTTTGAGCTGTTACTGGTTTTCTCTGAGACGGAGATGAATAAAATCATGTTTAAGTTCAATCCTGGTTTCAAACAGAGGTAGAAAAAATGTCTCAGTTGGCCTTTAAGAATCTTTCCCGTGAACTGTTTCCAAACATAATGTTGTTCATCTACTAGTTACAAATACATCAAAAACAAGTTTACTAGCGTTTCCACACCACATTTAAAGAGTTTTTTTTTACTATTTTGATCAGCATTAAATCATTTAACAACACAAAAGTGAAGTAAACCCCATATTCAGCTGTAGGTATGATTTAAATGTGTTTTATTGGAGCACACACAAGCCAAACACAATTTCAAAGAAATGTACATCTCTTTTTAATTGTTTTGTTTGACCAAAAATCCACTGAAAGTTGTTGCTACGCTGGATTTATGGACATGTGTACCCGCCTTTAAACGCACATACACTTGATCACCCTGCTGCAGCTGCAGGAACGCCGCATTCCCTCCATTATCAGCTGAGTCAGTTGATTTGTGATCATGGATGTGCAAGATCTCCTCATTGTTCTTGTAGAAATACAGCCATGTTGTATGGCTACCTCCAGAATGAGAGAAAATAGTAAAGAAGTACACACCCGACACAGGTGCTGTGAAGACACCTGGAGAAAAAAAATAGGTAAACTCCTTTAATTTTTTGTCATTTTCTGAAGAAGCAAATTTTACATGTATAAATGCAAGAAACAACTCAGTTGAACACTTGTAATATCTTTAAATCTGTTTCATTTTTTCAAAATTATCGAAAAAATATCAGTATTACCAATCTGCAAATGTTATTACTGAATGTAAACATGCATCATCACATGACACATTTTTTGGGGGCTTTACATCACTAACACAAAAACCTGAAAAAGAATCGTACCTGTAACTGGGCTGTAGGCATTTCCAATATTTACAAGCGTTTTATCATAGATCATAGTTACGTCTGTGTCAAACGGCCCAAATGGTGAATTCACTCCAATTCCAGCACTGAATATGACTGCGTTTCTCTCTAAGGAAAAAAAGGGGGAAAAACACATGTTTATTTCAGATATGTGTTAAAGTATGATTCTTCAAATCATTTTATTTCTCCAGATGTTGAAGATCATAAAAATAAACTTCTGCTTCAGCTTTATTCTTTACCTTTTTGTTCCAGCTGCAGGATGCGACTTTCGTAGTTTTCCAGCTTGCTTTCAATGTTCATCATCTTGGTTTCCAAAGAATTTAATTTTTCTGTCATGGCATCAGTTTCGACAGTATCCTGGGCCAAAATCAGGCCACAAAACAACAAAATCAAAACTAAACTGCTGAGATTCATCTTCCAAATATCACCACTGGACAGAATTCTGACAAGTGATCTGCTTTGGTTGCTTTTATTTCATCTACTCATCAGCTATTAATTTTTAACATCTAACATTCTTTTTACACATTTTTCTACGTATTTGTTATCTAACTATGTCAACTAAGATCAATGAAAGAAATCAATGAAGAAAGAGTAACACAGCAGTCCTCAACCTTTTTTTGCGTCACGGACCGGTTTAATGTCAGACAATATTTTCACGGACCGGCCTTTAAGGTTTCAGGGATAAAGAGTACAACAAAATAAAATGATACAACCAAGACAAAAACTGTGGTATTGATAAACATGAATTCACTGTGTAATTGTGTAAATTTATTAGCAGTGTCCTGAAATGCACCAACAACACTGAGAGTAACAGCCTCCTCTGTGCCCCTTAATGCTCTCTGGTCGCTATAGTAATGCATAAATATTTATTTCAAAATAAGACACACAACTACAAAACAAATATAAAGTACATGAAAATACAAAATTCACCATAACGCTAAATCAGTGACAGCCCTGTGCTTGTTTCTCTGCAACTAGACAGTCCCACCTGGGAGTAATGGGGGACAATGACACCCGAAACACTGTTCAGAGTCGGATAATAAATAAAACGGAAAAAATGTAAAGTTATTTATTTTTTCTTTGCGGTCCGGGACCCCCCAAAAAACCAAAACATTTATTGATAACACAGAGGAAAAGACCCAGGGAAACCGAATTAAAAATAAAAACCCTGAAAACCATATATTTCACACCTGTACCAAATGACTCACAGCCCGGGGGTTGGGGACCGCTGGAGTAACAAATGTACTAATAACAGCATTAACTATTATAATTGTAGCATGACCATTACCGTTACTTTTATACTACATAGGCTTTCTTTCTCTAATATTAATTTCTGTGGATTTGCACTAATACTAATATATGGCATCATTATAGATTTTCTGTCGTTGGCAAGAGTCAATACTAAATGAAAAAAATAAATTTTGTGTTAAGAAAAATTGTCACAGTAACAGTTGGTGTCATGGGGCCATGAACTCTATGTTGTATCAACACACCAAATATTATAGCTAAAATAAACAACATAAAAAATATAAATGGTGCATTAGATATAGTTTTTCATGTTATTTAATCAGAATTGGGGGTTATTTTAAAGTTCAATCTTTTAGTGAATGATTCTATGTATCATCAGCTTAATTTCAAATATATCTCTGCTACTCTGTGACCTACACTGTTCTTTACTTTAAATCCAACACAGTACAGCAGTAGTCTCATGCAACCTTTAGATGACACAGTTACGTGCCTTAGTTTGTTTTGCAGAATGTTTCATAATATGAAAAAAATATGTCACATGTACAGACCCAATGTCTGATTTAAAAACTTGTAAGGAGCTAATTTCCAGTTAATCAAATGCCACTGAGCAGTTCTTATTTTTAAATATAACCCCTCTTCTTCCTTTCCTGTCCCGTCTTTTTTTTAAATCTTTCTCCATCTCTGAGTGAAGTTCTTTTTTTTAATCTTCCTGTGAAGCAAAGCAGCTGAAACTTTAACTAGCAACATGCTGCACACAAACAGTTTGTGTTTTGCTGTTGTTTTTGGAGTTCTTTGAAACGTTGCATTTGAAATGACCTGCCACTTAACAAAAAGTTACTCCCTTTATTCTTGCACTGCTTCAGTATTTCTAGCTAGATGCAGAAGCACCGGGACTGCAACGTCATAGGATTGACTCTCATGTGTTACTGTTCAGGCTCAAATCAGTTTGATGTATGAAGTTTTTCAGTGACGTGAAATAACTGCCTTCAAATGTGTTAAACTGAAAGTCTGTTTTGAACATGTAAGAAGTAGAAAGTACAGCTATTAGTTTAAACATGTAGTAGTGGGACTTGCAGACTCTATGTTTAGTGAGGTTGACGATTTCATGAAGAGCGACAGAATCAGCTCCTAGAAAATACTTTGTTTTTGACAATGTATCAGATGACACACAGCCTGGGCTTCTTCTTCCACATATTGGCCAAAAATCATCAGACACTCTGTCCACTGAAGACAAATCATATGTAGTGTGTATGTGTGTGTGCACTTTATTGTCTTGCACTGAGTTCATAGTTAAAACATTGTTGCTCTGAGACACAACAGTCTGTTTCTACTGATCTGTGTGTTTCAGATGCATTTTGTTTAAAATTAAAGGCTGAACTCGGGTCACAGAAATGAGAAATAAACAAACAAAATAAAAAAGCAAAATTCTTCTTTATACACTTGATTCTGTGTTACTCACTCCCTTCATCTCTGATTATCAATAATTCACATGGCTGCATTTATGCTATTAATGATTAGCTGTTAATTATTATTATCCCTGTCACTGTATGAAACTACAAATGTGCAACAGAGCAGGTTTTTGTAAAATTTCAACATGACACCATATAATTACAAAAAGCAAAAAATGAAAGCATATGGATTTCTGTGGACAATAATGTGATTTGGATTTCCATGTTGTCAAGAGTGAATAATATTTCTATGCAAAACTAAATGATGTGCTACAGCAACTGGGTAAACTTTAGTTTCTATCTGTGTCAGAGTCTTTTATCATGTTCAGTGACATTGAACTTTTAGTTATATCAACAAACTGTTTTCCTTAATAAAGAGCAAGCACGGTATTTTAGCAGCCAAAACAAACAGCTAAAATGTAAACTATCTACTAGACATGATTCCAGTGGGTTATACTGGTGGCGAAACAGCTTGAACAGAGACCATTTTTCTTCTATTTTGAGAAAAATGTTCTGTTTGTTGTTTAGGGTTGTTATAATCCAATCCAATCCTATTTTATTTATAAAGCACTTAAAAATACCCAGCACAGGACCAAAGTGCTGTACAGAAAATAAGTTAAAAACAATAGAATAACAGAAAACAGCAAAAATAAACTAGAAAATGCATTTTCTGAAGAAACTGCAGTGTGGATGCTGATAACTGAATGTTTTGAGCTGAAATGAAATAATTGCTGAATGTTAAGTTAAAAATATTAAATGAGCTGGAAAATACAGAATTTTTCACCTGAAAACAAAAGTGCAGAACTTTTGAAAGCTGACATTCACACAGAAGAAGAAGTTTAAAAATAGCTGAACGTGTTTGAAATGGAAAACAATGGCTACGTTTTGAGGGTAAAATGATGGCTGCAGAGCAAACACTGTGGACACAGCAGCAGTTGAAATAGAAGTTTTTAAGATGAATTTTAGAGTGACAGACAGAGCTCGTTAAGTAGACAGGTGTGAGCCTGGTTACCCTAGCGACTGCAAACACACACACACAGACACACACACAGACATGCGCCTCTCTTCTAATGTTTTAAATAAACAGAAAAGTGACCCCGAAACAAATGCTTCCCAAGAAAAGAAAAAACTACAACTTGTATTGACAAAATTCTTTCACCGTGAGCACCAACAATGTCCAGTCTACAGAATTCTCAGTTTTCATGCCTGTGGAGTTTATTATATGGACGTAGTGACTAGGGCTGCCACAAACGATTATTTTGTTAGTCGACTAGTCACCGATTATTTTTGTGATTAGTCGACTAATCAGATCATGCATCCATTGGACGTAAAATGTACAGCTTATTGCACCAGCATGCATCTCCTCGTATCTAACTATCATTAGCTTAGAGCTTTAAGTGTTTAAGTTATGTGCTAACTAAAAATAAAGACAAGATGATAGTTTATTAAATTTTAATGAAATTTGCAGATTTTTTCGGTGGAGTTTAATAAACGCAGCCGTCTGCTCCTTGCTATCAAAAATATAACAGGACACCAGAGTATATTCTCGAGCATCTCACACTTACACTAATCAGTTGTCTGCTTGACGTTTATTCACCTGTGTAAAAATTATAACTTTAATCTCAGCCAAACCAATTTACTCAGGAACAAATAATATACTGAAAAAAGCCAAATAATAACATTTTTAAGTTATCTAAGTGACTTGTTGGAGTCTTCGAATTTGGACAGTCTTCGTTGTGTCGCTGTAACGTATTTGGCCTACAAATGAGGGAACAGGAGGATGCAGTTCCTGAATTTGGACACAGCTACGATACTGGACACCGCTTCTTCTTCTTCGGGGTTTAACGGCAGCTGGCATCCTTGTACATGCAGTGCTGCCCTCTTCTGTTTCAGTCTGTTATTACACTCTTAAATCCTACTACTTATTCCTGCGTCTTTTGGGATCTTACAAAACTTCAAACGACGCGTCGACTATTAAATTTGTCGTCAACGATTTTGATAGTCGACATAATCATGACTAGTCGACTAATCGTGGCAGCCCTAGTAGTGACAGTGTAACAACAGCCTATACTTCTGATTTTCAGAAGAATTTTGGGATCCATTTTAAAATTGGAGTCTATGGAAGAGTTTAATGGAGGACGCTGTGCATTGATGACATTAATGAAAGAACCATAACATCTACAACATCATAACATAATCAACATTACAACATCAACATTACAATAACAATAACACTGGATGAAAGAGGGCAACAATGGCTACGTTTTGATGCTAAAATGGTGACTGTAGACCAAACAGTGTGGACACAGCAGCAGGTTAAAAAGAAGATGTTAAGTTGAATTTTTCCCCTTCTCCCACTCTGGCAGTTGAACTGTCTCACTCTAACCTCCAACAGTAGTTTCAGTAGTGTGTGTGAGAGATAAAATTTCAGTAGTGTGTGTGAGAGCGTTGCAGTAGAGTGTGTGAGAGCATTTCAGTAGTATATGTGAGAGCATTTCAGGAGTGTATATGAGAGCGTTTCTGTAGTGTGCGTGAGAGATAAAATTTTAGTAGTGTATGTGTGAGCGTTTCAGTAGTGTGTGAGAGAGACAAAATTACAGTAGTGTATGTGTGAGAGCGTTTCAGTGGTGTGTGTGTGAGCGTTTCAGTAGTGTGTGAGAGAGACAAAATTACAGTAGTGTGTGTGTGAGAGCATTTCAGTAGAGTATGTGAGAGTGTTTCAGTAGTGTATGTGAGAACATTTCAGTAGAGTATGTGAGAGTGTTTCAGTAGTGTATGTGAGAGACAAAATTTCAGTAGTGTGTGTGTGTGAGACCGTTTCAGTAGTGTGTGTGTGTGAGAGCGTTTCAGTAGTGTGTGTGAGAACATTTCAGTAGTGTGTGTGAGAGCATTTCAGTAGTGTGTGTGAGAGCATTTCAGTAGTATATGTGAGAGCGTTTCAGTAGTGTGTGTGAGAGCTTTTCAGTAGTATATGTGAGAGCATTTCAGTAGTATATGTGAGAGCGTTTCAGTAGTGTGTGTGAGAGCATTTCAGTAGTATATGTGAGAGTGTTTCAGTAGTGTGTGTGAGAGCATTTCAGTAGTATATGTGAGAGCATTTCAGTAGTATATGTGAGAGCGTTTCAGTAGTGTGTGTGAGAGCATTTCAGTAGTGTGTGTGAGAGCATTTCAGTAGTATATGTGAGAGCGTTTCAGTAGTGTGTGTGAGAGCATTTCAGTAGTATATGTGAGAGCATTTCAGTAATGTGTGTGAGAGCGTTTCAGTAGTGTGTCTGAGAGCATTTCAGTAGTATATGTGAGAACGTTTCAGTAGTGTGTGTGAGAGCGTTTCAGTAGTTTATGTGAGAGACAAAATTTCAGTAGTGTGTGTGTGTGAGACCGTTTCAGTAGTGTGTGTGTGTGAGAGCGTTTCAGTAGTGTGTGTGAGAGCATTTCAGTAGTGTGTGTGAGAGCATTTCAGTAGTGTGTGTGAGAGCATTTCAGTAGTATATGTGAGAGCGTTTCAGTAGTGTGTGTGAGAGCGTTTCAGTAGTATATGTGAGAGCGTTTCAGTAGTATATGTGAGAGCGTTTCAGTAGTGTGTGTGAGAGCATTTCAGTAGTATATGTGAGAGTGTTTCAGTAGTGTGTGTGAGAGCATTTCAGTAGTATATGTGAGAGCATTTCAGTAGTATATGTGAGAGTGTTTCAGTAGTGTGTGTGAGAGCATTTCAGTAGTATATGTGAGAGCGTTTCAGTAGTGTGTGTGAGAGCATTTCAGTAGTGTGTGTGAGAGCATTTCAGTAATATATGTGAGAGCGTTTCAGTAGTGTGTGTGAGAGCATTTCAGTAGTATATGTGAGAGCGTTTCAGTAGTGTGTGTGAGAGCATTTCAGTAGTATACGTGAGAGCGTTTCAGTAGTGTGTGTGAGAGCGTTTCAGTAGTATGTGTGAGAGCGTTTCAGTAGTATATGTGAGAGCGTTTCAGTAGTGTGTGTGAGAGCATTTCAGTAGTGTGTGTGAGAGCATTTCAGTAGTATATGTGAGAGCGTTTCAGTAGTTTATGTGAGAGCATTTCAGTAGTGTGTGTGAGAGCATTTCAGTAGTATATGTGAGAGCGTTTCAGTAGTATATGTGAGAGCGTTTCAGTAGTATATGTGAGAGCGTTTCAGTAGTATATGTGAGAGCATTTCAGTAGTACATGTGAGAGCATTTCAGTAGTGTATGTGAGAGCGTTTCAGTAGTGTGTGTGAGAGCATTTCAGTAGTATACGTGAGCGTTTCAGTAGTGTGTGTGAGAGCGTTTCAGTAGTATATGTGAGAGCGTTTCAGTAGTGTGTGTGAGAGCATTTCAGTAGTGTGTGTGAGAGCATTTCAGTAGTATATGTGAGAGCGTTTCAGTAGTATATGTGAGAGCATTTCAGTAGTATATGTGAGAGCGTTTCAGTAGTGTGTGTGAGAGCATTTCAGTAGTGTGTGTGAGAGCATTTCAGTAGTATATGTGAGAGCATTTCAGTAGTATATGTGAGAGCGTTTCAGTAGTATATGTGAGAGCGTTTCAGTAGTATATGTGAGAGCATTTCAGTAGTATATGTGAGAGCGATTCAGTAGTATATGTGAGAGCATTTCAGTAGTGTGTGTGAGAGCATTTCAGTAGTATATGTGAGAGCATTTCAGTAGTATATGTGAGAGCATTTCAGTAGTGTGTGTGAGAGCATTTCAGTAGTGTGTGTGAGAGCATTTCAGTAGAGTATGTGAGAGTGTTTCAGTAGTGTATGTGAGAGCATTTCAGTAGAGTGTGTGAGAGTGTTTCAGTAGTGTATGTGAGAGACAAAATTTCAGTAGTGTGTGTGTGTGAGACAGTTTCAGTAGTGTGTGTGTGTGAGAGCGTTTCAGTAGTGTGTGTGAGAGCATTTCAGTAGTGTGTGTGAGAGCATTTCAGTAGTGTGTGTGAGAGCATTTCAGTAGTATATGTGAGAGCATTTCAGTAGTGTGTGTGAGAGCGTTTCAGTAGTATATGTGAGAGCGTTTCAGTAGTATATCTGAGAGCATTTCAGTAGTGTGTGTGAGAGCATTTCAGTAGTATATGTGAGAGTGTTTCAGTAGTGTGTGTGAGAGCATTTCAGTAGTATATGTGAGAGCATTTCAGTAGTATATGTGAGAGCATTTCAGTAGTGTGTGTGAGAGCATTTCAGTAGTGTGTGTGAGAGCATTTCAGTAGTATATGTGAGAGCGTTTCAGTAGTGTGTGTGAGAGCATTTCAGTAGTATATGTGAGAGCGTTTCAATAGTGTGTGTGAGAGCATTTCAGTAGTATACGTGAGAGCGTTTCAGTAGTGTGTGTGAGAGCGTTTCAGTAGTATGTGTGAGAGCGTTTCAGTAGTATATGTGAGAGCGTTTCAGTAGTGTGTGTGAGAGCATTTCAGTAGTGTGTGTGAGAGCATTTCAGTAGTATATGTGAGAGCGTTTCAGTAGTATATATGAGAGCATTTCAGTAGTATATGTGAGAGCGTTTCAGTAGTGTGTGTGAGAGCATTTCAGTAGTGTGTGTGAGAGCATTTCAGTAGTATATGTGAGAGCGTTTCAGTAGTATATGTGAGAGCATTTCAGTAATATATATGAGAGCGTTTCAGTAGTATATGTGAGAGCATTTCAGTAGTGTGTGTGTGAGAGCATTTCAGTAGTATATGTGAGAGCGTTTCAGTAGTGTGTGTGAGAGCATTTCAGTAGTGTGTGTGAGAGCATTTCAGTAGTATATGTGAGAGCATTTCAGTAGTGTGTGTGAGAGCATTTCAGTAGTGTGTGTGAGTGCATGTCAGTAGTGTGTGTGTGAGAGCATTTCAGTAGTGTGAGAGCATTTCACTAGTGTGTGTGACAGTGTTTCAGTAGTGTGTGTGAGGGCATTTCAGTAGTGTGTGTGAGGGCATTTCAGTAGTGTGTGTGAGGGCATTTCAGTAGTGTGTGTGTGAGAGCATTTCAGTAGTGTGTGTGAGGGCATTTCAGTAGTGTGTGTGAGGGCATTTCAGTAGTGTGTGGGAGAGACAAAATTTCAGTAGTGTATGTCAGAGTGTTTCATTAGTGTATATGACAGCATTTCAGTAGTGTGTGTGAGAGACAAAATTGGAGTAGTGTGTGTGTGTGAGAGAGCATTTCAGTAGTGTGTGCGAGAGACAAAATTGCAGTAGTGTGTGTGTGATAGTGTTTCAGTAGTGTGTGTGAGCGACAAAATTGGAGTAGTGTGTGTGTGAGAGCATTTCAGTAGTGCGTGTGTGAGAGCATTTCAGTAGTGTGTGCGAGAGCATTTCAGTAGTGTGTGTGTGAGAGCATTTCAGTAATGTGTGTGAGAGCATTTCAGTAGTGTGTGTGAGAGCATTTCAGTAGTGTGTGTGTGAGAGCATTTCAGTAGTGTGTGTGTGAGAGCATTTCAGTAGTGTGTGTGAGAGCATTTCAGTAGTGTGTGTAACAGTGTTTCAGTAGTGTGTGTGTGAGAGCATTTCAGTAGTGTGTGTGAGGGCATTTCAGTAGTGTGTGTGAGGGCATTTCAGTAGTGTGTGGGAGAGACAAAATTTCAGTACTGTGTGTGTGAGAGCATTTCAGTAGTGTGTGTGTGAGAGCATTTCAGTAGTGTGTGTGAGGGCATTTCAGTAGTGTGTGGGAGAGACAAAATTTCAGTAGTGTGTGTGAGAGTGTTTCATTAGTGTGTGTGAGAGCACTTCAGTAGTGTATGTCAGAGTGTTTCATTAGTGTGTGTGAGAGTGTTTCATTAGTGTGTGTGAGAGCACTTCAGTAGTGTATGTCCGAGTGTTTCATTAGTGTATGTCAGAGTGTTTCATTAGTGTATGTCAGAGTGTTTCATTAGTGTATATGACAGCATTTCAGTATTGTGTGTGAGAGACAAAATTGGAGTAGTGTGTGTGTGAGAGAGCATTTCAGTAGTGTGTGTGAGAGACAAAATTGCAGTGTTGTGTGTTTGATAGTGTTTCAGTAGTGTGTGTGAGAGACAAAATTGCAGTAGTGTGTGTGTGTGATAGTGTTTCAGTAGTGTGTGTGAGCGACAAAATTGGAGTAGTGTGTGTGTGAGAGCATTTCAGTAATAATGTCCCTTTAATATTGGCCATATTATATTTACATTACCAAAGTGAGATGACTTTAGTCTCATGAACAACATTAGCTAATTGTTATTTACTACATAATCTTAAAATTACTGTTCAGTACAGAAATGAAGCCCAAAATGTTTTTACAGTCCTGTGGTCTCAGCCTAAGATACTTATCAAATCAAACAAAGCTCATATAAAAACAAACAGATGAAAAAAAAAAAGTTTTCTCCTTCATTTCTGTCAAACAATGAGCAATCTGAGCAGCGCGACCGAGGCTAGACCGTCTTATTTCACAAGCCTCGCAGTTCCGGCCTTCTCGGTCTTCGAGGATGCGGCCCACGTAGACCACGAAGGCAGCATCCTCCAAGGCTGCAGACCCTGAATTGGGATACAGCCTAAGTCTCCCTTGCCGTTGTCCTGTGTGCAGTGTGTCTAGTTGCTTCCCCTTGCTTTGTTAGGTCTGACTTGTCCCAGCTGTGTTCCTACCTTTTCCCCATCCTCTCGTTGTCCTGCTTGTGTATTTAAGCCCTGTGTTTTTCTTTGTCCATTGTTGCGTTGTACCCTCACCGTGCTCTGTTTTCTCCCTTTGTGGTCCTGGCTTAGTTCTAGTTCTCAGTTCCTGGTTTGCTTTCCCAGTTTGTGTTGTTTTATTTTCTAGTTTCCAGTTTAGTCTGTTTCCATGTTCAAGGTTTTGGTTTGTTTTTAAGAGTTTATTTTCTATGCAAAGTCTTCCCAGCAATAAAAGCTGCCGCTTTAAGTTCTCATTCCATGTACGAGTCCTGCGTTTGGGTCCTGTTGACCTTGACAAAGTGGCTTAAACAAACAAACAAACAAACAAACAAACAAACAAACAAACAAACAAACAAAAACACATTCTTCTGAAAATGGTCAGGTACAAAGATTGGACTAAAAATGAGTGAAAAAATAGCCAATATCCAATAATCAAAGTTCTGGATGTTGTGTTCTGTGCTGTTGTGATGCTATACTGCAGCCAGCTCCGAGGCTCATTAGAATCTATGTTGGTCATTGAATTGAAATCAATTACAACTCTTTTGACATTTCTACATAGTACACAGAAACAACCAGAAGAGGTCAGTATCACATTTGGACCTGCTAACCAAACATAGAAACAGACTAAACACACAGAGGGACTGTGACTTATTCCCTAAAGATACCATCTCATATCTCTACACAGCACACGTGCTTTGATACCAACATCAAGCACAGCTGCTGTTCTGTCTTTTTTCACCCACACTGTGACCAAGGCAGTGAATATCATACTTACTGAGTCTTCTCACAATCTTCATTTATACAAATAACATTTACAGTATTGGTTGCTAATCACAGAGCTGAAGTGATTGAATAACTTTGCATGTTTTGACATGTGGAAAAGGTTTTCATTGTTTTAGTGCCTTTTACATAGGTGAGTATATGAAAAATGCCTTAACTTCACCCTGTTATTGTTATCTTGTATGTATGTTTGCTGTTTCTCACATTTGAGTGACCAAAAAACCACTGAAGGTTGTTTGGCTTTCGGATGCCCAAACATGTGAGAGTTTACCCATGCGCACATACACTTTGTCCCCTTGCTGCAGCTCCAGGAACACCGCTGTGGTCGCAAATTTTGAAGCCATTCTGATAACCTTCTTCCACCAACGATGTGGAGATCCAAATCCAATTAAAACCAAGACACTCAAAAAGATGCTCTGTAAAAGAGTAGAATTCTTGGAACAGAGTTTAATACACTGAATCATATGAACAGCAGGAAAAATACATACAGACATTTAGCAAGAAAATTACAAAGCAGAAAGCAAGCAAAGCAAAACCCCGGGGTGTACAGCCTTAAGCACAGACAGCAGAGCAACACAGAGACGGACAGGTAGCAGCAGCAGGAGGAAAGGAGCCCTGGGGCTGTCCTCTGGTCCCCTAATATAGGGACCAGTATCCCCGCCCCCTGCTGCTGGGTAACTTTCCCACACACCCAGGAACAGCAGGTGCAGGGTCAAATACCGGCCAGAGTTCACACCTGGCGCTGGCTGAGCGCCCGGTCCAAAGTGACACCCCTAGGTTAACCCTTTGCTTTACCCTCTGACAATAGGTCACAACATGGTCAAAGGTCACACATTAGTACAGCAAATAGCATAGTTTTTATGATAATCTTATGATATTAATGTGAATAATACTTGGCCTAACTACATCAAATATATGAGTCAAATGCATTACATAAAAATAAACACTCCAGTGTAGGTTTATAGTGTGTGTGTGTACATGACAGTGATCTCATTATGTTGTTTTCAGTATCTCTGCTACCATGTAACGTTTATTGTGTGTGTGTGTGTTTGTGTGTGTGTTACCGCGTGCCTAAAACTCCACATGAAAGTTAGAACATATATATTCAGATAGATATATAGGTACAAATCCACCCCATTAGATATATAAGTATACATGTCATACAAAAATCCACTACACCGCGTTGCCTCCATTATCAGCTACTTCGCTGTGTGTCACGTGATCATTTGTCATCACCATCACTTCACTGTTTTTATGGAGAAACAGGTATTGTGTATGACTTCCTCCAGCATGATAGAAGAGGGTAAAGTAATAAACACCTGCAATGGGTGCTGTAAAGACACCTGAAGAGTAGAAGAGCAGTGGTCACATTAAAAATAATCTGAAAACTCAAACTGGGGATCATTTGTGCAGTATTTTATTTTCTTTTTATTGTCCTTCAACCAAATAAATATGTCACAACTGTCTGGTTTGTAAACTGCTTTGTAAAATGTAATAAACTGATTGCATGAGTTATTTTGCTTTGTGTAAAAAAAAAAAAAAAAAAAATGCTCCATAACGCTTACCTGTTACTGGACTGTAGGCATTGCCAATATTGGTAATTACTCGTTTGTAGACTAGGATTGTGTCTGTGTTGAAAGGTCCAGTATGTCCACTGCCTCTTAACGTTGCACTGAATATTATCTTGGTTGCTTCTGTGGAAAACAAATCATGAAAAGAATATAATACATTTGTGTAAAGTAAATCCATGATTGTCTCCTCACAAAAACATGTATTTCGTCTTATGTCTCCTGCAGTTTTGTGAATTATGACTTGTCAAAAAAAGACAGAGTATCTTGGTATTTCAGTATTTGATCTCTGAGTTTTTGCCTTATGGCATCAAACTCTTTTAGAATGTTTGCACAACTATTTTCTGCCATACCATCACCCTGAGCCAAACATAAGAAAAACACACAAAAAAAACCACACAACAAAAACAAGCACTGTAAGTAACACAAGGCTGTTGGTCATTGTTATTAAAAGTTGCAATAGTTACAATATCATATCAATAATATCCTTCAACACACTTGTAATTTCATTAAACCTAACTAGTCCATTCACTGATACCTTCTAATCAGTCATACCTGTGAATTCTTGGTAGGGACTAATATCTCATTCTGGCGCTGTCACTTGGTGTTCGCTCGCTTTGTGGTAGAGTATCACTTCCTGTTCCTGCTCAAACACAGTGGTGTTTCTGAGTAGCTTTTCTGCTTAGCAATTTAATTTAAATCTTTTGATACATCCCTTTTTCATAGTATAATCTTAACGTGCTTCATCTGAATCACCCTTTCTGTGTACTCACTACCTAATTTATAGCCAAAGTATTCACTCACTGTCTCTTTACTGTTTCGCTAGCTTAGCTTAGCTCGTAGCCGACTCGTTAGCACCATGGCTACTTCACCTGTCCCTCCTGCACTTTCCTGCTCATTGTGTCAGATGTTTAGCAGTAATGATACCTGTAACAAATGTAGTATATTTGCAGCTCTGGAGGCCAGGATTACTGAATTGGAGACTCGGCTTCGCACCCTTCATTCACCCGTAGCTAGCCAGGCCCCTGTAGCTGGTGCAGCCGAAGATAGCGTGGCCCCGCTAGCTGTTCCCGGCAGACCCCAAGCAGCTGGGGAAAGAGGCGGCTGGGTGACGGTGAGGAGGAAGCATAGTCTTAAACTGAAGCCCCAGGTACACCACCAACCTGTTCATGTGTCTAACCGTTTTTCCCCACTCGGCGACACACCCGCCGGGGTCAACAAACTCTGGTAATTGGTGATTCTGTTCTCAGACATGTGAAGCTAGAGACACCGGCAACCATAGTCAATTGCCTTCCAGGGGCCAGAGCAGGCGACATTGAAGGAAATTTAAAACTGCTGGCTAAGGGTAAACGTAAATACAGTAAGATCATAATTCACGTCGGCAGTAATGACACCCGGTTACGCCAATCGGAGGTCACTAAAATCAATATTGAATCGGTGTGTAACTTTGCCAAAACAATGTTGGACTCTGTAGTTTTCTCTGGTCCCTCTCCCAATCAGACCAGGAGTGACATGTTTAGCCGCATGTTCTCCTTAAATTGCTGGCTGTCTGAGTGGTGTCCCAGAAACGATGTGGGCTTCATAGATAATTGGCAAACCTTCTGGAGGAAACCTGGTCTTGTTAGGAGACGGCATCCATCCCACTTTGGATGGAGCAGCTCTCATTTCTAGAAATATGGACAAATTTATTAAACCCCCAAAATATGACTATCCAGAGTTGGGACCAGGAAGCAGAGTTGCAGTCTTACACGCCTCTCTGCAGCTTCTCTCCTCCTGCTACCCCCAAAAACCCATCTCCATTGAGACTGTGTCAGCTCCCAAAAAGACAAAAACAAACCAAAACCAGCAATAAACAACTTAAACATAAAAATCACAAAGAAAGAACAATACAGTATCCACATCTGAACCAAAGAGTAAAACAGTGAAATGTGGATTATTAAATATTAGGTCTCTCTCCTCCAAGTCTCTGTTAGTACATGACTTAATAATTGATCAACAAATCGATTTACTCTGCCTTACAGAAACCTGGTTGCAGCAGGATGAGTATGTTAGTTTAAATGAATCAACACCCCGAGTCATTCTAACTACCAGAAACCTCGAAGCACAGGCCGAGGGGCGGTGTGGCAGCAATTTTTCACACCAGCCTATTAATTAACGAAAGACCAAGACAGACTTTTAATTCATTTGAAAGCCTGATGCTTAGCCTCGTCCACCCCAGCTGTAAAACTCAGAAACCAGTCTTACTTGTTATCATCTATCGTCCACCTGGGCCTTACACAGAGTTTCTCTCTGATTTCTCAGACTTTTTATCTGATTTAGTGCTCAGCTCAGATAAAATAATTATTGTGGGTGATTTTAACATCCATGTAGATGCTAAAATGACAGCCTCAACATCGCATTTAATCTGTTATTAGACTCAATTGGCTTCTCTCAAAATGTAAAAGAACCCACCCACCACTTTAATCACACTCTAGATCTTGTTTTAACGTATGGCATAGAAACTGAACATTTAACAGTGTTTCCTGAAAACCCTCTGCTGTCTGATCATTTCCTGATAACATTTACATTTACAATAATTGATTACACAGCAGCGGAGAGTAGACTTTATCAAAGTAGATGTCTTTCCGAAAGTGCTGTAACTAAGTTTAAGAATATAATCCACCCACTGTTATCATCTTCAATGCCCTGTACCAACATAGAGCAGAGCAGCTATCTGAACGCTACTCCAACAGAGGTCGATTATCTTGTTAATAATTTTACCTCCTCACTACGTGCGACTCTGGATACTGTAGCTCCTGTGAAAACTAAGGCCTCAAATCAGAAGTACCTGACTCCGTGGTATAATTCTCAAACACGTAGCCTAAAGCAGATAACTCGTAAGCTGGAGAGGAAATGGCGTGTCACAAATTTAGAGGATCATCATTTAGCCTGGAGAAATAGTTTGCTGCTTTATAAGAAAGCCCTCCATAAAGCCAGAACATCTTACTATTCGTCACTGATTGAAGAAAATAAGAATAACCCCAGGTTTCTCTTCAGCACTGTAGCCAGGCTGACAAAAAGTCAGAGCTCTACTGAGCCAACAATCCCTTTAACGTTAACTAGTAATGACTTCATGAACTTCTTCACAAATAAAATTTTTATCATTAGAGAAAAATTACCAATAATCATCCCACAGATGTAACATTATCTACAGCTACTCTTAGTACCATCAATGTTAAGTTAGACTCTTTTTCTCCAATTGATCTTTCTGAGTTAACTTCAATAATTAATTCCTCCAAACCATCAACGTGTCTTTTAGACCCCATTCCTACAAAACTGCTCAAAGAAGTCCTGCCATTAATTAATGCTTCAATCTTAAATATGATCAACCTATCTCTAATAATCGGCTATGTACCACAGGCCTTCAAGGTGGCTGTAGTTAAACCTTTACTTAAAAAGCCATCTCTAGACCCAGCTGTCTTAGCTAATTATAGGCCAATCTCCAACCTTCCTTTCATATCAAAAATCCTTGAAAGAGTAGTTGTCAAACAGCTAACAGATCATCTGCAGAGGAATGGCTTATTTGAAGAGTTTCAGTCAGGTTTCAGAGCTCATCACAGCACAGAAACAGCTTTAGTGAAGGTTACAAATGATCTTCTTATGGCCTCTGACAGTGGACTCATCTCTGTGCTTGTCCTGCTAGACCTCAGTGCTGCGTTTGATACTGTTGACCATAATATCCTATTAGAGCGATTAGAACATGCTGTAGGTATTACAGGTACTGCACTGCAGTGGTTTGTATCATATCTATCTAATAGACTCCAATTTGTACAAGTAAATGGAGAGTCCTCTTCACACACTAAGGTCAATTATGGAGTTCCACAGGGTTCAGTGCTAGGACCAATTCTATTTACATTATACATGCTTCCTTAGGCAGCATCATTAGAAGACATAGCATAAATTTTCACTGCTATGCAGATGACACGCAGCTCTATCTATCCATGAAGCCAGGTAACACACACCAATTAGTTAAACTGCAGGAATGTCTTAAAGACATAAAGACCTGGATGGCCGCTAACTTTCTGCTTCTTAATTCAGATAAAACTGAGGTTATTGTACTCGGCCCTGAAAATCTTAGAAATATGGTATCTAAGCAGATTCTTACTCTGGATGGCATTACCTTGGCCTCCAGTAATGCTGTGAGGAACCTTGAGTCATTTTTGACCAGGACATGTCCTTCAACGCACATATTAAACAAATATGTAAGACTGCTTTCTTCCATTTTAACAACATCTCTAAAATTAGAAATATCCTGTCTCAGAGTGATGCTGAAAAACTAGTTCATGCATTTATTACTTCCAGGCTGGACTACTGTAATTCTTTATTATCAGGATGTCCTAAAACTCGCTGAAAAGCCTTCAGCTAATCCAAAATGCTGCAGCAAGGGTACTGACAGGGACTAGAAAGAGAGAGCATATTTCTCCTGTTTTGGCTTCCCTTCATTGGCTTCCTGTTAAATCCAGAATTGAATTCAAAATCCTGCTCCTCACATACAAGGTCTTAAATAATCAGGCCCCATCTTATCTTAATGACCTTGTAGTACCATATCACCCTATTAGAGCACTTCGCTCTTGCACTGCAGGCCTACTTGTTGTTCCTAGAGTATTTAAAAGTAGAATGTGAGGCAGAGCCTTCAGTTTTCAGGCCCCTCTTCTGTGGAACCAACTTCCAGTTTGGATTCGGAGACAGACACTATCTCTACTTTCAAGATTAGGCTTAAAACTTTCCTTTTTGCTAAAGCATATAGTTAGGGCTGGACCAGGTGACCCTGAATCCTCCCTTAGTTATGCTGCTATAGACGTGGCTGCCGGGGATTCCCATGATGCATTGAGTTTTTCCTTCCAGTCACCTTTCTCACTCACTATGTGCTAATAGACCTCTCTGCATCGAATCATATCTGTTATTAACCTCTGTCTCTCTTCCACAGCATGTCTTTCATCCTGTTTTCCTTCTTTCACCCCAACCGGTCGCAGCAGATGGCCGCCCCTCCCTGAGCCTGGTTCTGCCGGAGGTTTCTTCCTGTTAAAAGGGAGTTTTTCCTTCCCACTGTCGCCAAAGTGCTTGCTCATAGGGGGTCATATGATTGTTGGGTTTTTCTCTGTATTTATTATTGTGCTATCTACTGTACAATATAAAGCGCCTTGAGGCGACTTTTGTTGTGATTTGGCGCTATATAAATAAAATTGAATTGAATTGAATTGAATTCTTCTATATAGTAACTGTGTGTCTGTTTTACAGAACCTGAAGTGTCCACCTGTTCGATCTCCCAGTCCTATTATTACACTGATTATATCTGGTCTTTCTCAAAAAACAACTTTTCTTGAAACCATTTTCAAAAGATTTCAGTTGCTCAGTTCAGTTTCTCATGACAACCAACTCTCTTATGACGTGACACATCAGAAAGGCATGACTGGTCAAGACACAGAGCAGTGAAATTCATCTCACTTGATCTTAAAAATCAGATCAGATTTTTAAAATTACATTTTATTGTTTATTGGCAAGGTAGAAGTACAAAAAATGTACTGACAGCTGCAAAGACAGCATCCTTTGTATATGCATAAAATCCAACTTAATTTCATTGGTGCATTTTGAAGTACCTTTGTATAGTACTGGGTAAGTAAGCATAATGATAAATCTGAAACAGACAAAGAAAAAAAATCATTTTCTGATCATCAGAACTTAACTGTGCTGGAGAAAGTTTGAGATTCTTTAAAGTGATTTAAACTTGCAGCTTTGGACCTCAGGAGAGTATCTTGAGAATGCAGTTATTCTGTTTCCAACTCTACATTTGCATTGCTGTAAATGAACAAAACTATGCCAAAGCCTTGAGACAAAGCTCATTTCTTTGCATTTTACTTCTAAACAGCTAGAATTTCAAATTGTATTACTTGGACAGTAGTTTTCCAGGTTTTGTAAAGATCTTTCAGGGATTTTTTTTTGGACTTTTTGAGTCATTGTCAGTCCAGTCCTTTCCCCTGTCCACTGCTGAAGTTGCAGTTCGAAATTGTACCTTTATTACTCTCTGGCAGTAAACACATTTACATGCAGCTTCTGTCTTTTTCACATTATTCCTTGATGATTACGTAAGTTTCAGTCATTGCTGGACATTATGGACAATCCTGGGCATCCTCTGCACACGGCCATAAACAACCAGAGGAGTCTGTTCAGTGACAGGTTGCTTCTCCCAAAGACAAGAACCAACAGACTTAAAAACTCCTTTGTCCCACACGCCATCAGACTGTTTAACTCCTCTCTGGAGGGGAGAGGGAGGGGGAAACAGGAGGACAAAGGAGGGGGGAACAACTAAACTGTAGTGCCTCTTCACTTCACTGTGCAATACCTTTTATGCAATACTTTTTGTTAATAGTCAACGGTGCAATAGACTTCAATATTTGAAATGTGCAATTTCCCTTGTATTGTTATTCCTATTTATTCTACTTGCCTTGCATTCTATTTCCTTATTCCTATTTATTCTATTTATCCCTTTCGTATATTTTATTTATATATGTCTCTGTATTTATATATGTGTATATATATAATATTCTGCTCAAGTTCTGTAACTTCTGTCGGTGCTGTGCTTTTGGAAACCGAATTTCCCAGAGGAAACCACCCGAGGGATTAATAAAGTTTTGTTTTATCTTATCTTATCTTATCAAACTGAGGTTTCAACCAAAGATAATTTTGAAAAAAAGGTGTTTAGATTAATCAATACAATTGCCCTTGATGTACCTTTGTGTTGCAGTTCCAAAATCTGGTTTTCACTCTCCTTCAGCCTGTTTGCAGTGTGGTTCAGCTTTGTCTCACTGTCCTGTTTCAGCTGGGTTACGGTCTCCTTTAGGCTCATTTCAGTGTCCTTCAGCCTGGTTTCACTTTCCTTCAGCTTAGCTTCCATACAGTTCACTTTTTCCATTATGTCCCCAAAGTCTGCCAGGAATTTGCACATGTCAGGATTGCATGACTTTGTTTCAGTAGCATTATTATGACTGTGGGCTAAACTCAAGCCACAGAACAGCACAATATAGCATATAATGTCCAAATCCATCTTTCAAGTTGATTCAGTGTCACACACCCTGCAGAGATCTGCTTAATGTGATTGATCTACCTGCTTTTATGCTGTAAAGCATTCACATGTTAACTATTAACAGACTAATAAACTTTTTTTTAAATCTTTTCTCCAGCTGTTATCAGTCTGTATTAGTTAAACTCAACAGAAGAGTATTGAGGAAATAATAACACATTTACTAGGAAAACAATTTCAGTGTAGTTGCCATTGTCTAAGCTTAAACTCTAGTATATAATGGATATATCTATATCTATATCTATATGTATATATGTGTTTGAGCCTGAGACTACACACCTTTGGAGTGGGAGTCACGAGTTGGATTCCCACCCAGAATCCAGTAAGGGTCCTGGTAGTCCCCCCTGAAATGGCACGGCTACGTCTGCAGCCTGTCCGCAGCTTGGACCCAAGCATTTTACTACATGTTGCTCTTTGGGCATTATTTGTGTACAAATAAGTATAAATGCATATAGTTAGCACAGTACTACTAACATGGTACTCCTGTCTGAAGACGAGCAGAAACAACCAGCTCTGTCTGATTTTACCACGTGCTCTTCACACTGCCTTAGTGCTTAACCATTTGGATTAGAGGAGAAATTTGAATGGTTGCTGAAAGATGATATTATTCTAATTTTGTTATATTTTCAGCTAAAATTACAAAACAAATGTCCATCAGGGGAGTATAAATGTTGACCGATAAATTGTTATTGTTTTTTTCAGAGACATACAAAAATCTTATTTCTGAAATGCTTCAGTTTCACATATTTTGCATACATGCATGCTGTTTCATACTCAGTGTGTTAATATTTGTAATTGTCAATGTACTGTACTCTAAGCAAACACTGGCGGCATGACAGAAGAAGACAAAATAATAAAGAATTTTAGTACATGCTGTAAAGATACTTAGAAAATAAAACGCTGTTCATCATGTTTCATTGAAAGTAATGACTGAAACATCAAATAGTCTATCAGCAATATCATTCATATTCATCATTCATTCATATGGTTTCAGTTTATTACCTCATGTGTTTCTTTATTGACTTTCCATCCTTGACTTTCACATTGACTTTCCAGTCTTTGTCCCCCCAAGGAGGGACAAAGGGTCCTTTGTCCCTCCTTGGGGGGATACTCCCACTGGGTTTAAATCTGGGACTCTCGGCCATTTGACCTTAGAACTGAAGAAGCTTCTCGGATGAGAGGTGAAACGTCTTCAAGCAACTTAAAGAAGTCCAGACGCTTTTCTTTGCAAACTCCTTTGAACACAAGGAAAGGTGTGTAAACATGCCAGGACAGGTTTTTGATGGGGGTCCCACACAAACGCAAAGCAGAAGATGAAGCATCGCCAAATATGTTTCCAAACCAACTTCCTTCCAAGCCAAAGACTAGAAAATATGATGACATCTCGGCTTTCGCTTCATCTGCACAGCCGTGGTGCCAAGGTAGGTCTCCCCGGCAGAATTTGTTTCCCCTGCGTCAGGAGTATACGCTGGGTTGTCCAAATCACGGACAAACAGCATCCCACATTCTTGATTTTTAGTTCAAAAACATGTCTTATAATGACCTATTAATCCTGAAATTTTGGAGATGTTAGCTCTTTATACAGTAAAGTTACAGTGGGATACACATAAGATTTTCGAAGATTTTCTTGTCAAAACAAAGGGGCGCCTGTTTTGGGGCATTTTGTCATTCAAATGATTTTTAATAAAAAACAAAATATTGAAAGAAAAGTGAATCAAGTGCTTTTAAGTTTTATGTCCTTTCTAACAACAGGAATGACAATAAGTTTTAGGACTTTAGGACTGTTTTCTCAACTTATAAAATGCCCTACAAACCTTTTGTTTATCTAAAACTTTAAAAATCATGTCAGTGGAGAGGTGTTATAATTGTAATATTAAAAGTAAGAGCTGCATAAAAAGTGTACTAGAGTATAATATAGAGTATAATATAGTGCATTTGTCTTGGTCATATGAATAATGCAGAAAATGGAAATACTCAATATAAATATGTAGAATCTATACTCAGGTAAAGCACTCAAGTTAAGCATGTTATGTTCAAATGATGTTATATAGTTACATATTTTATGGAAAAATATCAGAATCATTGCAAGACATTAAATGTACCCCCAGATGAAAGACTTCACACATACTGGTTGCAGATGCATTGCTTACTTTTATTTAGTGATTTCACATTTTCTTTACATCAGTCTTCAAAGTATCAAATGATTAAGCGAGGTAAGTCATCTTCAGTTGTATAACTTGTTTCGATGTGTTTACATATCCAAAGAAAAACATTAGAGTGATATAGCACAGAAAACACAAAGTGGTGAACTTAAATCAAATCAGAAAAAATCAAAACACTCAGATAAAATGCAAACGTGAAGGAGTTGCTGAGGCACATCTGAGCTCAAGAGAAGCTGATTCCATCTAATACACTTAACTTTAAATTAGCTTTACCTTTTTAGTGTCACATACATTTTTTTGTGTCACATTTATTTTATATTTTTTATTATTTGTTCTATTTTACTTAAAGGAGCACATAACATGTAGGTCATGCTAAATTACTCCTTAACCCTTACATACTGTTCATATTTTATGACTTTAGACCGGTGGTCCCCAACCTTTTTTGCGCCAAGGATCAGTTTAATGTCAGAGAATATTTTCACGGACCGGCCTTTAAGTTGTCGCAGATAGTACAACAAACAAAATATAAGACCAAGACAAAAACTATGGTAATATTTTGTAAATATAATAATAAACGCAAATTCAAAGTGTAATTGTGTAACTTTATTAGCAGCATTTCAAAATAAGACACACAACTACAACACGGGAAAAGACCCAGGGAAACCGAGTTAACGATAAAAACCCTGAAAACCATAAATTTCCTCCCGAGCCTCAACTCTCGCAGCCCAGAACCAAACGACTCACAGATTGGTACTGGTCCGTGGCCCGGGGGTTGGGGACAACTCCTTTAGAGTATGGTAAGTTTTGAAAAAGATCAAAAATTAAAGACAATTACAATGAATAGTCATTCCCGATAAATGTCTATAGCAATTTTCCAACTGCAGAAAAATAGAATGGATAAATGGCCATCAATACATTGAAAAATGGATGATTAATCCTTAATTAATGTTTCAGAGAACATATAAAATGTACTTTTATAGGATTTGCACTTGTTTTTTTGAAAACCATCTGTTAATGGTGCTGTATGATACTGCAAATTTTGGTATCAATCTGATATCAAGTAAATACAGGGCCACTGTTACCGATAGTAGCAATACTTATATATAGGTTAACTATAAAGGCAGCTTATGTAGAGGACAGCAGTGTGTGTATACATTTTAATGACCACTAAGTCACTCTGACTTTTACTTTCCATAACATTTAGTTTATACAACAAAACACACCTTTCAGCTTGTCATGAATTTCGAATTTGGGGTGTTTTTAGAGGCCTGGAAAGTAAATGTGCCTGTCTCTAAAGCACCTTGGGTCAACTTCTGGTTTTTAAATGTGCTCTAGGCCAGCGGTCCCCAACCGCCAGGCCATGGAGTGGTACCGGTCCGTGAGTCGTTTGGTACCGGGCCGCAAGAGTTGAGGCTTGGGTGTGAAATACTGGTCCGTGGCACAAATAAGGTAGGGCACCGCTGCTCTAGGCTATTAAATAGAACAGACCTGAAAAACAACACAAAAAGGTTCAGGTTCTGTTAGTAGTTTAACCTGGGGTTATTTACTTCCTTTCACTCCAACTGATGTTCAGAGGAGGCCACCTACTAATGATGTGTTTAGGACTGATAACAACTGATAAAGATTCCATGAGCTGGTCACATGGTCACCTATCAGACACACAGAAGAAGTGGTGCACAATCTCTGTCTGGGACTATGCACCACTGTTTTTGAGTTATAAAGATTTGTCATGTTATTAGGAAATTGCATTTTAAAATACTGTCATGATAATATACAGCTGATGCTCTGTGTTTTTAGTTTGTATTTTTCTACGTTACGTTTCACCCACACTGTGATTCAGGCAGTGAATACTTACATACTTACTTCTTACAAGAGTGTACTTCTTCATTTCTTCTTCACAAATAGCATTTACAGTATTGGATGCTCTTAATTAATTCACTGATCACAGAGCTGAAGTGATTGATTTGATTCACATTTTTTTGACATGTGAAAAAAGTTTGGATTGTTTCAGTGTGTTTTACACAGGTGAGTCTATGAAAAATGCCTTAACTACTTTGAGAATTGTATCTTGAGTGGTGAGAATGATGTCCCTGATGTGAGAACTGCACCGAGGCCATCTTAAGCAAAAGCATATTTGCCATTTCTCACATTTGTGTGACCAAAAAACCACTAAAGGTTGTTTGACTTTCGCCTCCCCAAACATGTGTTTCTTCTTCCAGGACCACATAAACTTTGTCTCCTTGCTGCAGCTGCAGGAACACCGCGTTTCCTCCGTTATCAGTTTCCCTGCTAGTGTCAATATCAATCGCATGATCATTTGTCATGACCATCACCTCATTGTTCTTGTACAGATACAGCCGTTGAGAACGATCTCCTCTAGCATGACAGAAGATGATAAAGTAATAAACACCTGCAATGGGTGCTGTAAAGACACCTGAAGAATAGAAGAGTGGGGGTCACATTAAAAATTATATTTGAAAACTCAAACAGGAGATCACTAGTGCTCTTTGTAACTATTTTATTTTATTTTGTTGTTGTGCAAACAAATAAATATATCACAACTGGCTGGTTTATAAACTGCTTTAAAAAAAAAGTTTTAATAATTTATTCAACATCACATAAATTGCCAGAAACTATTAGGAAATAGTTAAACTGCTTACATGTGTTATTTTGCTTTGTGTAAAAAAAGAAAATGCTGCATTACTGAATATAGAGAAGACTGTCAATCTTACCTGTTACTGGACTGTAGGCATTGCCAATATTTGTAATTACGCCCTTGTAGACTAAGATTATGTCTGTGTTGAAAGGTCCAATATGTCCACTGCTTCCTAATGTTGCACTGAATATTATCTTGGTTCTTTCTGTGGAAAACAAATCATAAGCATAACATAATAGATTTGTTTGAAGTAAATCCACGATTGTCTCTTCAAACAAACATGCATTTCATCTTATTGCTTCTGCAGTTTTGTAAATTATGACTTGTCTAAAATGAGATACAGTATATATTGGTGTTTCAATTTGATCTTTGAGTTTTTGCCTTGTGGCAAAGGATGAACATGTTATTCAGTTCGATTTAATTCAATTTTATTTATACAGCACCAAATCACAACAACAGTCGCCTCCAGGAACTTTATATTGTAAGGTACACCCTACAATAATACATACACCCCCTATGACCCCCTATGAGCAAGTGCTTGTCTGCACTCGCAGGCCCCACTGGTTTGGAGACTTATCCCCATGAAAGAAGCAAGAAATCAGAGATTGACTGGTTTTAAACGTGTAAGGGAAGCCGGTCGGATCAGGATCTTGGAGCTGAAAGCTCCTCACCTGATCCCAGCCAACTTCAAAAAAACAGCCTTTATTCAGTGACAATAGTTACACAACCCCCCATTGTAAAACCCCTATGGTGTGTCATAAAAGCTAAAGGCACTTTGTGTGTGTGCGTGCATGTGCAAGCATGTGAGTGCATGTGTGTGTGTGTGCGTGTGTATATGTGACTTCCTGCTGGTCACAAAAGGGTCATCTCCCCTCACCCCCGTATATGGCTCAACCCCTTTAATGGTCCACCATATACAAGCACAGGTGAGCCCATAAATGGCAGGAAGTGAACACTCCTTACCAAAGAAGGAAACCAGAATCTTTACATGGAATGTGCCTGCAGTATAAGGCAAGGTTTACAAATTTTAAGCACAACAATGACAACTTTTATCAGAATCACTCTAACATTAATAACAAGTAATGATTAAATGCAGAGAGGTCTATGAACACATAGTGAATGAGAAAGGTGACTGAAGAGGAAGTATTTAATACATGATGGGAATCCCCCAGCAGCCTACACCCATTGCAGCATAACTAAGGGAGGATTCAGGATCACCTGAGTTAGCCCTAACTATATGTTTTATCAAAAAGGAAAGTTTTAAGATTTAAGATTCTGGAGACAGAATCCAAATTGAAAGCTGGTTCCATAAAACAGGGACCTGAAAACTTTATGCTCTCCCTCCCAGTCTACTTTTAAATACTCTAGGAACAATAAGTATGCCTGCAGTACTCTAATGGGGTGATATGGTACTTTGAGGTCATTAAGAAAAGATGGGGCCTGATTATTCAAGAACTTGTACGTGAAGAGCATGATTTTGAATTCAACTCTGGATTTAACAGGGAGCCAATGAAGGCAAGTCAATATAGGAGAAATATGCTCTCTGTTTCTAGTCCCTGTCAGTACTCTTGCTGCAGCATTTTGGATTAACTGAATGAGTTTTTAGGAAATCCTGAAAATAACAAATTACAGTAGTCCAGCCTAGAAGTAATATATGCATGAACTCTTTTTAGTCCCACTCTGAGATAGGATATTTTTTACTTTTTGAGATATTGCACGAATGGAAGAAAGCAGTACTACATATTTGTTTAATATGCGCATTGAAGTAAATGATTCCAAGATTCCTCACAGTGTTACTGGAAGCCAAGAATTCTAAGCATTTTAGAGCTAAGTACGATGACCTCGGTTTTGTCTGAATTTAGTAGCATAAAGTTAGAGGTCACCCCTCTGTGAATTGCTACCTTATCGTGGTGGATGGTTTGCACGTCCCAGGGATCCCGGGGGCTATGTTGTTGGGGGGCTTTTGGGTAGGGTCACCTAATGGCAAATTGGTTCTGGGTTAGGAACCACATTGAGGAAACAGTTCACCCTGCCTGGGATAGGCCTACCAAGGCCCTGCCCTGGAGCCAGGCCTGGGGAGGGTGCCCAGGGGTGAGCATTTGGTGGCTGGGCCTTAGTCCATATGTGGGCAATGACAATGAGACCTGGAGGAACATGATTGTGAAGCAAGCCTTCCAGATCTGAACCCGGGTGGTGTTCTGTTACTGGACTTCTGTGCAAACCTCAGTTTATCCATAACAAACACCATGCTCAAACATAAGGGTGTCCATAAGTGCATGTGGCACCAAGACACTCTAGGCCGCAGGTTGATAATCGAGTTTGTGATTGTATCATCAGATGTGATCAGAGCTTCAAAAGCATTCTGAGGGAGATTGGGGAAATTGAGGCCAGATGGACCATGTTCAGCACCTCCATAGCTGAAGCTGCTGCAGTCAGCTCTGGCTGCAAGGTGGTTGGTGCCTGTCGTGATGGTAACCTCAACCAAATGGTGAATTAATTTATTTTAGTCTGACCCCAGTCCGATCCGCTAACATGGAGGAGCCGGGGTTTATGACCTATGCTGCAGCCAGTACAAAAGCCAAAGCTTCATTTTTGGGGAGCTGTCGTGTCGTCCATGTTTTTTACAGTCATTGGTTGGGACGGGGCATTGAAGAAGATAACAGTGGGTGATGTATATTCTTAAACTCAGTTACAGCACTTTCAAAAAAACATCTACAGTGATCAAGAAACAAAACACCAAGCAGTGTAGGTAACACAAGGCTGCTGGTCATTGTTATTAAAAAGTTATAATATTATGTTAGCAATATCCTTCAAGACACTTTCATTTTCATTTAACCTAGCTAGCCTATTCACTGATTCAAGACACAGGTCAGTGCACTCATGTCACTCAGTCTTAAAATTGAAAACTTGTTTTAAAACTTAAAAACATTTTCTGACATATGATAATGAGAACTTAACTGTGCTGGAGAAAGTCTGACATTCTTGAAAGTGATTTAAACTAGCATCAATGGACTTCCAGTGAGGGCCTTCAGAATGAAGTTTGTGCAAAAGCACTTATTCTTTTATTTGGCCTTTGGCCGGAGACAGTGTAGAGGGACAGTAAAGCAGGGAGAGAGAGAGGTGAAGAAATGCAGCAAAGGGCTGCGGGTCAGACTCACACTCAGGCCTACTGCTCTCCGGGCTTGTAGCATATGGTTGTCTGCTCATCCCAGTGAGCTAAACCAGTGCCCCAAAAGCACTTATTCTGTGCCTTACTCTACATTTGCAATGCTGTAAATGAACAAAACCATGCCAAAGCCTCAAAAAAAACCTAATTTATTTGTATTTTACTTCCAAAGATCTAGACTATCACATTTTAAGCGAGAAATAGTTTTTCAGGCTTTATGAAGATCTTTCAAGGTTTTTCTTTGGACACTGGCTGCTTTTTCATTCATTTTTAGTCCAGTCCTTCTATCTGTCCACTGTTGAAGTTGCAATTCAAAATTGTACCTCTGTCAGTAAACACATTTTCATGTAGCTTCTGTCTTTTGACATTATTCTTTAAAGATTACTAAGTTTCAGTCAAATTAATTGAACAAACACAAAAATATGGAAAAAGTGTTTAATTGATTAATCAATAAAATTGCCCTTGATGTACCTTTGTGTTGCAGTTCCAAAATCTGGTTTTCACTCTCCTTCAGCCTGTTTGCAGTGTGGTTCAGCTTTGTCTCACTGTCCTTAAGCCTAGATTCAGTGTCTTTCAGCTGGGTTATAGTCTCCTTTAGGCTCATTTCAGTGTCCTTCAACCTGGTTTCACTATCCTTCAGCGTAGTTTCACTGTGCTCCAGCCTGGTTTCCATAGAGTTCACTTTTTCTGTTATGGCCCCGAAGTCTACCAAGAATTTGCACATGTCAGGATTGCATGACTTTGTTTCTGTAGCATTATTATCACTGCGGGCCAAACCCAAGCCACAGAACAGCACAATATAGCATAAAATGTCAAAATCCATCTCCCAAGTTGATTCAGTGTCACACACCCTGCAGAGCTCTGGTTAATGTGATTGTTCTAGGGTCGTTTATGCTGTTTAACATTCACATGTTAATTATTAACATACTAATAAACTTTTGTGACTTTGTTATCAGTCTGTACCAGTTGGACTCAACAAAACAGTAATGAGGAAATAGTAATACATTTACTAGGAAAACAATTTCAGTGTAGTGTCCATTGTCTAAGCTCAAACACTAAATCTCCAAAAGTTGAATCTGTTCATCTGGACGTAGCGTTTTGTGGGAGAAACGTTTCGTCACTCATCCAAGTGACTTCTTCAGTCTCAGCTGACTGCAGGTTTCCCCAAACCCTATAAACAGTACATTTGCATAATGACTGAAACCAGCCCACTGAAGGAACAATGGGCTGTGAGGTCAGTTCCTTAATCATAATTATGCAAATTCCCATGACCATTGATCAACAATCACTGACCAAAACCCACTGATCAAAGCCCACTGATCAATGGCCATGAGTACCATTCACAGAGAGTTGGGGAATGGCTGCAATCACAGCATTGTAAGATGGTGAAAGATGTACCCTTAGGCCCCCTCCTCGATTCAGAGATGGTCTTTCACTTTTCACGTAAATGGCCTCCTTGACTCCGCGCTCAAACCAGCGTTCTTCCCTGTCCAGGATGTGTACATCCTCATCGTTGAAAGAGTGTCCACTGGCCTGTAGGTGTAAATAAACTGCAGAGTCCTGGCCTGACGAGGTTGCTCTTCTGTGTTGTGCCATCCGCTTCGCTAGAGGTTGTTTGGTTTCCCCGATGTATAAATCCTGGCAATCCTCCTGGCACTTAACAGCGTACACTATGTTACTCTGTTTGTATCAGGGGACCCGATCCTTGGGGTGGACCAGTTTTTGGCGCAGCGTATTTTGGGGTTTAAAAGCCACAGAGACCCGGTGTTTAGAAAAATGCGTCTCAGCTGTTCCGATACTCCTGACACATATGGGATCACTACAGGTTTTCGCCTGGGCAGCGGTTGTCCTTCTCTCCTGGATCGGCTGGAGCTTTCTTTAGGTGCCTTCCCAGCTTTGACAAAAGTCCAGCTGGGATAACCACATTTACTCAGGGCCTTCTTGATGTGCTGTTCTTCTGCCTCCCTGGCCGCTGTGTCAGATGGGGATGGTGTTCACTCTGTGTTGTAGCGTCCTGATGACACCCAGTTTGTGCTCCAGTGGATGATGAGAGTCAAACCTTAGATACTGATCCGTATGCGTAGGTTTATGGTACACGTCAGCTTTTAGATGTCCCCCATTACTGATGGAAATCTCACAGTCTAAGAAGGCTAACCTGCCACTTTTCATATCCTCCCTGGTGAATTTGATTTGTCGGTCCACCGAGTTAATGTGATCCGTGAAATGTAGTACGTCCTGAGATTTGATTTTCACCCAGGTGTCATCCACATATCTGAACCAATGACATCTCTCACCTTCTCAACAAAATCCAGGGTGTTCTGGATGTGGTGTTCACAGCTGCCCACCAGCGGGTTGAGGATCGAAGCCAGAAACTTGGAGATGTTATAGGTGACCGAGTTGATCATGCAGACAACTGGTCTTAAAGGTGCACCCTGTTTATGTATTTTCAGTAAACCATACAGACTTGGTGTAGACTCCCCTGGGTACAGCCTGTGGTATGAGGTCCGGTCGATAGCCTTGTCTTGTTCTAACTGCTTCAGACAGTCTATGACCCTCTTCCTGTAGCCACTTCCTGGGTCTCGTTTCAGGGGCTCATACGTATTTTCATCACTGAGTAGTGACAAAATCTTCTTATGATAGTCTTTCTGGTTTAGCAATACTGTGCACCTACCCTTGTCTCCCTGAAAGAGACGGACAGTAAATAAGCATGGAGGTATTGTGAGTCCAGTGGGTTTGTTATTTTTTGGACTAATATGTTCGACGATCACACTGTTTTAGCCTAACATACAAAATAATGTTGGCTAAGGTTACTCAGAGTTTAAAGGTGAAGCTGGTGAAATAACCTTTTGTGTTTGTGCCTTATTTTTTACGAAGAAAAACTGCACTTTATGTTGAAATTTATGTTATTATTATTTGAAGGCAATACCATTATAAGTAGCTCTTTATTTTTAAGTCTGTCCAATTTGGGCCAGGGATATTATTTTTGGTTCTCATTTTTGAATTGAAATGCAGTTAAAACGCTTCTTTTTTTTTTCTCCAGAAATTAAAAGAGCTTTTGTTATTTGTCTATTATTTGATTCTGGTGCCTACTAAAACCCTTTTAACCCTCTGGGGCCCAGGGTATAATTGGCTGTTTTTGACTACTTTTGATTTTACCTCTATATTTCACCTTTAAAAACTGTTTATCTTGCCTTGTTTGGTATCATTATTTTCAGCACAACCTCAAATATCTGAAATTGGAGTTATTTCTTCATTTTGACATACTATATTAGCACAATTGATCTATATTCAGACAAAAAATGTAAAATCCGAGTAAAAGAAGTTATATTTTTTACTGTAAAAACCACAAACATGTTTAACGGATCATTTTCATAACTTGAAATGCAAATAGAAATTGTACATTTAAAAAAAAAATATGCATAAGTTTTGCAAACAACAAAGTTATATGGTACTGTTTACCTAAAAATGCAGCCAAGGCCTCAGGTGTTTTTTATATAACCATTTTAAACTATTTACAGTACAATCAGGTGTTCTGCATCAAATAGGAAGGCACACAAATTATTTGTGCCACTCCAAAAAATAGTTTCTGTACCACAGACCACAGGCCTAAACCCTGCAGGTCTGACAGCAGGAGTTGTACCAGTCCTATTTTCCATGTGGGGACAGCGTTTACACTGCAATCTACGGTGGCCCTGAGAAGCCAAACAGACTGCAACTTAAGAAAACACCAGCAATAAGAAAAACGCTGCAAAAGCACACAAAACACAATGGAAATAGGAAAAAACACAACGGATATAGGAAAAAAGAAAACACAAATAGGAAAAAAACACAATGGAAGTGTTTCTGGGGAGACAATAACCCGACGGACCAGTTGCAGGAACCAAAATAAGCTGTGGACCCCACATGACTACCAGTTGTCAGGTGACCATTTTGGCAGCAACATGAACAGCACCACTGTAAGCAGCACTGCAGAAACTTTCAAGCCATCGGAGTATTCATCTCACTTTAATTCGCATGACATGGAGCTGTATATCAAAAAACTAAATAGGTTAAATATTACCGACCCGTACAATGCTTTCCAAAAGTATTTCAGCGGAAGAAGACATCCCAGATCTATGCTATCCGGACATTCAATTCACTTCAATTCAATTCAATTCAATTCAATTTTATTTATATAGCGCCAAATCACAACAGCAGTCGCCTCAAGGCGCTTTATATTGTACAGTAGATACAGGGAAAAACCCAACAATCATATGACCCCCTATATGAGCAAGCAGTTTGGCGACAGTGGGAAGGAAAAACTCCCTTTTAACAGGAAGAAACCTCCGGCAGAACCAGGCTCAGGGAGGGGCGGCCATCTGCTGCGACCGGTTGGGGTGAGAGAAGGAAAACAGGATGAAAGACATGCTGTGGAAGAGAGACAGAGATTAATAACAGATATGATTCAATGCAGAGAGGTCTATTAACACATACTGAGTGAGAAAGGTGACTGGAAGGGAAAAACCTACGTCTATTGCAGCATAACTAAGGGAGGATTCAGGGTCACCTGGTCCAGCCCTAACTATATGCTTTAGCAAAAAGGAAAGTTTTAAGCCTAATCTTGAAAAAAGAGATAGTGTCTGTCTCCCGAATCCAACCTGGAAGCTGGTTCCACAGAAGAGGGGCCTGAAAACTGAAGGCTCTGCCTCCCATTCTACTTTTAAATACATTAGGAACAACAAGTAGGCCTGCAATGTGAGAGCGAAGTGCTCTAATAGGGTGATATGGTACTACAAGGTCCTTAAGAAAAGATGGGGCCTGATTATTTAAGATCTTGTATGTGAGGAGCAGGATTTTGAATTCAATTCTGGATTTAACAGGAAGCCAATGAAGGGAAGCCAAAACAGGAGAAATATGCTCTCTCTTTCTAGTCCCTGTCAGTACCCTTGCTGCAGCATTTTGGATTAGCTGAAGGCTTTTCAGCGAGTTTTTAGGACAGCCTGATAATAATGAATTACAGTAGTCCAGCCCGGAAGTAATAAATGCATGAACTAATTTTTCAGCATCACTCTGAGACAGGATATTTCTAATTTTAGAGATGTTGCGCAAGTGGAAGAAAGCAGTCTTACATATTTCTTTAATATGTGTATTGAAGGACATGTCCTGGTCAAAAATGACTCCAAGGTTCCTCGCAGTGTTACTGGAGGCCAAGGTAATGCCATCCAGAGTAAGAATCTGCTTAGATACCATATTTCTAAGATTTTCAGGGCCGAGTACAATAACCTCAGTTTTATCTGAATTAAGAAGCAGAAAGTTAGCGGCCATCCAGGTCTTTATGTCTTTAAGACATTCCTGCAGTTTAACTAATTGGTGTGTGTTACCTGGCTTCATGGATAGATAGAGCTGCGTGTCATCAGCATAGCAGTGAAAATGTATACTATGTCTTCTAATGATACTGCCTAAGGGAAGCATGTATAATGTAAACAGAATTGGTCCTAGCACCGAACCCTGTGGAACACCATAATTGACATTAGTGTGTGAAGAGGACTCTCCATTTACATGTACAAATTGGAGTCTATTAGATAGATATGATACAAACCACTGCAGCGCAGTACCTGTAATACCTACAGTGTGCTCTAATCACGCTAAAAGAATATTATGGTCAACAGTATCGAACGCTGCACTAAGGTCGAGCAGGACAAGCACAGAGATGAGTCCACTGTCAGAGGCCATAAGAAGATCATTTGTAACCTTCACTAAAGCTGTTTCTGTGCTGTGATGAGCTCTGAAACCTGACTGAAACTCTTCAAATAAGCCGTTCCTCTGCAGATGATCTGTTAGCTGTTTGACAACTACTCTTTCAAGGATGTTTGATATGAAAGGAAGGTTGGAGATTGGCCTATAATTAGCTAAGACAGCTGGGTCTAGAGATGGCTTTTTGAGTAAAGGTTTAACTACAGCCACCTTGAAGGCCTGTGGTACATAGCCGATTATTAGAGATAGGTTGATCATATTTAAGATTGAAGCATTAATTAATGGCAGTACTTCTTTGAGCAGTTTTGTAGGAATGGGGTCTAAAAGACACGTTAATGGTTTGGAGGAAGTAATTATTGAAGTTAACTCAGAAAGATCAATTGGAGAAAAAGAGTCTAACTTAACATCAATGGTACTAAAAGTAGCTGTAGATAATGTTACATCTGTGGGATGATTATTGGTAATTTTTTCTCTAATGATTAAAATTTTATTTGTGAAGAAGTTCATGAAGTCATTACTAGTTAACGTTAAAGGGATTGTTGGCTCAGTAGAGCTCTGACTTTTGTCAGCCTGGCTACAGTGCTGAAGAGAAACCTGGGGTTGTTCTTATTTTCTTCAATCAGTGACGAATAGTAAGATGTTCTGGCTTTATGGAGGGCTTTCTTATAAAGCAGCAAACTATTTCTCCAGGCTAAATGATGATCCTCTAAATTTGTGACACGCCATTTCCTCTCCAGCTTACGAGTTATCTGCTTTAGGCTACGTGTTTGAGAATTATACCACAGAGTCAGGTACTTCTGATTTGAGACCTTAGTTTTCACAGGAGCTACAGTATCCAGAGTCGTACGTAGTGAGGAGGTAAAATTATTAACTAGATAATCGACCTCTGTTGGAGTAGCGTTCAGATAGCTGCTCTGCTCTATGTTGGTACAGGGCATTGAAGATGATAACAGTGGGTGGATTATATTCTTAATCTCTACAGCGCTTTCAAAAAGATATCTACTGTGATAAAGTCTACTCTCCACTGCTGTGTAATCAATTACCATAAATGTAAATGTTATCAGGAAATGATCAGACAGCAGAGGGTTTTCAGGAAACACTGTTAAATGTTCAGTTTCTATGTCATATGTTAAAACAAGATCTAGAGTGTGATTAAAGTGGTGGGTGGGTTCTTTTACATTTTGAGAGAAGCCAATTGAGTCTAATAACAGATTAAATGCCATGTTGAGGCTGTCATTTTTAGCATCTACATGAATGTTAAAATCACCCACAATAATTATTTTATCTGAGCTGAGCACTAAATCAGATAAAAAGTCTGAGAAATCAGAGAGAAACTCTGTGTAAGGCCCAGGTGGACGATAGATGATAACAAGTAAGACTGGTTTCTGAGTTTTACAGCTGGGGTGGACGAGGCTAAGCATCAGGCTTTCAAATGAATTAAAAGTCTGTCTTGGTTTTTCGTTGATTGATAGGCAGGTGTGAAAAATTACTGCCACACTCCCCCCCTCGGCCTGTGCTTCGAGTCCACTGCCAGTTCAGATAGAGGGGGAGGAGGTGGAGGTGGTCAATAAGTACAAGTACCTCGGGCTGTGGGTGGACAACAAACTGGACTGGTCATGCAACACAGAGCACCTGTATAAAAAAGCCCAAAGCCGACTGTACTTCCTCAGGAGGCTGAGGTCTTTTAACATCTGCAGGAAGCTCCTGAGGATGTTTTACCAGTCGGTGGTTGCTGGAGTACTTTTCTATGCTGTGGTGTGCTGGGGGAGCAGCACAGCAAAGAAGGACTCATCCAGGTGGAAAAACTGATCAGGAAGGCTGGCTCTGTGGTCGGCATGAAGCTGGACACTCTGGTGACAGTGGCAGAGAGAAGGACACTAAAAAAACTGCTGGACATTATGGACAATGCTGGGCATCCTCTGCACACGGCCATAAACAACCAGAGGAGTCTGTTCAGTGACAGGTTGCTTCTCCCAAAGACAAGAACCAACAGACTTAAAAACTCCTTTGTCCCACACGCCACCAAACTGTTTAACTCCTCTCTGGAGGGGAGAGGGAGGGGAAACAGGAGGACAAAGGAGGGGGGAACAACTAAGCTGTAGTGCCTTTTCACTGTGCAATACTTTTTTTAATAACCAACGGTGCAATAAACTTCAATACTTGAAATATGCAATTCCCTTGTATTCTTATTCGTATTCTTATTATACGTCCTATTTATTCTATCTAACCCTTTGTATACTCTTTATTTATATATGTCTCTGTATTTATATATGTGTATATATGGTATTCTGCTCACGCTCTGTAACTTCTGTTGGTGCTGTGCTATTTGGAAACCGAATTTCCCAGAGGAACCCACCCGAGGGATTAATAAAGATCTATCTTATCTTATCTTATCTCTTATCTTATTTCTGGTAGTTAGAATGACTCGGGGGTGTTGATTCATTTAAACTAACATAATCATCCTGCTGTAACCAGGTTTCTGTAAGGCAAAGTAAATCGATTTGCTGATCAATTACTAAGTCATGTACTAACAGAGACTTGGAGGAGAGAGACCTAATATTTAATAATCCACATTCCACTCAGACAGCCAGCAATTTAAGGAGAACATATATAACTACTTTATAAACTTCCCATCGTCCTACTCGGCGACTCTGGTTGTCAGTGGCTATTTTGTGTTTTTGATGTACTTAACCAAGATTGTTAACATTTGTAATTGTATTTATAGGTTCAACATTCCCAAAAGCTTAATGACCCGCAGTTAAAGCCATGGGTAGTAGTGAGAAAAGAGGGCTTGTCGTGGGAGCACACTGTAACAGCTGGCCTTGGTGAGAGCTGCTCACATGTGTCAGCTGTGTTGTTCAGCACATGGCAGCATACCAGTGGAAAAAAAGAAGAGATAAGTGCAAGTGGGCCATCCCAAGTGAGGAATCTTTAAAGACAAAGGAGTATCAGCAATGTAAGGACACCATTTTTAACAACTCTAAACAAAATAAAAAAAAGAAATCTGCAAAAGATCATCCTGAACTTCCAGCTTTCCCACCTCTGACTGCTGCTGAGCAAGACCAACTGTATCACAACCTCTCCCAATGCCTCACACAAGAGGGGAAGATCATCAAACCTAAATTAAAATTCTAAATTAATGCTATTTTTGTTATTAATATAATTCAGTGTTTTATATTGCACCTTACAACTGAAGCAAGTGGCTAGTTTGTAGATTTTTGTTCACTGACAAAAGCAATAAAACTTTTTTTATGATTTTGATACTGATCTGTATCTGTCAATCAGGAATATGAAACGTGGTTAGTGGAAATCATTTGAGATGGATGTGAAGATCAAAAATAGTGAGCCCAGGTGACATCTGCCATTCTCTTATTCTGATATCTGTAGGATAAGTAAAAAAGCTTTCCCTTCAAATGTCAAGTCACAATAAGCAAACAAAAGGTGAGAGTTAATAATGTGTATTTGTTAGTTGAGCACATCAGTCACATCATTTTAATTTACATCACTGGAAGGGCACCACAGATTCAGATACATTTGTAAGAGCACAACATACACCCACAATCTTGTCAAGATAGGTCAAATGATTTTCTCTGTCTATGTCTGTGAAAGTTATGGGCTCAGTGCTTTGCAAGATCGTGTACTTTTGACAGAGAACTCCTATTACTCTTTTATATGTATCCTGAGAGAAGCAAGACATCTGGTGTTCTCCAAATCATCAGGATCCAACTGTTTCTTTCTGAGAGTAAATGCTGGAATCTTTAATTCTGCTTGGCATCTCTGAATGGACTCTTTAACCAGGAAACCCCTGTCTGCTAAAACTGCAGCACCTGGGAGCAAATGAGATAACAAATTACTTTGTTCCGTAATAAACATATCACTTGTGTGACCTCCCCATCCAGAGGAGATGAAACAAATAAAAATAAACCTTTAGGTCAAATTGCAATTAAATATTTTACTGTGTGATGTGACTTGTACGAGGAGTAACACTGAGCACTGGCTAGCAATCTACTCGGTTTCTCTAGAAATATTTCTAAAAAATCTATGATGCTAACAGTCTTCTCAAAGCTGCTGTTCCGAAATGGATATGGCAGAGATTAGCTTAGGGATTCTCTGTCAGGCCACAACAGTAGACCTGGCACCAGTCTACAATGCATCAAACTGATACAGTGTTTGAAAAGCTTCTAAACCAGGGATCTCAAACTCGCCGCCCGCGGGCCATTTGCGGCCCACGTCTCCTCTACTTACGGCCCGCATATTGATGTGAAGAAATATTTTTTTTAATTATTATACGAAAAATGATTTAATACGACGGCAGAGTGTTACAGGCATGGCCCTTTAAGACTGTAGCCTCGTGGGCGGTGTAGTCCTTGCTGCAGGGAGAACGTGTGGAACCGCCCCTCCCGCTGTGTGTCTGAGCGTGAGGGAGGGAGAAAAAGGAGAGTCAAAAAGTACGAGATGCTACCGAGCAGAAACGGGAGCTGGAAGCATGTAAATATAAAAATAACCACTGCAGCCAAAAAGAGTGCCCGACGAGCCCAGTTGTAAGTGCTATTAAGACTCGACTGTACACCGTGTTCCTGTTTTCCTCCAAAACAATAAAGTTCTGCTGGAGCAGCCTTTCAGTGCCTCTCTCTGACTCTCGCTAGCAAAGTTGACCCAGACAGTAAAGCTCGTTCCCGGCTACGAGCCCGACACGGAACCCAAAGTATTAGCCAGAGGTCTCTTTACCACTGTTCGGAGCCGCGGACCTGGCCGAGGTAACAAGAGAGTGCAAACATGGTTAGGGCTGTGTTAGTTCAGTGAGAGATTTATTTGGAAAGAAAACTATTTTCACTTGCAGTCGAAAACTAATGTGTAGCTTATGCCTGCATTTTTATTTTGTTAAATACAAATAAAATTGTAGCAAAAGTGCTGGAAAGTATCTGGCCAGAAAGAGCTGTTTATTTGGTAGTTCAATGAAACTACTGTACTGTACTGCTGAGTGACTGTCTGCTGTTCGTTAAAAAAAAAATTGCGTTCATGTTTGCAATTTTGTCTTGTGACACAATATTTGGAATTAAATAAAACAAACAAAACACTACATTTTAGGAAATATTAGAGGGTGTTTTCGTGTTTGTTTTTTTGTACTACTTGGACACTAAAGTGGCCCTCCAATGAGATGACGGTGCCAGAAGTGGCCCGCGGCTCATTTGAGTTTGAGACCCCTGTTCTAAACAGTGGTTGAGTCAATTTTGAAATAAAAAGCCAAAAAGTCAAAGGACAAGTTCATTCTAAGCTTCATTAACATTAACATGTACTGCTGAAAACATGTTAAACAAGATTTAAGTTTGAGAAAAGCAGTCACAAAATGAAAAACTGTAATGAGAATTGTATATGCTGGTAAACCAGTAAGAATATCAACCCTTTTATCATCATTATGGAAGCTCTTTTCATTCAGTGTAGTGTTATTTGTATTTTCTTTCAGCAACACATTTTCAGTCCTCAGAGCTTGTCATTCTTGCTCAAGAGATTGGAGGTGTTTACCACATGTTTCAGTGCTACATAATAGAACATTCTCATGGAGAAAAGGCTGGACATCATTTCCAGGTTCTTCATTGGTGGAGTCCTTCAAATGCTGTGAGGTGGGAGTTTGGTCTGCAGTAGGATTGTTGTTATCTTGGGGATAATCACTTGTTGACTGGTGAAAACACAAAAGAAGTATATTAAGAGAGGTGTTAAGATATAACCCGCATTTTTGTCAATCACTCCATTCCTACGGTATACTACTACAGCACATGATACCACTTGTAACGTTGGGTTGTGTTCAGTGGTTGAGGGGAGGCAGTAGAAACCTTAGTAGGATAGTAGGAAGAATACACGATCACACTGGTACTGGGAATTCCACAGCGTATCCTTTAATGCACATTCTGTTCATCAACCATACAAGGTCCGGTTGAACGCCTGCTGCTTATCAAACATGATAGACAGTGTTCATACAACCCGTAATGTTGCAAAGGTTTCTGGAGAGGTAAAACATATAAAGTCCGTCTCTCTCCATGTACTAGCATGCAAGCACATTGTTTCCATAAATCACAGAGAGGGCAGTGGTGCATACTAATGACATCATAAACCCTCAACTTATGTTACATTAAAGACACACCACACTATTGTGACTGTTACACACTACTAGCTTGTACTAAACTTAGAAGCAATTGTGCAGAAACGTTTTGGTTTATAATTTTACCAAGTAGGATAAAGTGGGGTTGATCAGATTAAGAAGATCTTTTCAATACATTAATTTAAGTATGATAGTCAGAGTAAGAGACCAAATTAACGAACCTGTGTAACGTCATCTCCCGGAGCTCTGGGAGACACTTTAAAGAGGTTGAGGATCTATCAGTTTTGTGAGGAAAGATGAGAGGTAAGTGTGTTAGCTTAACTATTAGCCTAAAAATCCGTCATCAGTATTATATGAATCATGATAAAACACGCCTACCCCATGTTTTGGGTTCCTGCAACTGGTCCGTTGGGTTATTGTCTCCCCAGAAACTCTTACGTTGTGTTTTTTCCTGTTTGTGCTTTCGTTTTTCCTATTTCCATTGTCGTTTTTCCTATTTCCATTGTCGTTTTTCCTATTTCCGTTGTGTTTTGTGTGCTTTTGCAGCGTTTTTCTTATATGTCACTAATGTCTCACATATGAAAACTCGCTCTCTCTCTTCGCTCGCCTGCTTTCTCTCGCTGGCATCAATCCTAAAACTTCCCCCTCTTCCTAAACAACCAACTGCCACATGTTCCCATATCATTTTTTGATTGGTTGACATGGCACAATTTAACACCAATAGGGAAGGGGTCTCTTTTGCTTTTGCTTTTTTCACTCACAAGCGGAGAGTTTTTGCTAGTGCTGTCCGTAGAAAACGCACTTTTTACCTTTTCTTCCCGCTGTAAACACCACTGTTTTGTTCAGAAAGAAACATTGCGTGCATTTTTTATCATAACTGTGGTTTTACGTGGCCTATCAAAACAATTTAAAAACTGGTATACAGTTTGAAGTCCGCACTTTCGACCCAAGTTGAAATGGAGACTCTGGGTCGCTGCATCTTGTTGCTGTGTTGTCTTAAACTGGTCATGTGATTTTGATGCGCCGGCGCGTCCGTCGACCCCATAGGGTTAAATTTAAAAAAACATTTGCACTTTGGGGCAAATTTTCTTGTGCGATTAAATGCAATTAATCATGATTAATTAATTAATTAATTACAAAGCCTCTAATTAATTAGATAATTTTTTTGAATCAAGTCCCACACCTATTAATAACACAAAAACTAAGATGCTTCCAATGATGTTGAGAAACCACTTTTGATCAATGTAGGGTGGAGACCGATTCCAAGTGGTTCAATTACTTGGAATTGTTAGTCTGCCTGCCTATCATTTCCACGTTTCTGTTCCATTTACACTTGCATTACAATCAGCTGATTTCAGTTTGTGTGCTGGAGAATCAAAATAGTGGTGCAAGCTAAAGCATGCATGGGGACATTACTTTTATTTTTTTTGCACAAAAGGATGAGAGCACAATGTTAAAGTGGAAACTACCCAGAACAGAAAAAATGCTGATAACAAAACATTGATTCTTTCCTAGCACCTGCATTGACAGCATGCTAACACAAAGCTAGCCAAGTGATGTGAAAGCTGAGTGAAGCTGACCTCAGCCCAGCACCTAGACTTTGAACTTCAACAGGAGGCTGCAGCCTCCATTTCTACCTGTTCACATTTCTAAAGTAGAATCTCTGTAGAAAACTCTAAAGTAGTAAACTCTTTGTGCTAAATGTATTGTAACGAACTGGATTACAAGTTAGTTGATTGTTGTGTTATCAGTGTTATTGTTTTCAGAATTCCCACTCACTTATGGCAGTTGCACCACACTGGCAACAATGTGATTTACTGAGTGTCCTTGAAGGTGTAATAGTCTAGAGGCCATTAAGCCTGTCAATCATATCAGCTACCTATGACAGAGAGTCTGTAGAAGAGCATGCTTGTGGTAGGCTGAGAGTGTTTGGGGGGTGGGAGTGTGTTGCTGGCGTTGTTGGTGGGGAACAAAGGCCAAAAAGGGGGCTGAGGGTCTGCTGGAGATGCGAACGGCCGGGCCACCTAGCCTGATACAATCCCCACAACCGCATGGATCAGGTAAATTACGTGGGGTCTGCATAACAGGAACAATGTGGGACTCTGGGGCTGCATACCCGCCTCTTTTATGTGGAGGAACAACCTAGCTTGGGGACCACAGGTTTACACAGCGCTCCTGTGGAGCTATGGATGGACAGGTGGATTGGTTTATTTTGTTGGGCAGGACTTGGGCTGAAACTGCTGGTATGTCCCAGTAGTTGTGAATGGACTGTGCTGCTCACCCTGGTGGATACCAGGTCTTCAGCGACAGTGTTAAGACCCAATGTGGTGGGAAAGGGGGAAACCATGCTCCCTACCATGGTGCAGCTTCAGACTGTCATGGGGGAGTGGGTCTCCATGGTAAGGGAAGCGCTGCTCACCCTCAGTGTAGGGAAGAAGTCAGTCTGCTGCTCGGTATGGGTTGCAAACCTGGAAGACTGTATACTGGGGCTGGATATCCTTGGGGCACTGGACTGCATTATTGACACGAAGGGGCGGGCGCTCTCATTTCCTGACTAGTGTTCGTTGAGGCAGCCACCTCAACCTGATCACCCTATTCCCTACACCGTTTCTGGGCTGGCAGCCGACTCCTCCCCTGATCTGGCTAATGGCCCGGCCACCCCCAAGGACCCACCTACACCGACCTCATCTGTAACCTATGCTGCTTCATGCCCTCTCCCTCCCCCGAAGGAACCACTGGACCAGGGTGCAAGAGTTTCAGCTGTGAGGGAGGTGTGGGAGGGGAACTGTGATGGACTGACTGCTCCCCCTGGCCAGGCAGGCTGCAGCTTAAAAGGCCCTGCAAGAGATGGAACGGACTGGACTCATTGAACCATCCACCAGCCCCTGGGCCTCCCCGGTTGTTATGGTTAAAAAGAAAGTGATGGATGGCTGGCAGCTCTGCATAGATTTCCAGCCCTTGAACTGTTCCTCTGGAAGTGCCAATGCAAACTCTTCAGGTATCCAGTTACAATGAGAAAATATGGTGCATTACTGTGAAAGTCAATTATGAGTCAGTTATAGATGTAGTGCTAAGTTTAAAGTGGCTCTTTGGGGGATATTTGTGTGCAAATAAGGATAACTGCATATTTATCACATTACTACAACTCATTAATGCGGTACACCTGTCTGAAGACGGGAAGAAAAAATCAGCTCCGCCTTCATTTTACCATGTACGCTTCACATTACCTTAGTGCTTAACCATTTGGAGTAGAGAGGAAATTTGAATGGTTGTTGAAAGATGATATTATTCTAATTGGGGTTTTTTTACATTTTCAGCCAAAATTACAAAAAAAATGTCCATCAGGCCTGTATAAATCTTGACCGATAAATTGTTATCGGATTTTCAGAGACATACACAAAAATAGAATTTCTGAAATGTATTAATTTTTGTCATTGTCAGTACTCTCAGCAAACACGGGTGGCATGACAGAAGAAGATAAAATAATAAAGAATTTTAGTATATGCTGTAAAGATACTGGGAAAATAAAAGGCTGTTTCATGTTTCATTCAAAGAAATGACTGAGACATTCAGTATCCTATCAGCAATATCCTTCAGTTTATGGTTTCAGTTTATTACCTCATGTGTTTTTTTATTGACTTTCCTGACAGGAAATGTGTTTATAGTTATTCATATTTCACCTTCTCTTTTGTTGTTTTATAATCAGCTGGAATCAGCGGCCGGTGTGGTGAGGAGAGCAGGTGTGTGGGCCAGCACCGGGAGCCCACAATGAGCATCGCCGCGGCGAAAGAGAGAGAGCGAGAGGGGGAGAGGGAGGAGGGAGAGAGCGAAAAAAACAAAACAAACATGTTGCCTAATAAGAGTCGACCAGCGAGGCACGGGGACCATGACAGAAAGAACAGTGTGGAAATAACACATGTATTAGCAAAGCAAATTTAGTCTCAGACATGTTTATTTGGGTTAGGTTAACGATAAGGAACATTTTTAAATGCATTATATAAGTGATTAGCATTAGGACAAGACAGAAACCAAGCAAAATATGTTACTCTTGTTACAAAATGACACTTGTCATCTTGACTCTAAATTACAGAGCTGTATTGAATGTTCCTTAAATTGAGTATATGCCTTATAACCCTGCACAAACAAGCAGATGGTGTGATAACAGGAAAGCATAACTGTGTTTCAGTAGCACTACGTCCATCCTCAACCAAATTTAAGATGAAAAAAAATTGTAATCGTCATCTTACAAATACATTTAAAGTCACTTGCTCCCTATAATTGCTAATAATGATTTATCTGGTTACTTTTATGTTGTTTAAGGTTCCCTTGTCAATTATTGTCATCCCACTAGTCTTTATTATAGTTTTGTATCTGTTCTCATCCTCTATCAGTTGAGCTCAGATGAAGAGCAATGAGGAAATAATACACCTGCTATGATAGAAGACAATTATTACCCTATTTGACACTTGTGCTTTACTTATTATAAAAAAAATGCAGGTCAGGTGTAAGATTTCACACACATACTTCTGTTTTATACCTTCTTGCTTTTTGTAGATTTATAGTCTGCATATTTTTTTTATTAATGCAATTTAAACAACTCTTTTGCACAGTCTCAGTCTTACTTTTTGCTCTTCTTTAATTTGACCTCATATTTATTTATTTATTTATTTTCTAACTGTCCATCTAGCTATAAAAAACAACCAACAGACAGAAGAGTAAGGCAGAAGAAAAGTTAAGTTGTAGAAACAGTTAAACTGAAGGTAAAAGAAATAAATTAAAAAGCAGATACAATGAGTTATCTCCTCACTGAAGGAGGGGAGAGAAGCATGGTTCCATTTGCTTTTCCCTGAGCTTAGCTTCCCTAAGCCACTAATAATCAGCTTTATTCTGTTTTTCACATTGGAGTAACTAAATACCCACTGAAAGTCGTATGATAGTTTGTTCCCCAAACTTGTGAGTTTGCACCCAAGCACACACTTGATTTCCTCTCTGCATCTGCAGGAATACTGCATTTCCTCCATTTTTAGATCCATTTTTTTCTGGCTGGTAATAATGGGTCATGGCAATCAAATTATTGTTGTTGTACAATTTCAATGTTCCGTTTCTTCCAGGGAGTGGAAAGAGAAGCAGCCGGTAACAGATCAGTAACAGAGAGGAAGACAGAGTGCTACATACCTCAGCCAAGTCATGGTTTTCCTTTGGTACAGCAGTCAAAGCTGGAGTTTCAACTGCTAGTGGATGAATGGCTCCCTCTTCTGGAGGAAGAGCAGATTGCATAACATTAACCAACCAATAACCTTTTACTTTTTTTTATTTTTTTATTTTAGCTCAGGGGAAATTGACTCATTTTTTAGAAGACTTGTGGCAAAAAGCAGGTTCATCAGTGTCATGTTAAAAATGATGCGATTTTGTTTTCAGAGACTAAGAACACTTTGCCCTTTTGTGGTTGTTTAACTTACGCATTATGTAGGACCATGAAAGTAAAAGCAAACGGTTTTAAAATTATATTCCAATTTATAATTTGCATTATACCATAAATGCTGCTGCAAATTAAATACTTAATTCAAAATATTAGTATACTGTTGTCACCAGTGAGTTGTTCTATGCAGTGACAATATACAAAGTTTGATGTTGGTTGCAAATCTTTCGATTGACTGTGATGCAGCTCTTTCAGTCAGTAGACTGAAAGAGCTAGCATAATGGACAGGTTTTTGACAGAGGTCCAACACAAATGCAAAGCAGAAGATGAAGCATCGCCAAATATGTTTCCAAACCAACTTCCTTCCAAGCCAAAGACTAGAAAATATGATGATATCTTGCCTTTGGCTTCACCTGCACAGCGGTGGTGCCAAGGTAGGTCTCCCCGGCAGAATTTGTTTCCCCTGCGTCAGGAGCACACGCTGGGCTGTCCAAATCACAGACAAACAGTATCCCACATTCTTGATTTTTAATTCACAAACATGTCTTATAATGGCCTATTAATCCTGAAATTTTGGAGATGTTAGCTCTTTATACAGTAAAGTTACAGTGGGATACACATAAGATTGTCAAAAAAACTTTTGTCAAAACAAAGGGGCGCCTGTTTTGGGGCATTTTATCATTTATATGATTTTTAATAAAAAACAAAATATTGAAAGAAAAGTGAATCAAGTGCTTTTAAGATTTATGTCCTTTCTAACAACAGGAATGACAATAAGTTTTAGGACTTTAGGACTGTTTTCTCAACTTATAAAATGCCCTACAAACCTTTTGTTTATCTAAAACTTTAAAAATCATGTGAGTGGAGAGGCGTTATAATTGTAATATTAAAAGTAAGAGCTATAATATAGAGTTTAATATAGTGCATTTGTCTTGGTCATATGAATAATGCATAAAATGGAAATCAATAGAGTAAAAATATGTAGAATCTATACTCAGGTAAAGCACTCAAGTTAAGCATGTTATGTTCAAATGATGTTAAATAGTTACACATTTTATGGAAAAATATCAGAATCATTGCAAGACATTAAATCTACCCCCAGATGAAAGACTTCACACATACTGGTTGCAGATGCATTGCTTACTTTTATTTAGTGATTTCACATTTTCTTTACATCAGTCTTCAAAGTATCAAATGATTAAGCGAGGTAAGTCATCTTCAGTTGTATAACTTGTTTCGATGTGTTTACATATCCAAAGAAAAACATTAGAGTGATATAGCACAGAAAACACAAAGTGGTGAACTTAAATCAAATCAGAAAAAATCAAAACACTCAGATAAAATGCAAACGTGAAGGAGTTGCTGAGGCACATCTGAGCTCAAGAGAAGCCGATTCCATCTAATACACTTAACTTTAAATTAGCTTTACCTTTTTAGTGTCACATACATATTACACATACATTGATTGCTTCTTACAGCTCAGTGACCAAGGAACCACTGAAAGGTGTCAGCATGTCACATCCCCAAACATGTGAGTGTGCACCCAGGGTCACATACACATGGTCTCCGTACTGCAGCTGCAGGAACACTGCATTTCCTCCATTATCAGTTGTGTCATTATCTGAATCGTGATCGTATGCCCCGACGATGGCCTCGTCATACTTGTAGAGAGTCTTCTTCTCCTCCAGCATGATAGAAGAAGGTGAAGTAATAAATACCTGAAACCGGTGCTTTAAAGACACCTGGGGAGATAAAAGTATAATGTTAACAAAAAATACACCTGAGTACTAACATCACTGCATTTACCTGCAACCAGAGAAGAACTTAAAGCTTTTTAAACATTTTTTAAAATTTAATTCATTACTTAATTTAACATTTTACTGCAATTAATACTGTCTGAAATAAAAACAAACATCCACTCCAGTCTTTGTCTTATAATTTACTCACAATCTGCAACTAAAACTGACCTGAAAACTAAAACTACATGTGAAAAAACATTTTATTTAACTAAATTAAGAAAATAAACTGGACTTTTGAGAAAAAAAATTAAACTAACTGACACAATTTTGTGAATTTTGAAAACATAAAAATAAAATTGCATTTAAAATATAAAAATATTATTTGGAAATATTTTTAGCTTTAGTATTTACTAGTTTATTAACACTTTTATGGCAGCTTGCCTGATGAGAAGTTGATGGACGTGTTTATTGAGACTGCTTTTTAGAAGTTTTATTGTATTATCTATACTTATTTTCCTAAATCTAGCCTTAGACATTTGTGCTCTATACAATAGTATAATTATAATCTGAAAGGGCTAAATCTAACACTGAATTAAATATTTTCAAATAATAAAAACAATTGGAAGCAATAAAATTAACTCTTAAGAAGTCAAAAAGAAATTGAAATAAAAACTCATTAGAAAACACAAAACTATAATAACTCTCACTGGGTGCAAACTGGGTGAAATCTAATACTACATTTCTGCCTTAAATTCTACTTTACGGTTATCAGTGAAGTCACATTTTAATGATATTTTGTCCAAACCCTTTAACACATAAATAGATGAAAACCAAAAGAAACAATTTTAATCTAATGCAGCCTAGTACAGCATAGCACACCTTCATCACCAAGCTTATAAGTAACAAAAGTGAAAAAAGACTAACAAGTCTTTTAAAAGTACATTTTTGGGGAACTTTGAGGTCAAAGGTTACCTGCTCACAGTTTGTTTACCTTTACATGAGTAACATGGAGACTTTATACAGAGGAGATTGTGAATCTTACCTGTGGACGGATTGTAGGCTTTACCGATGTCTGTGAACACTTTTCTGTAGATCAAGGTTGTGTCAGTGTCGTAGACTCCAACTGCTTGGCCTCCTGCTCCGAGTGCTGCACTGAATATTACCTTGGAGCTTTCTGGAACAACAAAAGCACAAAACAATCCACTGCCATTACAAATTTGTCCATCCATCCATCCATTCGCTTCCGCTTATCCTTTTCAGGGTCGCGGGGGGCGCTGTCATAGGGCGAGAGGCGGGGTACACCCTGGACAGGTCGCCAGTCTGTCGCAGGGCTAACACACAGGGAGAGACAACCATTCACGCTCACATTCACTCACACATTCACACCTAGTGGCAATTTGGATTATCCAATTAACCTATCCCCACAAGCTGCATGTCTTTGGATGTTTCTGTATAGTGTTTCTGTACACATACAAATAAGATCAAAAAATTTACTTGCTAAAGACCTCTTTCAACTAATAACTGACTTCAATATTACAACAAATAAAGCGCTTAGTTAAATTCACCATTTGAATCTCTCTTTAGTTTATCCTCACCTCCGTACTGCACTGAGCTGTGGGTCTTAACGCCTTTCCTGTTGATGGTGATATTTCACCAAGTTCCACTCTCCTTCACGCCGGTTTCCACTTCTCTTATCACAGTTTCACTTCTTTGCAGCCTGGTCTCACTTTGCCTCAGGTTTGTTTCAAAGGTCTTCAGCAGACTTTCAGCATGTGTTTCAGCAGTTATCAGCCTGGTTTTAGTCATTACCAGCTTGTTTTCGGTCTCCCTCAGCCTGGTGTCCGTGCTCTTCATCATACTCTCACTCTCCTTCAGTCTTACTTCAAAGTTCTTCAGCTGGGATTCACTCAGTTTCAGCCGAGTTTCACTGGCATTCAGCCAGCTGTCGGTGTACTTCAGCCTTGCTTCGGTGTCCTTCAGCTTGATTTCAGCTTTTTGCACCCTGGTTTCACTGGTCTTCAGCCAGGCTTCAGTCTTCGTCAGCTTGGATTCACTGGCACTCAATAAAGTTTCTGTCTGCTTCAGCCTGGTTTCAGTGCTTTTATGCTTGACTTCTGTTTCGCTCAAGAAGGTTTCAATTGTCTTCAGCTTTGTCTGACTTTCTTGTAGCCTCTTTTCAGTGCTACTGAGGATGGTTTCCGTGGCCTTCAGTCTTTCTTCTGTATTCTGTAACTTGCTTTCACTTACAGTCAGTCTGGATTCAGCTTCTGTTAGCTTGTCTTCAGTCTCCTTCAGTCTGGTTTCACTCTCTTTCAGCTTGGTCTCAGTGTCACTCAGCACAGTTTCAGTTGCCTGCAGCCTGGTTTCGGTTTTCTTCAGCCTCTTTTCACTGTCAGTGAGCCTGGATTCGGTTTTCTTCAGCCTGGTTTCGCTTTCTTCCAGCTTAGATTCACTGGTCTTCAACCTGGTTTCAGTGCGTGTCAGTTTGTCTTCACTGCTCTGCAGCTTCTTGTCATTTTGTACCAGCTTACTTTCAGTCTTACTCAGCCAGACCTCTCTGCTCTTCAGCTTGGATTCACTGTTTTTCAGCCTGGTTAAAGTGACGTTAGCGAGACTTCGCTCTGTTTCAGCCTGGTTACGGTTTGTTCCACGAAGGCTTCACTCTCTTTCACCTTGGTCACGGCGTATTTCATAAAATCTTCATTCTCTTCCATCTTGGTTTTGCTGTTTTCCAACAAGGTCTCAGTTTTCTCCAACAGTGCCTCAGTGTTCTTTAGCCAGGTTTCATTTTCCTCCAGCTTGGGTTCAACGTCACTCAGTTTGTCTTCGCTGGCTTTCAGTCTGATTTCACTTTCTTCCAGTTTGGCTACATTGTCACTCAGCATGGCTTCGTTGTCTTTCAGCCTCTTTATAGTGTAGTTCAGCAACTGTTCGCTCTCCTTCAGTCTGTTTACGGTGGATTTCAGCCGGGCCTCGCTTTCTTTGATCCTGGTTTCACTCTGGGTTAGGGTTATTAATAATCAGTTATTAGGTGCAGTTCTTAGTTATTTTGTTAAAAAAAGGTGATTATTGCAAAGAAAAAGAAATGACTAGATGCAACTTCTAGAATTACTTTTTTAAATGCCAGCTTCACTTCTCTTATGATGTACACATAGGTATAGAAATTTTTTTATGCCATTCCTCGCTGCTTTTTAAATGACTGCATTTTTTATGATTTCAGATTTTCGGGAAATTGGCAAGACTAAATTCTAAATGTCTACAAATGCGGTTTTTGTTTTCCAAGCATAGGAATTAGTAACAAACTAGAGATTGTTCTATTTTACTTAAAGGAGCACATATTATGTAGGACATGCTAAATTACTCCTTAACCCTTAGATACTGTTCATATTTTATGACTTTAGACCAGTGGTCCCCAACCTTTTTTTGCGCCAAGGATCGGTTTAATGTCAGAGAATATTTTCACGGACCGGCCTTTAAGTTGTCGCAGATAAATACAACAAAATAAAATGATACGACCAAGACAAAAACTGTGGTATTTTGTAAATATAATAATAGGCGCAAATTCACAGTGTAATTGTGTAACTTTATTAGCAGCGTTTTTAAAATAAGACACACAACTACAACACGGGAAAAGACCCAGGGAAACCGAGTTAACGATAAAAACCCTGAAAACCATACATTTCCACCCGAGCCTCAACTCTCGCAGCCCGGTACCAAACGACTCACAGACTGGTACCAGTCCGTGGCCCGGGGGTTGGGGACAACTGCTTTAGAGTATGGTAAGTTTTGAAAGAGATAAAAATTAAAGACAATTATAATGAATAGACATTCCTGATAAAGGTCTATAGTAATTTTCCAACTGCAGATCAATAGAATGCATAAATGGCCATCAATACATCGATACAGGATGATTAATCCTTAATTAATGTTTCAGAGAACATATAAAATGTACTTTTTTAGGACTTGCACTTGTGTTTTTTTGAAAACCATCTGTTAATGGGGCTGTATGATACTGGAAATTTTTGTAATCAATCTGATACTAAGTAAATACAGGGCCAGTGTTACCGATACCAGTAGCAATACTTTATAGGTTAAGTATAAAGGCAGCTCATGCAGCTCCGGGCCACGGAGCGGTACCGGTCCGTGAGTGGTTTGGTACCAGGCTGCGAGAGTTGAGGCTTGGGTGTGAAATACTGGTCCGTGGCACAAAAAAGGTAGGGGACCGCTGCTCTAGGCTATTAAATAGAATAGATCTGAAAGACAACAGAAAAAGGTTCAGATATTTTGGGCTACATAGTGAACTTAAAGCAGGGGTGTTAAACATAAGGGGACCAGAATCCGACTCCAATCCGGCCCATAGGATGGCTTTGGAAAATGTCTAGGAGAACATAAATTTTGGACTTTTAATTCTATTTATACAAGTTTTAGAGCATATCTTACTAATAAATACCCCTACCCCCATGACCATTCACATTTTAGCATTCAGTAATTTTACACATGCATTTCCTACAATGTAAACCCAAAGAGCAGAAAGATTTCTCTCTACTACAACAGCATTCCTTTATCACAAAGAAAAACTGAGACATATGGTTGAAACTGCTCTTCTTGATCTCTTATGAAGCTATCTTATTGATTATATGTGTAATTAAACTTCTTTACACTGACAGAGATTGGAGTTTCACTCAAGTGTGCTATGTATGACCCTCTATACCTCTGCTACATGGATGAAATCAAGCTGTATGCCACGAGTGAGCGAGACACTGATTCACTGATCCACAACACTAAGACAACAGTGAGTTAGGGGATACAAACAAATCTGGCTTACTCTGTGGAATCCTTTAAAAAGTAGTTAAAAACGTATCTTTTTAAACAAGCCTTCTGTTGATCAGCATGTTTTAAATTTTACATTTTTATTTACTTTTAATTTTTTATATTGTGTAAATTGTCTCTTCTGTGACTTAACTTTCTGTTTATTTTAATCTTTGTGTACAGCGCTTTGTGACGGCCTGTCTATGAAAAGCGCTTAATAGATAAACTTCACTTACTTACTTACTTACTTATTACACTAGAAACAAAGTACACTAGTATTATTCCAATTCCAATAACAGTTTTGGTATCGATGCTATCAGTATTTGGATCTGCCCACCTCTATCTGTTATCACGCAATATCTTGTAAGTAAAAAAAAAAGATAAGCATATCCCTTGTTTTACTTACCAAAGATATGAAAAATAACAGTCATGATGGTTTAATTATGTTTTATTAAAAGTGAAAATGGACAGAACATCCTGGAATTGTTTGGATTTTTTTATAGCCATATATAATAATTTATATTAAACGCTGTCCTCACTGCTATCAAAAAGCATCTTTATGACTAGCATTTATAATTTTCAATATTAATTCAACCTTAGTGAACACTTGGAACACACTGATCTGAACTCGAAGCAGCAATAAAAAAAACACTTGAGCATGTGAGACTTCAACATTTGCTTCCCACAGTCACTGAAATGGCAAGTGTGGTGGCTTTACTGTATTGCTATCCCCTCTTTTTATCTCTGTTTTAATCTCAGTTACTTTAACATTGGCTTGCCCACAATTAACAGATTCTATTTTTGTCACACTGAGGACACTTGTAGGTGAAAATGTAATGTACTTACACCAGTATTTTTTTTCTCTGATGACTAAAAGTGTTTTTACTACAATTCATATAACCTATACATTCATACAGCACTCCTAAGACTAAACTATAGGAGGAACCTGAAGGACTGTGACTATGGAGAATGGCCCACACAGAAATTCTCCTGCAAGGATTTGAACCACTCCACCACCGTGTCACCCGATTAAAGATGTCTCCTCTTTGTGTCAGGGTAGCATTTCTCAAGGCACCTTATGACTCCCATGTCATTTTTTGCTATTTTTCCCTTTTGACCTCTGTCACCACTGTTCCACAGAAAATACACACAGACATGATATGCACAGTTTCAAGATTCCCTGATATCACAGTTTGGTGTATCTAATATAAATTTCAGTAGATACGAGTCAGATTTGACCCCAGACAGCCTCAGTGTTCAATATGGTTTTATTGTTTGTTTGTTGTTTTTTTTTTTTTACAGATCCTTTTAGGAAAACTGACCAAATTTCAGGCTAAAAGAATGACAATTAAGTCATTTTAAAGTAAAATGATTCATAAAATGATTTTTTTAAGCAGTCAAATGTTAAAACTGGAAAACATTGTCCCTATGAGAATATAAGGGTAAAGTAGAAATCTACGTCTGAGTAGCTACTAAGTATTATGCTACACTTCACTCGAGAGGAACAATGAACAGTAAGTAAAACTGAAAAATCGGTAAGTAAAAGAGATCTACAACTGTAACTCTGTGAGCTTAAGGGCAAACTGGGAAACCAGTTTGAGAGGAGTTTAGCCCTTTGTTTCATTCTGATCCTTACATCCAATTTCAACTGGTCTTCTTGACCAGTCTAAATTCCTAAATGCAATGAATTATTGCCATGTAATTGGCTAATTAGACATTTAAATGTGCAGCTGAACAAGTGTACCTCATAATCCTCTGTGTTCATGATTTAACAATTTAAAGGATAAACAACAGACAAAAAAACACTTTTTTTCTCCTTTTCACTTTAAAAAATGTTTACTTTAAAGATGTACATGTCCTTGTAAAGATGATTTAAAAGGTGACTTTTTATGATATTTGCAATAAGATACATTTCAAATTCTACTAAACCTGAAAGGCAAATAGCAGTTACCTTAAAACGAGATCACACACAAGGCAATGAAGCAGCACAATCAGCTTAGGGCAACAAAACCCTTCTTATCCCAAAAACTTAAGCCTTGACACAACACTTACTGTACTCAGATAACTTGCAATATATGGCCTCAAATTTGAATTTGATTCGATAAACAGTTCTCGAGAGTGAAGGACAGACACGCAGAGGCAGAGACATAGATCCCTTCATTCATTCATTAGTGACACAGCCCTTGAAAACTAGATGACCTGAAACAGTCGTGACATAGATCGAGCTGGAACAAGCGATGTCTGGATAAAAAAGATCAAATTATTAATTGGTGTATGTTACAGTTAACTGATGTGGCTCATATCAGGAGTTTCTGAGTTGACAGTGTTTATAACATAACTTTCATATTCCACTTCCCCATCCTCCATATCTATCTGCAGAGCTGGTGTGGATAGGATCAGGAAAACAAGTCTAGGATATGAAAACCAGATCTTATATGTTAAAAATTACCAGACAATCTTTAAACAAACTGAAAACTATAAGAATCTGGTTTAATGTTTATTTGATAGGTTTGGTGCAGGAGTCTGATAATTCTGACATAGGAAGTCATTATTGAAACACAGTCATGCTCATCTGACATGGGAGACAGAGGTGAGGAGGGGGTATGAGGCTAAGGGGCAGTGAAAAACATGAATAAAACAGAATTTTGAATAAATCACTACGTATGTCTCTGCACTAAAAGCTTTAATGAATATAATCATAATAGTAAAGCAGTGCTGAAGTACATGAAATAATATGATTAAAATATTTTGACTTTATCTAAAAAAAAGACCAAGGCAGTATCTTAGTGCAGTAGTGTTATAATTAAGCCCTTGGACCCTTTAACAAAAGACAAAATGTTATTTCACATAACAGTGATAAGGAATGACGGCAGTGTCTTCAATCAGTTCAGTTCATGGACGTCCAGTAGCACTGGCCCTTTCTGGCATATCTACACTGATGACTTGAAACAAACACTGAAAGAAGGTCTAGGCTAAACTATAAGAGATGCACAATGGTAACCTTAAACTGGGGACAGTCAGAAGAGCCTTTCAGTTTTTTGGTCATTAAACTCTTGACTCTTCTCTCACTCTATTCACAGTTCAGTCAATCTATTAGGAGTTACTAATCTTATATAGTGCTTCTTCAGTTCCAAATCCCTTTATTTATGAGGTGGGGATCAAATAATAACATCTGATCTAAATTTTACATTTGGTTAATATATTATTTTAGCTCAAGTACTTTCATGAAGAGTATCCATGGCAATACCCAGTGGCACAGAACCTCTGCTGCAGACCTTTCCCCTACTTTGCCTTACCGTACATAAACCGTTTGCCAGTCACTTTGCTCCACACTGAATTACCTTGACATCTATGAGATGGGGTTTAGTAAATAGTTAACTCAGTTTAAAGTGGGATTTGTCAGTTGGGAGCAGTTGGGAATATGACATATATAGAAATAAAATAACAAAATAATTTGAATTGTGACCTGCTGTAGAATTTTGGACAGGCTGTGATCAGCCTGCTCCTTCTGAATTTGACTGTGGATCAACCAAATTGGGGTCTGATCCAGATCGTGTCAGGAACATCAACTGGTATAAAAAAGCTGTCAAATCAAACATACATAGCTACCCGCTGTGGTGACCTCTGTATGAATACATGAGCTGTCATAACCAGTGTTGGGACTAACGCGTTATTAAGTAACGCGTTACAGTAACTACGTTATTATTGTGGTAACGAGCACGGTAACTAGTTATTATGCCAAAACCAGGAACGCGTTACTCGTTACTGGGATTTAGATAGGCTCGTTACTCGTTACTTCGTGTGGTGGATATCGCGGAGCTTCCACAGATTCAATAACATTAGCAAGTGGTGGAGGCCAGCAGGTGGATGAAGGAAAAGGGAGGCAAGAGGAGAGACCCGAAGCGGCCGCCGGTCCGCGTGTCAGGTGAACTGAACTTCAGGTAAGAAGTTATGACCTGCAGTCTATCAGTCAGATATAAACCAAGTTTAGGTGGAGTTTATTTTCGGTATGCTGACATTTTCGTACTGCGTGCTAGCTAGCATGACGGAGTTTCTATACAGCTGGGTGGGTGCTATGTTACTGATGTTGAACTTTATTTTGTTCATACGGTTAATTATTAGAGTTTCCAACTGTCCCGTAAAAAACAGAATCGTCTGGTATTCAGAGAAAATATTACGCGTTTCGTACTGAGGTGAAAAGGAACACAGTTTGTCCCGGACTTCAGCTACAATGAAAAAGACACAAAGCTGAAGCTGCACAGCTGCCTCTTCTTCTTTCATTCTCTCCTGTTTCTACTTCAATCACGAAACTGATCAATGATCAGCTGATCGGCTTTTCTCTCTTGTTTATTTATCGCCCACTTTGCGCCAGAAAGAGGAAACCAGCGGATGTCGCGTTAAACAACAGCAGTACGTTTAAGCTTGATCAGCTGTTGTTAGAATTTATTTAATATTAATTTCTAGTATCAGCTGATGTTTGCTGAAGCCACAGCTGTAAAGCTGCTGGTCATGATATCGGTTTGGTTATCTGGTGAGAGGAAACATGAAGATGAAACCAGGAGATGTCCTTACTGAATCATCAGAGCTGAACAGGTGATGGAGAAACAGGTTTACCTTTTAGGTGACATGAATGAGTTGAAGGGAAGTTATGAGCTGTTTCTGAGAGACAAATAACACCAGGATCCTTTTCTACGTAGCTGACAGCTGGTAACTGTGCAGGGGCGGGTCTAGCAAAGTGTTGCCAGGGGCCAGGTAGGGCATTAACAGGAAAAGGGGGACAAGGAAATACTTTTCTTTATTATTCTCATTTAAAATGTCTCGCTTTTAAAAAAATAATTATCTGAGTCTTACAACAAACGATTGATAGATTGATACATATATACCATCAGAACAGTGTACATCACTGTCACAACAGTGTTTGTTTTCATTCAAAGGCTTTATGATTTTTCCTATAATGGTGGGCGGTCTCTAGTCAAAATGCCGGGACGATTGTTTTGTCCCAGTCCAGCTTTGTATGCAGCTCATCTGCAGTCTGGTGTTACCTACATCTTCCTATTCAGAAGGCAGAATTTCTGAGTTCTGAGTACAATCAAAAGCACCACGACTGCAGTTTTTGTGTTGGATGTAAAAAGCAGGCTAGAATCATGGCGGCGGTCAACGACGGTCCAGGCGTGGGATTTCTCTCGTGGAAATGTGCACATTATTTTTTCCTTTCTGTTGGTAGGTGGCACAGTGCACGTGTGGCAAGTAAGCAAGCTAGAAGACTGGCAATCTGGCTGGGTATCCAGTTACGGAAGCAACACATTAACAAGAGAATTCTGAGTAAAACCAAAGTTACTTTCCCTAGTAACTAGTTACTCTGAAAGTAACGAGTAACTTGAAGTAACTGAGTTACTTTTTTAGAGAAGTAACTAGTAATGTAACTAAGTTACTAATTTAAAGTAACTTACCCAACACTGGTCATAACTGCTTCAAATCTTGTAGCCAAGTCAGTATACATAAACTTCATATTGCTCACTGCTAACCCTTGCCTAACTTCGTAGTAACCATTTATTTATTCACCATTCATTGTAGCCTATTACTTGGAATTTGATAAAAATACTGCAAACTATCTACTTCAGCCAGTACTTGAAACATTTAAAATGTCCCGTATATCACAAATTTAATTTGATGTACATTTGTTGTATACATTAAAAAAAAACTAACATAACATTTCAGCTTTAAATGTCCATTTTATCAAAGACAACTTACGAGCAGCCCTTACCTCTTAATATCTTCTTTCATCTTGCCCTTCTGTCCTCTCATACGACTTTCCTCTTTTTCTCTAAGAGTGAAGTTGTAACACATTGAGATCTTACTGTGTCCACACAATGCATCTAGTGGCTTCACTGGCTGTGGTACCCTGACATTCCCTAACTGTTGTTTTGGCAACAATATGAGGAGCTGAAGGAGTTCTCAGAATCTGCACTACCAGGTACCTTTGTCCTTTTATCAGCAAGACCTGGAATCTACATTCCAGTTATTAGAGCCATTTCAGAGAATTCTACAAGTTATACAATGCACTTAGCTACAAAGGATTTCTACTGTCTCCATTATTACTATATAGTAATATAGTAGCTGTATGCTACATGAAGAGTTAATTTAACCTCAGTTTTTTGCAGCAGGCCTACATAATGAAAAAACCCAAGCCTATTGTTTATTTTTGTTTATATGTTTCTGGAAATTTTTTTAGTTGTCCAATTGCACTAAAACACACAGCTGCAATTACCCAGAACTATATTTTAAGATAGAATTGAATAGAATGGCCCTTTATTGTCATTGTACATGTACAATGAAATTGAGGTTGCTCTACACCAACTGTGCAGGACTAAAATATAAAGATGTAAGATCCTACAGTGCTTACTGTATCACACCATCTTCTGAGTCTCTTCCAAAAATATCTCATCAATCCTTTTCTGGCTATGACAAGTTCCTTTCTCTCACTTTTGATTTTCCTTAGCACTTTATGTCACACTATTTCACTTTGCATTTGTGCCTGGCAGCAGATTGTTGCACCAGCTCAAAATACCAGTGATTAGAAACAGTACTGACCTTTGTACCTCATGTGAGTCAGTTACTAACACCAACTTGTAATTCAACAAATGCTCTCTTTACCATGTCAGTAAATAAAAAAAGCAATTTCTTTTTGTTCTGATTTGATTTTCTTTGAGAAAATGTTAACACTCCTATTTAGTTTTAGAATACCTTGAATATTTAGTATACTGGTTAGTCTGACAGAAAGATGTGTGTTTTTATTGTTAAACATCACAATGACATCATGTTCAGATTCCAATAAATAAAAGCAATTCTTGATTTGTTTTTTTTTTTCATTTATCTTTGCCGTCATTGATTTCTATATCTAGTTAGTTATTTTGAAACATTATACATGCTGTTTATAAATCTCAAGCAAAGAGTGTCCTGTTATTTTGTCTTAGATGTAACTGAATAAATTTAACTAAAGTATTAACAAGCAAACATAAAACAAATCCCATTATATTTCTTGCAGACCAAACACGGAGTTTTGTATTCAGCATTGCAACAAGCATTTAAATATGAAAGATTAATAATAATAATGCTAATAATGTATAATAATCAAACTAATTCTTCAAGAACTGCTCAAACTTAGTGTACATAAACTTCACAAGACTCCAACAATTTTAAGACTGTCAAGTATCTTTACCTTTATTTTCTTTAAAAACTTTATAAGAAAGTGTTTCTTGTCCTCAAGTAGAAAACATGTCATTAGAAACAGGCTTACAGTATACTAGAGAAAATGAGAAATGGGTGAACCACAGTCTATAACAGTCTATAACCACAGTCTATAACATTAAGTTATACTCACATTCACTGTGAACAGTTTGAGTCATTACCATTTTATGCAGTCAAAGGGCATACAGTAAATACTGTAACATTTTAATCTGCAACCTGTTCATCAGCAAAGACCGTAATCTCTGAAAATCTCCTTTTCTATCTGACATCATAAAGTGCCCCATAAGGTCATAACATTTGTCCCCAGTAGGAAACCTGTGGGGGGGGATTCCCCACATGATGTTAGAAAAAACTGGTACTACATTTGTGTTCTGCCATTAGAGGCTTAATCATAGTGAAATTAAACATAGTAGAAAACATTTATTCGTCATCGTCGTCATCGTCATCATCATCATCGTCGTCGTCATCATCATCATCATCATCGTCATCATCGTCGTCATCATCATCATCATCATCGTCATCGTCATCATTATCTGGATCAATCTTTCCAGACAGAACATCCTCGATCCACTTTTCGAGCTCATCAGCTGTTGGCATGTCATCGTCATCATCCATTTCCATCCACACGCTGTCAGCCTGCCGGGGGCAGACATTTATACATTCAAAAGAAAAAATCACATTTATGCACATGGCGGACTGATTTCCTTTATAACAGTTATGTGTTAATGGCATGTGCTCGCCTCACACATTAGACAATAAAGGAACCACAAAGTCTCCCCTTTCTTTCATATAGATTGCCTTCAGGGTTGATTTGACTACTTGTTAACAGTTGCTGGATGGGCAAGTTTCCCTCTCCTTTAACTTGTTACTTGGTCTCCTCTACTACCCTCAACCCTATTTGGTCATTAGCAAGTGCCAGGAAGGGAATCAAAATGGCAAATTTCGAAACCATGCAACTAAACAAAGAGCTCACTATTAAGCTCCATTAAGAACCTGATTCATGTAAGGCCTCGTCAGGACTGTTGTATTTGTGTCACATTTGATACATTTTTGTTAGACAATAACAATTATAGTTACTTTAAGAAAAGTTACAGTCAAAGTGCTTTAATCTTTCAGAGACTGTTTGGCAATGGCAACAACAAATAGACCATGGTGATGAGCATTGTTAAACAATTAGAAATGAGCCTGGATGGATGGATGGATGGATGGATGGATGGATGGATGGGTAGTTACACATGAATTTTAGGGTTTTTCCCTCTTTTGATTATCAAAGCATGAGGTAATGACCATTTGATTATCTCATGCCTGTTTTTTTATGGGTTAGCGGAAAGTTTGCTTACATCCTCAACATCAACTACACCAATCTGAGGAGAAGAGAGGTCAATGCGGAAGGTTTTTTCCCAGTATGGAACCAGCTGAAACGAGAAACAGACAAAAGGAAAAGAAAAGAAAGCATTAGATGGAGACAGGTTTTTTTTTTTAAATCATTAGGGTAATTTTTATCCTGTAAGTAGATTACATCAAGAACACAAATAATTTCCAATGTAGTAGATATGCACTTTAACTGAGAAAAATTCATACCAGAGGGAAATTATCAGGATCAATCCAGATGATGCTGAGGTTAGGGTTATCAGTGTTATCACGTGCCACTTCTTTGAGAATTTCCAGGAATTCAAAGCCATCTAGAGATGAAGAAAGGTCAGCTATTGTACCAGTAATACTGAATTATGAGGTTCATATATGAACTTCGCACTGATTTAATTCATGAGCCATTTCCTCCCATCCACCCTGTGATGGTGTGTTGGATAAGAACTGAGAAAAGGTGCTCTGGAGTCTGAACAGAGCTCTGCCAGCTGCACCCACTAACCCATGCCCTTATCCCAGGTTTCCACCTTTTAGCCAAAGCCCTAGCCTCTTCTTTCCTATCACTGGCCCAGCTCTTTTACAACCTCTGCATTAGTGTGTCCACATCAGTTCACCTGTTTAGTTCTAACACTTAGGCAGAAAATCACCTGGGTCATCCTCCTCAGCAAAGGCAACAATGTGTTCTCCATCAATGTCATCCTCCTGTGAGTGCAAAAGAGGAGGTTAATGAAACCATTTCAAATATTTATGCTCTAAAATAACAACAAAAGTACCTCTGAATATGATAAATTTAATATTTTAAGTTTTATTAATCACAAAGCAATCTCAGATCTCTTACCCAGATCTCATACATGCTGTAAGGCTCAAGTTTCCTCAGAGTGGGCCTGAAACATAAAACAATCTTAAAGTTTATAAACACGAAACAGTTTTGTTTTGTTTTTTTTATTCCCAGTTTAATGTAAAAATAACAAGAATATTTTGTCATATATCACTTATATGGATAAGATGATGATGCATTAAAACATGACCAACATTATTGTAATTAAGTTATGGTTAACAACAGACATTTTCACAAGATCATGCATATTCTAGCACAAGAACTGCTTTAAAAGTTACTAGCAACAACAGTGCAGGGGTGGAGCGTAATAGGAGCTACCACTAGATGGAGCTGCTACATCAGTGTACAGCACGATGACAAAACTCCATTATACTACATATAAAACCACACACACACACATACACTTTACTGCTATAATAACATGTTTTTATTTAATTTAATTTTATTTTGTTTCTCTTGGTCCTCTCTGTGAAACCCGATTTAAAAACGTTGGAAACTCACAAACAGCCACATATATCCTTAAGCTCGTTATGTCAGTATCCCACCTATCATGCTGCTCAATGAATTCAACAATCTCAGACTGGATGTAGGGCTTTCCTGGAATAGGGACAGGTTCATCCATAAATGGCTCATAGAAATCAACCTCATTGATCTTCAGTTTCAGCTTCTTGGCAATCTGAAAGAAAAGAGAAATCAATGAACTATGATAGAAAAAAAGCATCAAAGCAGTGACTTTTAAATGTTTTAGGCACTCGATACAAAGTAAATCCATACTATAAAATATACGGTACCAAGCTCAGTGATATAACCTTAAAACTTGAAATTAAAATTGCTAAAATGTCTCAACATAATAGAAATACTCAATCAGGCAGTTTAAACCTTGGGGTCAAATGTGGCATAGAATTTGACGAAAGGGTGGAACTCCTCAGCAGCATCTTTATACTCAGTGAAATCTGCATGGTAAAAACAAAAGGAAAGAAAAAACATTTCCACATTTTAAAAAAAGCAGTATTAACTGCTTAGGGTTTTTTTGAAACTCAGCCTTTAAGTCTTAATTTTTTACATACGAGAAGATTTTTCACTCTTGAAGTAGCCGACAAGCCTGATGACCTCATCCATGTTGTGGAAACCCTTAAGCTCACGGTCGTTGCCAATGATCTCCACGGGATCTTCAATCACCTGACAAAACAACAATAAAATGACGGAACTGTAAGTTCAGTTTATTAACATCTTAAAGTTGGATAGAAATTAACACTTAAATTAATTTAGCAATCCTTTTTAAAGAAAATAGAACTGGAAAAATAAATTGACATTCATGTACAACAGGTGTATCGTAAAGTTAACCGCAGCTGAATTTAAACATCCTTAATGAATGACAAGAATTTACTTACATCATAAAGAAACTCAACCAAGGTGTCGGCAGCCAGCTCTCCATCATACTCAATAATCTCGTTATCGGCAAAGATGTAGATACTCTCCACTTCATCCAGACCTGGTGCAAGAAAAGTGTTTCATTATAATAATATTTAATTTCATAGATTTTTAAATCACATTTATTTTTGCCCTGGTGCAGCAATACTGTCAGTTATTAAATAGTGCAATAATGTGTACCATGTTTTAGGTACACAAAAACTTTTTATTAACAAAAGAAAGAATCAACTGGAAATATCTGTTTTATCTTTTTTTCTACTCTAAAATATATCATATATCATTGATTAAAACTGATATACTATAAGCAAAATAGTATGACATACAATACAATACAGTAGCAAACTGATGAGAGTTTGATGAGAGCATTTTTTTTTTGCACATTAAGTGACAGCATAAAGAAAGGCTGTGAGACAAGTGGTGGGATGTGATAGATTTGCATTGATCCAAAGACCCTTGTTTTTCCAGCAATGTTTCTGTCATGCTCACCAAGCTTCTTGGCAACAGTTGCATCATTCTTTTCATCCACCAAGCCAAACCCAATGTCCTCATCATCAAAATCATCCAGAACTTGGGCTGCAAGCTATATAAAGGGATAAAGACAGAAAGAAATGAGTTGAGCATGTGGAGGGGGATGGAAAAGAGGCAAATGAAGTGAATGTTGTATCTACTGTCATACCTAGGTTGATTATGCCTCAGACTGATATTTGTGATTCACTGCTCTGACAATGGTGGGCATTTTTTAATCCCTGAACACCATTGAAAACAGATTTTTGATTTCATTTACACAAGTAAACCCTTGGCATTTCATCTCATTTTCAAGGCTTAAAGGCCAAAGCTTTGGATTGCTGCCTTGCACTTTCTCAATCTCAGTGAAACCAAAGCCAACAATTGACAGCCCTTGTAGCTGGCAAGAGAAGAGGAAAGACAGCAGGCTTTCCACAAGAACAAGAGAGGCAGAACTTAAGCCAACTACGTCAAGGATAAGAGACGTCGCAACAGGTGTGGTTGGAAATAAGAGAAGCTCGTATTTAGTGAACGCATACATGCACATACATATTTAAACAAACTGTAAACATACAGCTTATTCTTTCTCTTCACACAAGTTCAGAAACCATTTCAAACATATACATTTTTCCATTTGTACTCACTTCTTATTTTGTATTACATACATACCTAACATGATGACCGCCAGTTTAAATATAAAGTTGCACTATGAAGTGAGTCAAAAGCATAATACAGCAGCCTGCAAAGCAGCATTGCAAAATGGGTAGCATTCATAAGTGACAAAATGCTCCAAAGCACCAGCAGTAAGAGCCGTACACTGTGGAAAGCATCTCCTACTTCACTTTAGAGACAATCTTTAATGCCATCCATTCTTTTGGTTTCCCAAGTTCAGACTGAGTAGCTTATGTCTGAGTTGTCTTTTTTTTTCAAGGCTAACTTCTCCCAAATCAGTAAAAACAAAAACACGTGCGCACTCTTTCTTAGTCTATCGATGCTAAGCGTTTTCAAAGTAGCTTCCAAAAGTTGGATTAGCCCAGAACAGAACCTCCATAGCACTGCATTATGTTTTTGCCACTTTATTTTACACAATTCATACTGAGAGGATATTGTTATAAATATTGAAGAAAAGCAGCATGGTTAGCTTTAGCTATATTAGCTTTAGCAGTTTTCTAGGCATTAAGCTAGGCTAAACTAGCGACCTGCTAGCAAAACATGATACAATTTGTACTGGCCTTTATCTATTTAAAAGTAATTATCATCTTGAAATGCTTTTTTTTCTTTAAGAAATAAATTTCTTTGACTTATTCTCCACCAATGAACAATGGAAGAAAATAAAATGTGATTTGTGTTAAATAAAGCCTCACCTGCACGCCTCACTGTTAGCTGTTTTCTAACTAATTTGAAGTATAGCTCATTTGATTGAATTTTAAAGTGTTTTCACAAACTAAATACTATAAAGAGTTGTATAAAAAATTAAACAACATGATTTTTTTTAATGATTTGGGTGAAGTAGTCGCTTGTTGCCGATGGTTGCATTGCTGTATGGATAAATAGGAAGGAGGATGGATGGACATGTTAGAGTTTAATTAACAGATCAAGCTTTTTCAAAGAGTATACACTTACTTTTCAGAAACGTGAAGTTAAACTTGCACAGCCCAAGCTGCTGCTGCTGCTGCTGGACTTTTTTTGGTCTGTGGTGCATGTTGTAACGTCACATGATCAGTCAACGAGTAGAAGAATTGGAACAATCAGCAGATACTTCAGCAGCAAAGAAATCCTTATTTTACAGCCCAGCTTTGAAACACTTGACACAAGAGGCAGACCTTAACATACCTGATAGATAAATGCTGCTTGACTTGTGATCAACTGCAAGAAGAAGTAATGCTTTAGGGGAGTGCACAGTGTCTTGGTTTACAGCAAATTGGAAAGGCCCTCACTGCAGACAGACAGCTTACACTGAGATTATACAAAGGACTATCATGACCTAAGGACTTCATGCACAAATGTACTCCAAGTACTGAAATACTGATCCTGCAAATTAAAAAAAAAATAACTAAATGGAACTACTACATTCAATTATTGAATTTTTTTTATTCCATTCCAAGTGGCAACCTCTGGAGTCCAAAAGTGCATGAAACTGCAGTTCCTCAAGGTAACTACACACTCTACCTTCCATTCCAGATATACACTATATGGACAAAAGTACTTGTCCTCCTACACATTACACCTACAGGAGATGCTCAGCCATGGAAATCTATGCCATGACAGTGCATGCCACAATGTTAATGCCAGAGGAGGTTTGCAACTCTGCAGTTATATGAATCAGCAGAGTGTTGGTAACTTTTAGATACTATGCACTTCAGCACTCTGTGACCCTGCTTTGTAACTTCCTTACAGCTTCCACTCTGCAATAAAACAGCTTATAGTTGACTGTGGAATATCTAAGAGGGAAGACATTTTAAGAACTGATTTCTTGTATATCCTGCTTTTGTCTATTACAGTCGATTACTTCTGGTTCCAAAAATGCCAACATGCCAAACTTGTTGCTTGAAAATAATAAGTCACAAATTAGTGGTGACGTCTGAGGTTTTTTTTATTTGAGAAACTTCTGTTTGAGGATAATAAGATTTTACATTTTACTTTTTTTATATTCAGATATGGAGTTTTATAAGGCAATCTGAATTAAAGTAGCTTTTACAAACAACGGCGTCAGAAGTTATTTATCACAAGAGGCCCTGAAGTATACAGGGAGTGCAGAATTATTAGGCAAGTTGTATTTTTGAGGAATAATTTTACTATTGAACAACAACCATGTTCTCAATGAACCCAAAAAACTCATTAATATCAAAGCTGAATGTTTTTGGAAGTAGTTTTAGTTTGTTTTTAGTTTTAGCTATTTTAGGGGATATCTGTGTGTGCAGGTGACTATTACTGTGCATAATTATTAGGCAACTTAACAAAAACAAATATATACCCATTTCAATTATTTATTTTACCAGTGAAACCAATATAACATCTCCACATTCACAAATATACATTTCTGACATTCAAAAACAAAACAAAAACAAATCAGCGACCAATATAGCCACCTTTCTTTGCAAGGACACTCAAAAGCCTGCCATCCATGGATTCTGTCAGTGTTTTGATCTGTTCACCATCAACATTATGCAGCAGCAACCACAGCCTCCCAGACACTGTTCAGAGAGGTGTACTGTTTTCCCTCCTTGTAAATCTCACATTTGATGATGGACCACAGGTTCTCAATGGGGTTCAGATCAGGTGAACAAGGAGGCCATGTCATTAGTTTTTTTCTTCTTTATACCCTTTCTTGCCAGCCACGCTGTGGAGTACTTGGACGCGTGTGATGGAGCATTGTCCTGCATGAAAATCATGTTTTTCTTGAAGGATGCAGACTTCTTCCTGTACCACTGCTTGAAGAAGGTGTCTTCCAGAAACTGGCAGTAGGACTGGGAGTTGAGCTTGACTCCATCCTCAACCCGAAAAGGCCCCACAAGCTCATCTTTGATGATACCAGCCCAAACCAGTACTCCACCTCCACCTTGCTGGCGTCTGAGTCGGACTGGAGCTCTCTGCCCTTTACCAATCCAGCCACGGGCCCATCCATCTGGCCCATCAAGACTCACTCTCATTTCATCAGTCCATAAAACCTTAGAAAAATCAGTCTTGAGATATTTCTTGGCCCAGTCTTGACGTTTCAGCTTGTGTGTCTTGTTCAGTGGTGGTCGTCTTTCAGCCTTTCTTACCTTGGCCATGTCTCTGAGTATTGCACACCTTGTGCTTTTGGGCACTCCAGTGATGTTGCAGCTCTGAAATATGGCCAAACTGGTGGCAAGTGGCATCTTGGCAGCTGCACACTTGACTTTTCTCAGTTCATGGGCAGTTATTTTGCGCCTTGGTTTGTCCACACACTTCTTGCGACCCTGTTGACTATTTTGAATGAAACGCTTGATTGTTCGATGATCACGCTTCAGAAGCTTTGCAATTTTAAGACTGCTGCATCCCTCTGCAAGATATCTCACTATTTTTGACTTTTCTGAGCCTGTCAAGTCCTTCTTTTGACCCATTTTGCCAAAGGAAAGGAAGTTGCCTAATAATTATGCACACCTGATATAGGGTGTTGATGTCATTAGACCACACCCTTCTCATTACAGAGATGCACATCACCTAATATGCTTAATTGGTAGTAGGCTTTCGAGCCTATACAGCTTGGAGTAAGACAACATGCATGAAGAGGATGATGTGGACAAAATACTCATTTGCCTAATAATTCTGCACTCCCTGTAATAGATTATATTCTGGGTGCTTGCTGTGGGGAGAGAAGGCAGGTAGAGATGATAAATAGAAGAAGCTGATGAATAGAGGATGATGCACAAAAATTAAAGATTTACATGAACCGTGTCCAATCATGCTGACCAGCTTTGTCCTCAGGGTCTCATTTCTTTTCTAATGTCAAGATCACCCCTTTTCCATCTTGAGATATATATGTATTTTTTTATATATCTCACCTCACTTCACCCCTACTTATCTGTTCCCTTGCTATCACCCAACCCATGCAGAAATCTGAGTGCGCGGAGCCAAGTTAGAGGTCAGCAGCGTAATTACTTGGCTCCAGCTGCTAATGCCCAGTCACAGTCGGCTTGTCACGTGATCCCGATGAGGGCAGAGCACCAAGGTGAGTTGTCAAAAACATGCTCTGGCTCCCTGCTGCGCTTGGCTGTGGCATCAAATGCTGAGAAATGATTGAGAGCATAGACTGTACAGTGCAGTAGGGGATCACATTTCCTCCAATATACAACTGTCCACTGCCTACTATGATGATGCTAGCAGGTTAGCCTGCAAGCATCATCGGTGTGAGTGGAAGATGTTTGTACAACTGAGCAACCCTTGTAAAATTGCATCAGTTGTACATAATGCAAAACTCAGCTGCACAAATTTAGCATCAAAGCTTATATAGGCATTCATGAAATTATTTCCTATTTCACAAGAAATTTGTAATTAGTCATTTGTGTCAAAAGCAGCCAATGGTGGTTTGGGCATCTGGCTAGGATCCCTTTGGAGGGTTTCCAGAAATGCCCAGTTGGAAGCGGACACTGGAGCAGACGCAGAACTCGCCGGAGAGATACATATCTCATCTGACCTCAGCATCCCCCACCAGGAGGAACTGGAAAATTTTGCTGACATCTAGAATACCCCACTTGGCTTGCTGCCACACTCAACTTCAGATAAGGAAAAGATGAATGGGTGGACACAACACTAAAAAGTTTTACAAAGTCTTACCTAACAAAAGTGTAAAGTTTATCCAATTTTACCCAACGCAGGACTACGTTCATAACACAGGGCTTTCCAGACACTTCACATATATCGCTAAAACAATTCAAGACACAAATGAAAAGAATATAGTTATATTAATATGAATGCCTTCCATCAATACACCAACACCATATGCACAGCATCTATCGAGACAAACATCCATTCTTTCAGTTATTTCCATTTTTACTTATTTTTCTAAGTTTCTCTACAATAAGTTTCAATGTAGGTTCTTCAAAATGATAGTGGTAAAAGTATATTAACAGTAACCCACCCAATAAATCAGAATCACACATCTTCACCTACTAATAGCTAGGTGAAGTTATGTCCTCTATTATCTGATCCTTGTAAGATCTTTACTTAAAATAAAAAGTGTGTTGAGACTGAATTGATTTATTATAGTTTTGAGAGGTTGATGCAAAACAGTTTAGTGTCAGATTTATATCCTTTCACCTTGTTTAAACAAAGTATTTAGCAAGCATCATGTTCTCTGAAAACTGAGTCTTTCTTGAGATCTTTTATTATGTCCACCTTTATATTTCAAGAGAAAAACAAGGTGTTGTTTGTCATGTTGAAAGTCTGTCATGCATAACCGACTGACTTCAGTAAAAAAGCTTTGAGCTTAAGTTTCAGTGTTACAATGCCAGCATGTCCTGTGGGTTTGTTCTGGGTATGTAAACCATATGTTATGTCATGGTTCTGGGCCATTTTGACCCAGCATTTTGAGTTTCCTATGTTTTGATATGATTCTGTATTATGGGTTATGTTCTGATTCTTTTGTTGTGCTGTGTTGATTATTATTATCGTGTGTTTTGGTTTCTGCTTTGTCTTTCAGCCCCTCCTCTGTTCTGTCCCTGGTCCCAGTGTCTGTGTGAGTCTGTGGCCGTTTATCAATGCCCAAGTACGCCAGTACGTACTCGCCGAGAACGCACGGGAGTACGTACCCGCCGAGAACGCGAGCACGGACTCGTGGGCCGTTTCTCAATTCTCAAGTACGCGAGCACGGACTCGTGATTTGTACAGTCGGAACACCAGCGTACGTGATGATGTCACAGGTCCGGAGTTTTTACTGCCGTCCCCTCCTAATTTAACTGTGAGTAACATGTTATGCAGCTTAACTTTAATCACAGCCAAACCGATTTACTCAGGAACAAATAAAACACTGAAATAAACCAAACATTAACATTTAGAAGTGATCTAAGTGACTTATATATCATTTTTAACCTCAGTAGTGAAACCTCTATTAATAAAAATAGTGTACATATACATACGTGTACATACCTTAATAAAAACAAGCAGGTGAGATGTTAGAACGCTTTTATTTCTATTCTAGTGGACATCAATACTATAGACAGCTGCTGGGGTTTCTTTAACCTGAGTAGTGAGAGGACCGCGAGCGGGGGGGGGGGACGATGTGCCGGGAGTCCGCTGTTGAGTTTTGGACGAAATGCATTCTGGGATATATAGCTGTCCCAAGTCTACACCGATGCATGCTCGATAAAATGGGCGGCTCGAGAACACATCCGGGACTTTTTCGCGTTCTCGGCGTGATGCGTGCCAATTGGAACAGTACTTGGTCTCCGACTGATGACGTATCACGAGTACACGAGAACGCAAGTACGCACAAGTACGCATATTGATAAACGCCCTGTGTCTGTGTCTGTAAGTTCAGTCATTGTACTTCCTGTTTTACTTTGGTAGTCTTCAGTCTGTGTGCGTCAGGTTCTGTTTTGCTGTACTCCGTCTCGTTGTTGTGTCAGCCGTGTCTCCCAGGTGTTTGCTCTTTGCCCTGTTCCCCTTCTGTATTTAGTGTTTGCGTCTGCTCCTGCTCGTCGTCGCGTTGTACCCTCAAACTCGCCTGTGTGTTCCGTTTAAAGTTCAGCTCCTAGTATCTCCAATTAACGTTGTCTGTTCTGAGTTGTTTCAGTCTTTAAGTTTACTTTTGCCTCCGTAAGTCCTGCACTCTGGTCCTTCATCCTGCCTGCCTGCACACAGCCATGACATGTTATCAGTAACACATTCGACATCATATACCCAGCATTCTTCTTCAGCCATAACTCAACCATAAATGTCATTCCCTCCTCCAGTGAAAGTTCATGAAAAGAGCTGACCTAGTTGCTGTTTCCCTCTCTATCGTTGGTTTAGCTATGACTGAGACATTTTTGCTTTGCACCAGTGCATTTCTGGTCTATTCCTTAAGTGAACACATGAGCAGTTGATGAATCATACGTGTGTGTGTGTGTGTGTGTGTGTGTGTGTGTGTGTGTGTGTGTGTGTGTGTGTGTGTGTGTGTGTGCGTCACATTATGATGTAAGTCACTCAGTGAAAACCTAAGGGACACAAACCCAATCTCAGCCTGTAGTAGATTTGCTGTTAGCTTTGTCACTACTCCTTTAAAAAACATTAATATTTGTTCCTTAAGCTCAATTTTTTAGTGAATACATTGTTATATTTATGCACATTTTCTCACAGGGTTTTGTGTTCCTCTCTGTTATATATGCTGAAGACACATAGTGGCTTTGTCATAAAAGATGCTGTTGTATGATAATGACATTTAGGTAAAATAAATAACATCAATTCTGACAATGCGACAATATTATTATTCTTAAAAAACGAAATAAGAAAATGATGGTAAAATCAACTGCATAGTATACTGCAAATCAGTCTGTAACATGCACAATAAAAAGGCAGAAAACTAATATTCTCCAGGCTCTGGACTGCAACTCCAAAACTGCTTAATCTTTAAAATGAAGAAACATTAAAAGCTTGTCACAGCAGGAATATTTCCCATTTTCCTGTAGAAGCTGGTGTCCTGGGATCTGTGCAAAATTAGAAGTTCAGCTGGCTTTCCTCCTCTCAGCCAGACAGTAAATTAGTAATGGCTGCTGTAACACATCAGGACGTTCTACACTAGACTGTTACATAACACTGCACCGGGGTGGTCATGAAAGATTCAGACACAACAGCACATAAAAAAACCCACTCTGACTTCCCACTAGCGAGCGTAACTGCACTGTTCACAAGGAGAGAGTCTGGGATTTTCCACAGAGATAAGACTTTCAAAGCTACTGTCTTTTCAAATGAATAATTTTAGTTAATACAATTTTAAACGATCTTATAGATTTCTATTTTAAGTTGATTCTATTTTTTACTTCAGCTCAGCGTGCTTTCTCAGGAGATCTGATGAAATGCATGGAAAGCTTTTGGAAACCTCAGAGGCACAGAAGCTGATTCCCTACAGCACACTGTGAGGACAGAAACGTCTGGGACCATCTGTGAATCTCCTGTATTTGTCAGGCCCACTGTGGAGAGTTAGACAAGAAAAAAGAAAAACTGCACATATGTTATTTTACTAAAGCCATTTAATAGATAAGAGGTGTGCCAGTGCAGCCATGAGAGTCTGTGCACACACGATTGCCTTCCAGTGAGACACATACTAGGAACAGTGATGTGTACTACTCAAAAATATATTTCACCAACTATAGCAAAAATGGAACACCTGCAACCATTTGCATAAATGATGGCTGTTTTCAATTTGACTAGTGCCGTAAACTATCCATTAGCAAGCATGCACATTTTATTTATTTATTCTTGCACAAGAAAAAAACAGGAAAGGAAAAACTGATTAAAGTTGATGCATTAACTGAGCATGCTGATTTACTGTCAGACCGTGATATATTGCTTGGAGACCTAATAAGAGCTTTTGTTAAAGTTATTGGCACATGTGTGTTTCCAGCAACTCACAATGCTCTGTTACCTTACAGTATACAGGAAGTTAGATTTGTCAGCATTTTTTTTTTACAGTGCACCATCTTTAAAATACCAGAAAAGCTGTTGCAGACTGTACACCAATAATTTAAAAAATGTCCTCTACTGTATAATATGAACTCCACAGCACTGTGCTTTCAGCTGTTTGGCTGACATTATAATGTCGTTTTAGTATTTCTGTTGCAACCCCCATAAACAACCATCTACCCAGGGTACAATCTGGACATGTCGCCAGTCAATCGCAGGGTAAACAGGACAACAATTCACACTTAAATCCACATCTATGGACAATTTTAGAATCTCCTATTAACCTAACCCCATGCATGTCTTTGGACTGTGGGAGGAAGCCTGAGTACCTGTAGAGAACCCACGCAGACACTGGAAGAACATGCTGTCCCCAGCCATTTTAACCCAGGCTACCTCCACCACACACAAACACCGAAAACCAAAACACACCCTAATCAAGGTCTTGAAAAATAACTACAATTATCTTTAAGTTTGATGATTTCAACTTAACTTAACCTGACTGGTCAGCAAGTAGTTGCTGGAGGTTACTGGCTATTGCCAAGTGATATTAGTAACAAACATGGTAAATGGACTGACTCTTATATAACACTTTTCTACTCTCCCGGAGCATTCAAATATCCCAAACTGTCCCAAAAAAGCTGTCTCAAAATTCTCCTTGTGATTGAATTAAGTGGATTTATGTGGTCCACAGTCTGCATGCAAGATGGTGACTTACCAAGTCAACCTTCAGTCCTTCAAAGCAGAAGATGTGCCTGATGCTGAAACCAAGACATTTTAAAAAGGCACAACATGTTTTCATTCACTACCACTTGGTGTTGGCAAGTTTGTGTCTTCCATACAAACTGCAGGTGAGAGCAGCAAAACTTTAGCAACCAAAGCAACTGCAAGTGAGATTCAGTGCCTCTTTGTGACCAATTTCACACTAGCGACTACAGAAACCTCCATCAACCACTCACACAGTTAGCAGGGGAATCCACATTTTCCCCATACAGGTCTCTCTTCCTGAATCCTGACAAATTATACATTTCCATAATTTCTGCAAAGAACTAAAAAATAAAACACTGTGTTGTACTGGAAAAATAACAATATCTAGCTGTAAATATGTTTTCTTCTATTTCTACAGTGCTAAATTTATGGTTGTATCTCTGCAGTAAACTGGAAGAAAACAATTTCATGCATGTGTTTTACTGTAAATCACAAGTGGTGAAAAACCGATGAGAAATTGCCTTAAAGCAAATTTGTTGTTGTACTAAAGTACTTCTGCACTTTGCTCTCTGTGCTGTCTTTATTCAGGTCCATCACTTTGTGGAATATAGATGTAAGCTGGGGTTTCAAAGTCACATAATTCATATTTAAATTTTTAATAGTGCACCTTGATCCCTCCCATTTCCCTAACATCCTTCTGCAATGAATAAATGATATGTAGACAGGCGCACATGCAAATAAAAGAGGTGTGGGTTAAAGAATGTTTAGAGGATGGAAAAGGCAAAAATGTGTGTGTGTGTGTGTGTGTGTGTGTGTGTGTGTGTGTGTGTGTGTTATGTTGAGGCAGAAAGAGAGGATAGCATGGTAATTTATAAATGATTGTACACATGGAAAAAGCAACTCATACATAAAACACTGCCCATGTCAGCGACTGGCAAGCTGTGTAGCATCGCACTTTGCAACATGGATGGATAAATGGATGGAAGCAGTTGATAAAGAATCAAGCATAGAAAAATACATCTGGTTGTGTTATCTCAAAATTGAATGCACTCCCATACCGTTTTTCTTTTATTATGACCAATTTTGAGCTATCTGGTAGAACAAGCAAATACCCAGAAACCCTGCCACACGACAAAAGTCAATAATAGCAGAATTTCATTAGGGAAAACTGAGTTTGTTGGCATGAGACATTGCTCTCCGTTGCAGCTGCACTTCATATCCAGGCCCATTGTGGCTGACAGCTGCTTGATGGAGCCCTATAGCGATGATAAACCTGTCAAGTGGTTTTACCAAACAATATTGCAGATGTGCAAATGTAATCTGGGGAGGCTGTTTATGAAAATACTCAGCGCTATTCATCTGCAGAGATGGGCATGGTGTTTCTGTGATTATATTCGGGAATATATTGTATAAAATCACATTAACTAGCTCGAATTTTTATGCCTCCGAAAGATTGAACAGATAATTTAACACCTGGTAGAGTTTCAGTGCGATCAACCCGAGAACAGTAGTTTATCATATTTACCTTTCATGAATAGACAAAAAACACAGTATCCAGGTATCATATTGTACCATATATCCTCGGGCCATATGCATTACTGACCACAGAGATGCATAGTCACACCTGGGATTATTGAGAAATGGTAGAAAAAGATAGAAAAACAGACATTGCATAAAAGCTTCATGCGTATATTACCACACAAGGCTGCAAAAACACAATTTCAACTCTTTCACTCCAACCAAATAAGGAGTTACACTCTTCTATTATTATAAACAGCAGGTGGGTTTTGACATGGATCAAACTGGAGCAGCCAGAATGCCAGTGTCGCTGGCAAACAAACATCTTCATCTATCAACACGGATGAGATGATGTCGCAGAATAACACCAAGGACAGTTCACGTATGCATAACTCCTGTTGTATCCAATGATATCACATCTGACAAATTAGTTCTTAATTTAGTATGTCTTTCACACTTTTAAGTGGGGGACCAGGGAAGAAGATAAGACAGGATTTAGCTCTCTCACAACTCAAAAGCTGTGTTACTCTATGTTACATTTTGGTAGGTGTGTTACTCGTCACTCTTTAGATTAAGAATTTCAGTTTACTTATTTGTCCCTATAATTTAGCCTTGAATTTGAAGAATGACTCAGATGCTGTCAGAATACCTTCAAGACTTGTGTGCATAGCAATTTATTTAAGCTGATGGACAGACACACCTTTTCCAGTAGTACCTCCTTGGATGGCTTGGTACCAGGTACTTTTTTAGTACCTACTTGGCCTCGAGTTCCAAGCAATCTGAGGCAATCCAAATATGTGACACCAACACTTCAAATGACTGCTTGCCACCGATTGGCCAGTCAATGCCGTCATTTGATGAGTCATCAAAGCACAGGGAGAAAGAGACGACAGCATGATTTTCTTTTACAAAAATCAAGGTTTCAAAAATCAAAGTCATTTTTGAAACCTGACAACGAAGGAAATGGCTGCACAAAAGCACTGTGGTCCTCAAGTCTGACAAAAAGCCATAGACTGAGCAGCAGGTAAATCACCTCGACATCCTCCATTGCTGTGTTGTGTCACATGCAAAAGACCGTTCAGCTGAACTGCAGTCAAGGTACTATAAGGGCTATAAGTACACCTTATGATTCAGTAACTCGTAGAATTACTTTTATCAGCAATAACTTGAAGTAATCATTTTTTGTATGACTTTGTCAGTCTCTTCCACTGTTGTGGATTAATTTTTGCCCACTCTTCTTTAAGATGCTGGTTCAGTTCACTGAGGTTTGTAGCCATTCATTGATGAACAGCTCTCACCACAGCATTTCAGTCAGGTTAAGGTTTGGGCTCTGATTGGATAATTGTACACTTTGATTCAAACAAACCTCTACTTTTATAGAGGTGCTCACACTTTCTGATGATCGCCCAATTAATTGTATTTGAATAGCAGCACCCGACTGCTACTTACTTTCTTAACTCCAATGGAAGCAGTGTACTTAGTTTTTCACAGCACTGCAATGCAAATTAGATTACAACTATTGTAACGCGCTCTGATAATCAAATAACATACTGTGGATGCTGGACATAGGAGTTAATATGGTCACTGATTTAGATGAGTGTATTTAACTCAATTTAACTGATAATTGTTACCCCTTATTTTGCTTTTTATTCAACAGCTGCAGCAACAGTTGGTATTTAAGTCTGGCCACTCAGATTAGTTGCATTTTTTAAACCCATGGCCCATAATTTTAAACAGTGTGGGCAACAAAAGCAAACTTCTGTTTCACTGTTGCTGAAATTTATTGCAGATTTCTAATTATGTACACAAAGAAATTCACATTATTATTCACAGATTCAAAACAAGACATAAAGGTACTGTCTTTTTGACTGCGTCATTTCAAAAGCTGGCATCCTGCACCCTGTTTTTGAGGATTTTTTCTGGGATTTCTGATTAACAAGAAATCAGCTGCTTCAAATTATAATTTATCAGTAGCTAAAGTTAAGGTGCATTAGTAGTGTACTATTAACCCAACCAACCAAGACCATTCAAATGTAAGCCTGATTTATATTTGGGGGAAGGCTTCAGCAGTCACTTTGAATAACAGTTACCACAGCGACAGCGTGACCTTTTCCCGGATCTCTCTGAGGATGGAAGAAGATTAGACAAGACAACTCAGAGGCCTCCTTCAAACGATTGAGACTTCCTGCACAATATTGGACAACGTGCCTTGTGTGCACCCATGTGACTTTTTTTTAGCTATTAATATAACAACTACTTATAACTTAATAATTCCATTCTCCCTGGAGAAACACAGAAGGAAATGAACAATACGTCTATTCACTCTTGCCCAGCACTGTATTATTCGGTTAATAAAAATAAGGCACTATATGTCTTATTTAATGCTGCTGTGAATATTTGTAAAATCCAGGAGGACAGTGTATTGTGTTTGTCAAGACATATAAAGATTGAGGTGATCTCCAAAGTCAGACAGTGTGATGCTGTTTGAACCATGACTCTGTTTGCACTTTTGTGGCAAATGTAACAGTTAAATTCAGTCTGGAAGTTGTGTATCAAATTGGCTGGGAGATAGACAGCTCCATATACACAGTTACATGCCAACTATGTGGATGGATGTTTATGACATGATTCAGTGGCTTTGGAAAAATCATGCATTTAGTTATTTTAAATGGTAACTTTAGCAGTTCATTTTGCTATACTTTAAATATAACTCAACTACAAGAAAAGGTGATGTGAAATAAACATGTCACAGCTTTTTGGTGACTGATTTGGTGACATCAGAGAAGAGTAAAACCCCCATTTTAAAGTGAGAACAACCAAAGTATTCAAACAATCATCTTGGAATACAAATATTAAACCCTGAAGCAGCAGAAGACCACACCTGGCGCCACCCCTGTCAGCTAAGAACAAGAAACTGAGGCTACAATTTGCATGAGCTCACCAAAATTTGACAACATAAGAAACTGGAAAAACGTTGCCCGGTCTGATACATTTTGATTTCTGCTGTAACATTTGCATGGCGTGATCAGAATTTGGTGTAAAAAAACACGAAGGATGGATCCATCCTGCTTTGTATCAATGGCCCAGGCTGCTTGCATCAGTGTAATGGGATGTGGGATACTTCCTTGGCACACTTTGTACCCCTTAGTACCAAATGAGCATTGCCTACCTGAGTATTATTACTGACCAGGCCCAAACCTTTATGGTAACAGTGTATGGTCTTCTGATGGCTGCTTACAGCAGGTTAATACACGATGTCACAAAGCTTAAATCATGCCAAACTGGTTTGTTGAAGATGACAATGAGTTCATTATACTCAAATGACCTCCACAATCATCAGATCTCAGTGTAGTCACACAGCTTGGCGAACTGGATCTTCCCATTATGGATGAGATTATAATGGGAGAACAAATCTACATTAACCATGTGATGCAATCAAGTCATTATGGACCAAAATCTATGAGCAATGTTTCCAGCATCTTGTTAAATCTATGCCACGAAGAATAAGACAATTCTGAAGGCAAGTGGGTCCAGGCCAGTATTAGTGAGGTTTAACTAATGAAATGGCTGGTGTAAGGCAGATTCAAGTAAAATCAGTCCCATCTCCACAGAGATCAAAAGAGAAACTCAAAAGTGAGGCAACTTCATTAAAAGTTCTTGTGAATGATGATGAAAACCTAAACACAACATGTCTATTTTTTATCGTGTTTTTATGAAGAAAATGCTTAGTTAGGCATGAGGACAGAATATGTAATAAAACTTTGCAAAATAGTCTCTAAAGCTTTAAAGCTTTTCCAGACATGTTCTTTGTAAACTGTTACTCACTGATTAAAAAAATAACAATTTAAGAAAAATGAATTCATTGATGTCACTGATTTCTGAAAATACTGAAATTCTGATGTTGAGATGGAGTAAACCAAGAAGGAAAGGAGTAATTTGATGTGGTTCCTGCTGTGTTCACGGTTTACTTTGTACAGTTTACTGGATGGTACAAAGGGTACCATGGCAACATTGTCTGCAAAACAGAGAGCGGGTGTGTTGCTCAAGAGTGTGGCAAGAAAAAGACTCCTGCAATCTGAGCCCGGTGGAGAGATTGGTGAGTATGAGCATTTACAGTACATAGCAAGCCAAAGATCAGAGTTCAAATCTGAAGATGGACGAAGAAAGAAAGCAGAAAAATAAATTATGATCAATTTTGGCAAAATTGCTTATGAATCTAAAGTTTTCATATTACAGATGCAATTATTTTAATGTGTTTAACCAGCGTAACATTGAGTCCTTACTCATTTTAATCACTGCTTTTGGCACTTAGATGTTAATTTTGCTTCTCATCCGTTAGCCTTTAATCATATCCTAATGACTTCTGCTTCGTAATATTTGTCATAATAATGTCTGTCATAATAATGAGATATATTTATAGCTGTTGGTGCTGCAGGTGGAGGTTGTATTTTAAGACCAGCACATCAGGTCTTTCAAGTCTAACCACTGCCATCTAAATTTGCTTCCACTCCATTAAACAGATTGTTGCTGTCACTTTGCAGCACTGTTGGACATGTGTGATTAAACTCCCACATATCGCATGGAACTAAATAAATGCATGGTGAGAGATAAATTTATACTCGGTTGTCTGGTGAAGCATGAAAACTTCTATCAAATTATCACTTTTTATTCTTCTGTCACCTCTTTATCAACATGTCATCAAGGAAAAAATGCACTTCCAGATTCTGCTGACATGCTAATTAACTGTAACAGTAAAGTAATAGATTCAGCAAGGACAATTCAGCATGTGCTACTCATTTATGTGTCAGCTTTTTTTTAGTTTAGTTTTTTAGGGGTTTTTTTTTTTGGGGGGTTGAGGGAAGTGTGCTCTTTTTATATAAATAATATATAATTAAGGGAATCTTATTTATTTAAAATGACTTAGGTAGCTGAAGCAGCAATGCCTCAGGTATTACGATATGGTGTCTTGAAAGCACCATATCGTGTTCTTGGCCAGTGTAAATTACTAATTTAGGTTTACTTATTGATTTCTGTTCACTCAGAATTGAAACACTATAATTTAATAAAACAATTTTTTGCATTTTCATAAACCCTAGCTTCTACAAGTAAAGGGTGTGATTTGATTCTGTGAGATTACAGACTAATGTAACAACAGCTGTGGTCAAAGGTGACATGTTGGACATGTTTTTGGAGTGACTAAGTCTTTGCAGCACACAGTGGAAAGTGCTGAGTTTGCTGGTGACGTATTTCACTAGTGCGCTCATCATTTACCAGAGTTTGTTTCCAGTGTGTAAATATCTTTTTGACTTGCTCTCTGGATTTGTGATGTGTCTGCATGTGTCTGTGTCTAGCCAGCATGATCTTCATATGATATTCCAACATATGTACAATTAATTGAGCTTCTTTACAAACACATGCAGTTATATGTCATTCACTGCATTCAAGTAATGCTAGGATGAGTATAAAAATCTCTGAAAACGACTACAGTGGCTTGCAAAAGTATTCGGCCCCCTTGAACTTTTCCACATTTTGTCACATTACAGCCACAAACATGAATCAATTTTATTGGAATTCCATGTGAAAGACCAATACAAAGTGGTGTACATGTGAGAAGTGGAACGAAAATCACACATGATTCCAAACAATTTTTACAAATAAATAACTGAAAAGTGAGGTGTGCGTAATTATTCAGCCCCACTTTGTATTGGTCTTTCACGTGGAATTCCAATAAAATTGATTCATGTTTGTGGCTGTAATGTGACAAAATGTGGAAAAGTTCAAGGGGGCCGAATACTTTTGCAAGCCACTGTAAGTTGTAATTGATACCAACTTCTAGTCCTCAAAGTGAAAATTCATGCTTCTCATTTGGTATTATTGTCTGAAATCTATGAAGTCTATGTGACCTGAAATAACACAGAATTGTTTTCACTTTACAAAGTCTGTGTGAAGTGATGGGCAGGTGGTCAGAGGCACAAGCATGCCCAACATTTGATCAAGGAACCAAAGTTTGACTCTTATCTGGGATTATTTTCAGTTATACTTTTACTTGCTGCTTTCATTCTACAGTGCACAGGTTACTTGTAATACTTCACCACTTGCAAAAAACACCTATAGAAAATTTTCTGAGTGCAGGTCTTTTCAATATATATAATCTGCTGGCACACCAACTGTGTCTGCAAGTCATAACTACATTTCTATTTCTATTAAAATAAAGGCCATGCATGAAAACCCTAAATAAAACATAATTATAGCTTGACATTTACTGAAATTATCAATAATCAATAATCAAGTCAATGTTAATAAACATTGTAATATATTTATATTCATTTTGTTGAAAAGCAAAAAGAAAGAAAGAAAGAAAGAAAGAAAGAAAGAAAGAAAGAAAGAAAGAAACTGATGAATAAATACATCCCATCATACGTGTCATTCCTTGCTTTTAAACAAAATTAATACAGATCTGAGCCCCTGAGCTCTCCACTTTAATAATTCATACTTTCAGATTCATAGGTAGTAATGACCAGCTATTTTAAGCATCCCCCTTGGAGCAGAAGGGGATGGTTCGTGATTGGTCACGACTGGCGGGAAGTCAGTAAGACAGTAACAGTCCAGCAGGGACATGCTCCACTAAGCATCTCTTTCTCCAGCCAAGAAGCAGCACTTGGCCCCGCAGATAGGAAATTGATCAGATCCAGTGACTTGGGTGTGTAAATGATGGTTTAAGACTTCAGCCTGTGTCCAAGAGGGCATGTAGTAATACAAAACAGAACAGTGTGTGTAAATGAGGGAGATGTAGTTGATGTGAAATATGGCCTTAAACTCTCACCAGGGCTTTAGCCTCTTGCTAAGCATGCAGCTCTGTCCCAGTCTATTTCCAGCGGTGACTTATGCAGTCTAGTGTAAGGTACACTGCGCTTCTGTAAGAAGACACTTCTGCTCTGACAAGCAAAAGGCTGCTATGGTGAATATACTGGCTGACAGCAGGACCCAGGTGCATCAGCTGTGGGCTGTCTAATAAAGAGTTGTTCATATTTATTCACCTAATAAAAGTCTTCAGAGCAGGCATACTCTCCCTCTTCCTTTGGCTGATTAGCAGTATCTCTGGAATAATCTATGAGTAAGTGCCTGCCTCAGAGGTGCTTAAAGGAGAAAAGGCTCATTTACTTCTGCTTTTGCGACATTCTGGCTTTGCCTATATTTGCTATTGCACTTAAATCACATGCCATACAGATAAATGAGCATGACATCATGTTATCCCATAATTGATGATGTTAGACTAAAGGCAATTTGTAATAGGTTATATTTGCACTGTATACAACATTTTAGGCTTAACATAGCTAGAGGTAACCTGTAATATGGTTAACCATAATATTTTCCCAGAGAGATTGTAGCACACTGTTGGTTTTAAAGAAACTGCACTGCAGAGGTTTGAATTGTATCTATGTGATTCCAGTGTGTGTATGAAAATGGGGAGGCTCCTCAGACATGAAAATTGCAAAGTTCCAGAGGGTGCTCTGCTGGGATGGATACTTTTTATATTGAACATGTGTCCCTGCGTACATTGTCATTGCTATGCAGATGATACCAAGCTTTATTTATCCATGAATCCAGATGATACAAGTCAACTATACAGGCATGTCTTAAAGACAAAGGCCGGGATGACCTTGTATGAAATTCATACAAAACTTATTGTTCTAAAAATAGCTTATTTTAGCTGCCCTATTATTCACTCAGAGGTCAAAGCAGTAGATCCACATATGTATTTTACACAATTGTGCTAGGATGTTATGTCCTTTGAAGTCTCAAACCAGGGAGCGGTCGCATGTTAGGTCAATGTGTTAACCACTACCCTATTGGCCACTGTGTAAACCCTATAAGATCAACAAGATTTATATTTTATGATAATAAATGAGCAGCACGGTGGCACGGTGGTTAGCACTGTTGCCGCACAGCAAGAAGGTCCTGAGTTCAATTCCACCATCAGGACGGGGTCTTTCTGTGTGGAGTTTGCATGTTCTCCCCGTGTTTGCGTGGGTTCCCTCCGGGTACTCCGGCTTCCTCCCACCGTCCAAAGACATGCAGTTTGAGGGGATAGGTTAATTGGATAATCCAAATTGTCACTAGGTGTGAATGTGAGCGTGAATGGTTGTCTGTCCCTGTGTGTTGGCCCTGCGACAGACTGGCGACCTGTCCAGGGTGTACCCCGCCTCTCGCCCTATGACAGCTGGGATAGGCTCCAGCGCCCCCCGCGACCCTGGAAAGGATAAGCGGAAGCGAATGGATGGATGGATAATAAATGAATAATATAAATTTCTTTCCAATTTCCATCCACTTCATGGTCATGTGTGGGCTTCCAACCTGTCACAGAGCTAACGCATAGAGACAAACTACTATACACCAATGAACCTAAACCAAAGCATGTCTTTGGACTATGGGAGGAAGCCACAGTATCCCGATGCATCCCTCACAGACACAGGAAGAACACGCAAACACCACCAGGTTGGATTCAAATCCAGGACCTTTCTGCTGTTGGGGTGACGGTGCTAAACACCACACCACTGTCCTGCCTCATTCCCATGTGGGAATTAAGAAATCTACAGAACAGCATGAGGCACAATGAAAAAATTATATATTTTGCGGTCATGACTATTCAGTATTCTTGAGACTTTAATGTCTAAATCTCATTGTTTTTTCACCAGATTTTTGTCACTGTTCTGCAGTTACTTTTGCAAAACTTATATTTTATGTATTTCTACAATGGTTAGCATGGTTGGTGTAGTTTTATAAAGACTGCAACATAATTTCACCTGAGTTTTACTTCAATAAGAATCCAAGTCTCTCCTGAATGATATAAGCAAGCAGCTACAGGGGTCAATTAAATCAAGTTCAACAAATAATGAACAGATAATCATCAGCATCAACCATACCTAAAGGTAGCTGGGTTAAATGAACAAGCTGCATGACACAATGAAATGTAAATATGCAACAAGTGTCCACATGGACAGGTTATCCTGCAAGGTCTTCACAAAGTTTCGGTTATTTCTGTGAGTTTATTGTATGAAGATACATAGTTCAAATTATGCTCAACACTGAAACTGGAATCATTGTATGATAATAGTCTAGACGTCCAGATAAGTACGCCCCTGTATCTTTTTCCTCCACGTGTTCCTGCCTCTCTAAAGCATTCATCCATGGGCAGCGATACCCGTGAGATGCCATAATTGAATGATCTATTAATCCTTCAACTTGGCCTCACAGAATAATCTGTTCTTTTTTGCCTTTCTTCTTAAATGTCAAATGGGTAATACCACTCATTAATAACCCTAAGTGTGAAAGCTGCGACTGCATCCAGGAACCCCCAGTGTGGTGCCAAATTGCCCATCTGAAACCTTTCCCTCACTCCCCTCACTCCCCTCCTCCCACCAAGCCCCTTCACACCCATGCACCACATATTCATTCAGTGTCATTATTTGGCAGAGACCCACCTCCAGGGCAAGCTCCTCTATCTGCAACTGCTTCATGGCACTGCGATTCCCATCCACATTTTTGTGGTAGTAAAGCACCATTACGTCATACTTCTTCATGATGGACTTGTAGTTCTTGGCACTGAGTTCATGGACACGGTCTTTGCCATCATACTCAGGGATCTCCAAGCCCTTCTCTCCCCAGGACAGGGTCCCCAAAGAGGCGAAGACCCCTAAAAACACCCAGCACCATTTCATGGTTATCGTCACCTGTTCGTTGCAAGAACTCCTCTTCTCAATGCCTGGTGATAGCGGGGTAGAAGGGCAACTAAAATACTCTTTAAGAAGTTAATGTTGTCCCTAACACAACTTAGTGTCTTCTTCTTGTCCCCGCAGGCTAGAGAAGAGCAGGCCTGACATTAACACCCTCCTTTTAAAATGGATTTGCACATGGTTTTGCTGATGTCACTAGCTAAAGAGGGTGGTACCATTTTGTGGGGCAGTAAAGGGGGCACAATACTGATCCTGCCCTTCCACAAGCCATTGGCTGCCCAAAATGTAGGAATGACAGTAGCGGGGTCAGTCAGGGTGGGCAGTGCTCAGGAAAATAGCAAATGGGTGGCAACATAGGAGGAGCCATGTTTAGGCTGTAGAGCCACCTGTTTGGAGCTAGGGCTATGAAAAGGGACAACAGTGTTGCTGGGTGTTTGGAGAGCTGCAGATACCATCTCAGTGTCTTTGAGGGCTGAAGGTATGGATAGATGTATGATGAGAGTGGGTAGAAAGGAGAGCTCTAAGATGCCTTTCCCATATTAAGTTTTGCAGAGGAGACACACTCTTGCTAAAAATAAGAGCTCTATTGGACAAAACTCTGAACAACATGGTGTCCACAGAGTCCACATAGAGGGTCAGAGAGTAGTGGTCTTCATAAAAACAGAGAAAAATGGGGACACTTGTTTGTTTCTTAGAAAAATAACCTTTAATAGTTCTCCAATTTTCTAGCCACCCTCCACGACGGGTGTCAGTTATATTTGGTTCACTTCCATCCATTCCAAATAGGTGAAAAGTCTGGCTTTTTCTCATTGTTCAAACACCAGAATGAAAGAACTGTACACGTTAGCTCTACTAAAAATGAATACTTTGACTTTAAATCAGCAAAGATTATTTCAGCACACATCAGGAAACCCCTTAGTCTTTAAACAAATATGAGAGATTCTCTGCAGGAAGTGTTGACATAACAGGATTGCTCATGTGCAATAAGTCCTGAACCCTCATCAATAAAACATCACAATTCATGACAGTTTATGTTTGACTGAAGACGGAGATGATATATTATATCTACAGTGACTGGCTGATGCATGAGCGTGCTCTGTGCACACTCCTCGGGCCTGTGCGTGAGCTATATTTGAATTGGAGCAGAGAAATTAGATTTAACAGAGGAGTGGCACAGAGAGACTCAGATACAGTGTGAGAGCATTTTAGCTATTAGTTTACAATGAGAAAGGGGAGAGGGTGGCTATTAATAACAGTTTGTAATATGATCGCCCTTCTCATTCTGCCAGCATGGTGGGTCAGGCAGCATGTGTCTATTTAGATGCCAGTGAGGGCCGCCCTAGGGGTGCTGGCACAGCTAGGGCATCATCACAATGAGTTTTCAGATGTAAATATATTTGACTTCATATCTATTGGTGTGAAACACCCGATTTTGTTAAAAAGCTGACTATACTTATGTTAGGTATTGATGTTAAAACATTAACATAGAAGATATTAACATTGTCTGTAAGTACATTTTTGTGTTAGAAGTCATGATCCACCCCTCATTTCTTTATATTTTGCGAGGAAAATGTGAACAGGTGCAGCGATTTATCGAAACATGCGTGAACAAACATAGAAGTAGTATGCATGCAAAAACAGAGTTTGTACAGTTCGAATGAGCTTGAAAATCAATATCCACCTTTATTTTTCAACACAGCCTTCAGTCTCTTACGCAGCCTAATTCTAATTTCTTTAAGTAGTCTTCAGGAAAACTTCTCCAGGCTTCTTCAAGGACATTCAAAGCTCTTCTTTAGATGTTGGCTGCCTTGAAATGATCCCACACTCCTTAAGTACTGTTGAGGTTCGGGCTCTGGGGAGGCCAATCATGACTGATGGTGTTTCACTGTGTTTTTTCCATCCAGGTCTGCTTTTACTGCATTGGCAGTGTGTTTGAGATCATTATCATGCTGAAAAAAACAAGGCTGTTGCCATTCAGATGCTTTCCAGACGATATTGCATGGTTGATTATAATCTGACAGTACTTTTTTCATTTAAAATTCCATCAATTTAACAAGAACCAGCACTACTGGCTGAAATGCAGCCCCAAACCATTATCAAACCTCCAGTTTGTTGTCGCTATCATATCTCTCTCCTGACTAAAGATCATCTCTCCATCATCTCTCCATCTGACCTGTTGTCACTGATTTTCAGTCCAGTTATTGTGTAATCTGGCATAGCTTAGCCTTTTCTCTTAGTTTGGTTTGGTTAGACACGACCTTGAGGTACACCTTTGAGATAGATGAGGTCAGGTTCAGAACTGCAAATGATTGAAAAAGCAGCCAAAGTCCAGAGAATAACTTTGATAGACCTTCAAAGTCTGGCTCAATGGAAGCCAAACATAAATACATGAGGGGTGACTCAAGACTTTCTACTTTTCAGTATTGCTTTCAATTAACCAGTGTTCTTGTCCAATTTAACAAAAATGTAAAAAGCCACAGTTTCAAATTCGTTGGCTGTGGTACCTCCCCTGCCAAATACATAATGAGCAGTCTATTACTGCTTACAAGAGATCCACAGTAACAAAGCAACACAGTCATTAAAAATGCTTTAACGTTCCCATGAGGAAACAAAGTGCCAGACTTTAGCTAAAGGGAGACATGTATCCAATTTGTAGCACGGCGGCAGAGTAGATAATCAGTAAAATGCACAGTAAAACCACCTGACTGGAATATTCTGCACATGAACTAGGACAGGTGTTATGTAAAACTAGTGCAGCGCCTGCTGGTGTGGCCACATGCAGCTGTTGGTCACTGGCATCTCTGTGAGATCACTGGTCAGAGATGATGTCAGAGCATAAGAGGATTTAACGATGATGCCATCAACAGACTGTCACAGGCTCTGCACATTGATTGCTTACACCCTCGATGTGAGACCACTTTTCACATGCGACACTGCACTTACTTTATGGTCCTAACAATACAGCTGCCTAGTCTGAAGTGGATCGGATGAATACTAGTTATGGTAGGTTAAACATGTCAACATTAACCTTAATTTCTTGAGATTTTGCCTCATTTCTTCATCTAAATACTTTGTTCTAAGCTTGAGTTATTACTATACCTATATAATACTGTATTATTACTATAATGCTATGTACATCATTAGTTCTATAATAAATAAAGGAGCAAATTAATATAAAAAAAAAACAAAATAAGAAAAAAAAACAGATTTTTAGATGGTTGAATAAGACCAGAATAAGACAAGATCCTCTTCATGCTCATCAGGAAGCACATAAAGGTCTGTTGATGAGCTTCGGTTACATTATCAGCTGTGAATGAAATATCCTGAAAGGCCCTCGTAGGCGAGACAGTTGCGAGGAAGGAAGATAGCTGCAGGATTTTATATTTCCTAAAGATTCATGAGAGAAGATGACGACAGACGCAGAGACACAAGCAGAGTGAGCGTCTCCTCTTCCTAATCGGCTTCCTGATCTATCATCAGGGAGAACAAGCACTGTAACAGGAACGAGACTTTCACTGTCACCGAGAGCTTCCTGTTAAATATTAACAGGTGTGTGACTAATACCATTAGCCACTGGTGCCTCCTTCATTCAGCCCTAACTGTGTCTGCTAACTGTTGCACATCTGAGGACAGCTCCCTCCTCTGGCGGTTGCCCCGATAACCCTCATCCCTTTTTGGGCTTGTTATGTCCATCTTCTCCCTCTCAGCCCTCTTTAAATTGTCTCAAACAAGACGAGTAATAACAAGCAATCACACGGTTTGTGCCGAGGTCATTAAACTCTGCATGTGCTGTTGCTAAGGCGACTGGCAGGCTGACTCAAACAGCTTGTTTTGTGAGATGAAGAAGGATCACTGCAAATGTGGCTCATGCAGAGCTAAAGTAAATCCATCAGCTTCAGTTAATTATTTTCTTGTACTGATATGTCTCTGTTTGTGAAACAGGGAACCAAGAGCCATTTTCCCTCTTTCAGATTTAAAAAATGCTGTAACGATGTCCCCGTTTAAGACTTTCATGATTTCAGCACAGACTTCGCTGTACTTGTACTTTCAACTCCATATTGTGCGTCACCTCCTCCACCGTGGCAAAGGGTGAAAAGTATGACACATCCGAGTTGGGGTGCTAATGAGATCTAAAGGCTTGATCACAAGGAGAGAAAATGGAAGAAACAAGGCAGGTGAAAAGGTGTGATGGGTAATTTTAGGTGAGAGATCGAAGGATGGAAAAAAAGGTAAGTAACAAAAAGAGGAGGAAATGAATGACACATGGAGGAAAATAAAGACACTGAGTCATATAGAAAGCAGGAAAATTAGCTTTTGTGACTAATAACAGGGGAGAATTTAATGTGTAAAGAGTTACCACAATGGAATAAATATGCTCAAACTCCTCTGAGGCATAGTCATCCATAAGAGCATCCAAGTCAGATGCCCAAATCACTGTCTAAGTGATCACTGCCTAGTGTGCAGCCACACTGCCCTTCTGTAAGTCAACCACCTGCATCAGGTCTTTGTTGGACATGACTTTCAAACACTATTCATCTGCTGTCGATAGCTTTTTAGGTGTGCCCATCCTATTTATGTCCTCCACTTATCGAGTTTCCGCTATATTTTAAGTATATACTATACAACGTGCTGAGATATGCCACGTTTTCAGATAACAGCTCTTTGGGAATCACCTTGTTGATGCAAAAATAGTATTTATCATTATCATCATCTTTGGCATTTTTTGTAGATTCAGAGGAATCTATAAATAATAAATAAATTACATGTTTTTGCGGCATGCTGTGTACAATCAGTCAAGTAACATAAATCATAGGAAGGAGCCCAAAAAGCCTGGCTCAATTAGAAATGCAATAAAAGATGATGGAAGCCGAACTCATTAGACCCCATGTTTGTAAAACATCTCCATTAAGCATAGATTTATATGAAGATCAGAGTTAGAAAATGATGGTAAGGTCTGAATTGATATTTAAAGAAAATTAGCCAAGTAGAGATGAATTAAGAGGGCAGAAACAGCACTGTTATTAATCATGCATGATTGCGTCAGAATTTTAAATGCAGAAGGTGAAAAATAGCCAAAAGTTTAATAAAGACAGAATGTGAAAACTTAATGAAGCATAAAGCAAAGATGGCTTTTTCTTATTGTATGGCAGTATTATAGTGTGTCAATGTAAGCACATTCTGCACTATTCTGATGCCATATGTCCACCAGAGCAGGTTATTTCAGATGCAGGTAATGTTTTTGTGCAGAATACCATATCCTCACACTCGACACATGTCAAAACCTCTGAGTGGGAAATGCTGATTTTGTTTTATGTTTTTCTGTCAAAATATGTCACGATGAACGCTGTGAAAATGAACAGCAGTGGGAGGTACTGCCAAATGAAGCTCAGTCTACTGCAAACTTTAACTCAGGATTATTAGAAAACAGTCAGGATTAACAAACTTTGATTGTAGGAATTTGTGTTATAATAGTAAAAAATAAAACGTGAAGCGTTGGCACCAGGTGAGCAATCACAAACAAGCAGAGCAAACTCTACTCCTATACAAATATGAGGAATTTAACATTATAAACGTAGGACTGCTCCTACAGCCAAAGACAGAAGGAAAAGACCAAAATATAAAAACCTTGTGAGTTCATATACTTGTCTGGTGACCTTGAATGATCTTGGAACCAAATAAGGAAGGCTTTGCATGTCTGTATATCAAGGTCTACAAGTGCACATCTTTAATGCTGTGAGGATTATGTTGCTATAGGATAATTTTGCAGTATAACAGGAAAAATATATAATAATCAAGCAATAAAGCACTCTGTGAAGACAAAAAATTAAATGGGTTCACCGTCCAAGAGACGGATGAGTGGAAAGTTGTTTTATGAATACGTGTTATCCCAAGTTATGTCTGCCTCATAAGTTCCTGTTGGGATGCACCTCAGTAAAACGTTAAGCCTGACCAGCTGCTCATTAACAAAAATATCGAATCAGCCAATCATGTGGTAGCATGTCAGTGCAATCAGGCATGTAGAAATGGTTCAAACTGAGCAGCAGGATGGGGAAGAAAGGTGATTTAAGTGACTCTGAATGTGGTATGGTTATTGGCGCCAAAGGTGCTGGGATTTTCCCAAACAACCAGGAGGGAGTAGTGTTTTGAAAAATGAGGACATATTTATTCCCCTTTATGTCTGATAGTAACACAAAGTGGAGAAAAAGCCCAAAGTAGTAAAATACCTGAAAATTCGTAATGGTATCATAAATCTGGGGAATGGTAGAAGGACTGGAAAATGATGTCTTTGGGGCTTTTTTCCCTCCCTATTTCTGTTATAGATGGTTTATAATAATAGAAAATTTAAAATGATAGCACAAAATATTTTGTCTTTAAGGTATTTCAGTGTTGCCTTCCAGCCACAGGGGGAAGATATTTAGAGATTGTAAGTGGGCGTAAACTCATGACATCCACCTGTTGCATGATTGCGGTCATATTTATTCATTTGTGAGTCACATCAACATGCAGCAGCAGAGCCGACCTGAGACATGTTTTGGCTAATATGCTATCAGATCTAAATAATGTTCCAAATCAGACCCAAGTCGCAACCCTCCGCACACCTCCTACCAGGACCAGTCTGGCCCTGGTACTCACTCCCTCTCTGTCCCACACCCACGGTCCGTATGCTGGTTTAAATGTTGCTAAGCGTCTCCTCACAAAGCCGGTGCTCTCTCCAGCTCTCACACACGCACACACATGACCAAAGTTTAAGAAATGCACACAACAAGATGTATGAAAGCAGATTGCACAACAGAAGTTTAACAAGACATGTATGTACAACACAAATACTCAAAATGAAACAACTATACACCCAGAGATTACACAGACACACAAACACATTTCTTTTGGTAAAGTAGTGGGTTGGCTCTCTGCGTGAAACACTGGCCAGCCTTTGTGTTCTGGTGTCCAAGCAACTAGAGGGGGGCAGAAACACACACACACACACACACACACACACACACACACACACACACACACAGAACAACGACAGATAGGAGGAGAGATTCTGCGATGTGCAGTTTAAATTATTAGGAGTTACGGCCTTGACATTTCCAGAAGAAAAGGGAAACTGTGTTTGCCACATGGCCTTGAATGAGCCACATTTATTTTTTTTATACTTCAGAAATCACAGTCTTTCAGGTGAGGCACTTTGAGTGGTTGACAGATTTCACCTGACTTCCAGGATCGTAGTCAGCTGTGAAAGAAAAGCTCATGCAGTTTGACTTTAGATTCAAAGCTAAGTGTAGTTCATAAACAGAACGAGGCTGACAGAAAGAGTGATGGCATGCTGCAGGGGAAGAAGTAACTGAAATTAACATTTCATTTTCAAATTCCAAAAATAATGGGACATTGTCAGAGGAGCTGCTTGAAGTAAGGAACCGACAAAGAAATATCACCTCCGTGTGTAGCTCTCATGAATCTGAAGGATGTGAGGTTTCTGAGCTGAACAGCCACAATTTTACCCACTTACTTCCACTTTATGGAGATACTTTTATCATTAAAATGTATCTTATCAGTAAAATAAAGGCAGCAGGGGTAACAGGGTGGTACCATAACCAGAGTTAACAAAAACACCACCAACTAAAAACTATATATGTTATTAGAAAAATTACATTAAAATTTGACTTAGTCTCTAATACTTGATAATGCTGAGTAACATTTCAACAGAGACTAGAATGTGCTGTTGCTATTAAAGGAAATATGGTGCAATGGTTTGAATTGGGTCTACCTGCTAAACCTTAATTTGTGCATTTAAACAGAGTATTCTTCACACACGGATGTTAGTCACAGAGCCTTTCGGGATTCTGTGCTTGAACCAGTACTATTTATATTATTTGCTATTTGCTTCCTTGGGCAATATTATCAAAAGAGAGCATAATTTTTCATTGCTACACAGATGATACCTGATACCTCTGTCTATGGAGCCAAATGATAAAAATCAACTAGTTAAACTACAGCCAAGTCTGAAACTGGGGGTCAGATAGAAATAAAGTCAGAAACTCCTCATTTGACTGGTGTCATCAGTGAGTGCTATTGAGGATGGCATCCTGCCATGATGGACGCAGGCATGTTTCAGGTTCTTCTGACATGTTGCACATGTATTATGAGCACTAACCATGGAACTCCAATGCTTCCTTCTATGACAGCTGCCTCCATGAAAATCATTGTGTTAAGTAAATATAAGTTATGTGAGCATACAGAAGACACTGTTTCCAGAAGTTGCTCTAATTAAACCACAAAATGCATAAAATCTTTTTTGTTCTCCATAAGAACGGTTTTCTAAAGTGCCCTTTCATGAAAGAGCGAGAGAGAACCTGAGGTGGAGCGAGGATTTGAGATGCTAAGACAAGCTGAAGCATACTCAGCCCAGATCATTAAGTACATTGTGAGCGCAGGCCAGCGGTGGAGTGGAGAGCAGGGACAATCATGCTCAGGTACGATACAAAGCAACTGTGCCTAGTTTGAGTACGCTCTTATTTATAACCCCTTTTACGTCTAGTCTTTCCTCCGGTTATGGGGACACAATGAAATTCTGCACTCTCAATCTCCCATGTTAGACAACAGGCTGCAGGCTGTCCTTGCAGCCTTCAGAGAGGCAAAACAGAATGCGCCAAACAGAAGATAATCAGGTCATTATGTTCCCAAAAGGCTTTAAGAAAAAGAGTGCACTAAAATGCACAACAGGCTGTTTTGAGCAAAAAATCTTTAAAACCCTTGTGTATCCTTCTACATGGTTGAGAAGGAGCAAAAGGAGCATTATGCATTCATATGACTAACAATACAGTGTTTTATCTTGTCCGTGTTCCATAAATAGAACAACAAAAGTCTAAAAACAACCTTAATGACCTTAATTATTAAATTGTTATTATTAACACATCTTTAATTATACATTTTACGACAGTTATTAGTGAAATGCAATTTTTTAACTATGAAAAATGGCCAATAAATTGATTGGTAGTGTAGCTCATATTTTAATTAGATGACTGCTTAACTACTTGTTAGCTTCACACAGCTAAACACTGTGCAGCAGATCACAATGCATGATTCCAATGAAGAAAACTAGCTTCCCAAAGGCAATAGATGTTGAGTCCAAGCACACAGGAAAAAATGCTCAGGAAAGTTTTCCATTACATTGTTCAATAATAAAGGTTGTCTTTGAAAGTTCTGCACAGATAGCTCAGTGCAGTCACTGCATGGTTGTCTTGTGTGGCATGCTTTGTCAGACCTCGCTTAAACCACCTAAATTATTTCCAGAAAGTGACGCCTTTGAAGTGGATTACTTCCTGCAGTGTGCTACATGTGAGAAACGAAAACTTGAGGCACTATCCCGACCTGATTCTTTTTAACAGAATTCATCCGTGCACATGGCTTTCCACCATCCACCAAAATCCACATCACTGGCATACTCTAGTTTCTGCTACATGCTGTAGATTGGTAGGTAAAGATTGTTACACAGGCTGATAAGCTAATGCTCTTGGGTCATCACTCCTGTTCAGAGAAAATAAACAAAACACCTTTCGTGGCTCACCCAGTTTCCTTCATTATTAAAACAGAAGAAAAAGAAGCTTTTTCAGCTGCCTCCTTATTCACTACAGGTGACCACAGCAGCTCCATTTAACCTTTTCCTGCATTGTGTTTGAATTTAAAAGCAAATTGGCATAACAGGTCCTAGACCTCCAGCCATCTTGTTGTTTTGCTTTATTGATGCAGTAGTTGTAACACAGCACTAAAAACTCCAAGCAGAAAGAAATATAGGCAGGGTGCTGCCATAATGTCCTGCTCCTTCGAGCTCTTAGTTTTCTACTAATTTTTTTTCTCACCCATAAAAGCAACAGACAGAATTCTCCAGTTTCAGCATCAGTCATGTTGGCTCACAATGAAGCACATTCATATTCACCATGAATCTTTTTAAGCCAGCGAATAAAATGTCGACATAGTCAAATACAGAGAAAGCACACAGACTTCTAATTAGAGGTGCTTTGGAGCCACTGCTGCTCATTTTTATGAATATTTGACAGTAGAGCAGAAGTTAATTTCTGACTCCAGTGTGTATGCACTGTGAGACCATTTAGTCTCTGTCAAGAAATGTCAATATGAAGAGACTCTTTGACAGCTGACTGATGACTGGAGGATGAGATGTTGCTAAGTAACCAAAAACCTGACAGACTAAGAGATCAAGCATCAGACCGAGCAGTTGGAGTGTGTAGGATGGGTATACATGCTGTAGTAAGTGTGCATGTTGTGATCTCTGTGTGTGTGCGTGTATGTAAATCTGCAAGGGAGAATTAAAATGTCTGAGGCAGGGTCGCTGGGTTCATCCTGTTTAGAGAGTGAAAGCAAACTGAAGCAGATGGTTTTTTTCTTAATATTTTTAATATTAAGTCTGCCACTACTTTTTAGACATGACAGTATAAAGCACAATATGAAAAAAGATGCTGTATAAAAATAATATGCACCCAGAAGATGATGCAAATATCTTTACAAAAACAAAAACAAAACATACACATATAAAAATATGAAGAATAATCCACTAACTGTCTAGGGCTTCTTGTTTACACATCAAGCAACAACATCATGACTCACTTGCATGCGTGTTTGCAGCCACCTGGCAAAATGATGTCCAATATTCAATGTCTTCAAGCTATCTTTTTAGCCTACATCATCTCCAGAGGGATGTTTGACTCCAGCTAAATGTTCCATTTTGTTCACCAGCCAGGCACTTAGTGTTCCTTTGTCTTATTTTTTAGTCAGCCCTTCTACTCAAACTAGACTTCCTGTTGTTTCTAAGTCACTAAACAGCTGCTGTCTAAAGCCTGAGTTATGCTTCAGTGGGAAATCTACGACTTAGCCTCAACATATAGCCTTAATAAGTTCCTCAGTATAAAGAATAATAATCACAGCATTAATACAAGGATACACAACTATCACTAGATTCCTAGATTGCGGAAACTATTCCAGAAGCATGAGGGAATGTACAAAGAAGTGGAAAAACAACTCCATACTAATACATACAAGAGATGTTTTGTTTAGTATTTGTATGTTGCCATGTTGCTAATAGGATGAAAATCAGCCCTAATAGCATTTCACAGAAAGACAATGCAATGATAGTAAAGAAACTAAGCTACTAAAGAAACAGATTTCAGCACACATGTATGATGCAGTAATCCTGAAAGATGATGAAAAACTAGGTCTGACTGTATGTTTGGTAATGGCATGTAGGAAGCTTTAGCATCTCTGGGTCTGAAGATATTTTGTTCCCAGTAGACTGTTTGTAAAGAATGACCAGCACCAAAGAAGATTAATAGAGTGCTTTTGTTTTGGGATGCATCCAATTAAGCACTTTCACTGTTGCTGTCTTAGTGTTTGGAAACCAGATGTGACGAGCCAGGCCTGGATCTGACTGAGAAAATGAGAAACACTGGATGTACAGTAGCAACATGTCAGTCTTGTTTTATCCTAATTTTTTAACTCTAGTCAGGCTCATATTTACAAAAAAAAATAGGTACATTTTTTTCAAAAAGACTTGTGACTTCACTTGAAAAGTGTTTACGGAGTTCGACTGAACTTCTTGCAGAGTCGCCACCTGCTGGTTATTGGAAAGAAAACTTTGCACATCTTTCAAATACATTATGCAGTTGTTATCTTGTGTTAGCATGTGTCTTTCCCAGTTGCTTGGAGACACTTTAAGTCAGTTGTTCACAGCAATGGGTAGTTGTGTCTGGTTTAGGAACAGTTTGCACATTGCAGAAAGTTTCTCACCAATTCGCACAATAATACTAAAGTAGATTTGTAAAAGAAGAATTGTTACCCACATGCTGACAGAGACTGAGATCATTTCAATTATGTAAAAGAAGCATTTTCTTTTTTTCTATCAGAAGATAATGCAGATAAGATTTCCACTGTTTAGTTAGTAACATAGCATAACGTTCAGCGTCAATCAGTTATTCTTCTGGTAGTGGTTTTATGTTGTTTGTGCTGTTGCTTTAGTAGGAAAAAATGTTTGAAAAAATGAATCTATTTTCAAAGATGCTTTTATTTGTTTGTCTGGGATAATTTTTTTTATTCCATTTTACAAACAAAGAATGCCTTTGCTTTGATTTTTAAAAGTTAACATCGATACTCTTTCTCCTGGCACACAGTCGATCTGCCAAGGCGCTGCAAAAAGTCACGAATTTCATGATGAACAATACATTTATGTTCATCATTTCATTCACTGCAGCATTTCTTGCTCTCTTTCTAACAAGACCATAAAGCGCAGCAGGCATTTTGTGTTGTGATTAATGAGCTGTAATCAATCCCTCTGCAGGTTTCTGAGCAACACCTAATGTAACAACCCCTTTAGGCTGTAATTTTCCCTCAACTAACGGGCCTTGGGAGGATGGTATAATTAAGAAACGGTGGGTAATGGAGACCAGCTTTCAGTGCATGGTTGTCTAACCCAGACCTAGCCTAATGTTCCTGAGAAGAGACATGGAGGCAGAATAGTTACAAAGAGCAGAAGCACAAAAAGAAGGACATGAAAAACCATTTTTACATTCCCTTGTTGTCTTAAAATGCTCTTTATGGATATTTTGGGACTTATCTGATACATTAACTAAATAGATAAAATTTAAAAAAAAGTCTCAAATACAAAAAGGAAAAGATCCCAGGAGTTTACGTTTGCCTATTGTATGTAATGAAAGAGAAACCCTAGAGCGTTTCTAGGGTTAAGGGTTAAAATTATGTGCCATTTCCAATTGTATAATGTCCTGTGTAAAGAGCCCATTTTGTGACATGGTACAAAAATAAAAAAGCCTTTGGTTTGTTCTGTCATTACTCATCATCGCACCAGTCAATGTGAGATGTAATTAACAGACTGCACCGAGGTGTCACGACCATCTGCAACATCGGGACACATTTAGATGGGGCTGGAGTATTTCAGGAGAGCGGCGAACAAAGACCCGAATGACTCAAGTCACCCTGAGGAGATCAGGTTTTTGACTCATTATTTGAAACTCTAGAAATTTACTCATCGGCTAAAATTGGAAAGTGTGGCTGGAATTAATTGTAAGACTTTGCTTTTTTTCATTTTGAAACTTTAAAAATTCATTGTATTTTATGTCAACTGCATTGTAAAATGTCTACCTTTCTGCTTAGGTTTGATGCCTGCTATATTTTTCTGTGGGTTTTTTAGTGGTAGATGACAAATGTTGGAGAGCTTGTCTGTCATACCTCAATTAAAGCTGAATTAATGACCCTTGAATGGTTCAAAGGCATTTAATACATCAATAAGCTGTCAGAAAATTATAGAGAGAATATTTAGAAAAGAAAGATTTCCACACACACCTGATACAGAACGTCAAGATCAATTTGATGTTGTGTTTTTGTCACATGTGCCTAACATTCAGTGGGAGATAGCTGGGTGTGGGTTGTTGTTGTTAGGCGAGAGGGGGAAGCACACTTCTTGCTACTTGTCTTTATTTCTTTGCTAAATGTAATCCAAGTACAAATCTCACTCTCAATAATTATACTGTATTACTCGGTCTCGTCATTCTGTTGGTAAACTTATACTTAATCACACACAGACAAGAAAATAGGGATAGTAAGATGGTGTTTATAGAAGTAAATTGGAGACTGTTTGGATAAAAATCTGGGCATTTTTGTAGGTTTTCTGCAATAGGTCCTGCTATGCAATACAAATATCATTTGAGTCTTTTGTCAAGTGTTGGCCAGGCAACATGACAATGTCGTAATATATCATAAATATTGAGTAACATAATATTCAGATTAGGTGGATGTGAGGCTTTCACATAAATGTGAAAAATTAGGAATTTTAGCCCATCGGTAGGTGGTTACTATGCAACATAGTCTCAATTTCTTTTCAAAATAAGAGAGTACAAGGTGACACCAACCAGTGTGTGACACTCTAGAAGGCTTTTACTTTGACAAGAATCTATGGAAATTCTACAACGCTGTGCCCACCCTACAGTCCCTGTGGTCGAGTGGTGTTTAGGGGAATAGGTTGATGCTTGACTCATGAGGAATGTTAACTGGTTGGTTTACTCACAAGGAGTGAATCACAGGCACAGTAGGAACAGAGCCATTAGGTAATTAAAAAATATAAGGAAAACACATATAATCTTTAAAAAAAATTATTTATTTACATTTTTCTTGATGCTTCTCATAATTATAACAAAAATATCAAAGTGCTGTCCTGTCCAGTCAGTTAGGCAGCTGCTTCAGAGTCGGTGACACCACTTGGTGACACAGCTGAACGATCTGCTGCAGTTAATATTTTTCTTCAAATATTTAAGCTCTTTCATAAACACTGAAATAAGGCTAAACAGAGCAGCCAAGTATAGGCCTTGCTCTTCTGTGGCATGGTATTTGATGGCATGGCATCACAACTGTCTCTCTCTCTCCATGAAGCAGTTGAGCAGACAGCAGCAAAGATACAAGCGGATATTTTAGGTCAATATTGAGCCCATTTCAAAGATAAACAGTAAAAGTGAAGTGTAGATCAACTAAAAACCAAAAATATTTATGTATAAATTGTAAATGTATATTATCAAGTGAAGAAAAAAAACATACTAAGTACCGGTTGTGACATTTTTTTTCTTATGTGGAATCATTTGAAACTAAATAAATGTCAAATACTGAGTTATTTAATCAATTTTAGCAAAAATAAACACAAACAGTACAGCTTTCTAGATCCATTTGATTTATGTCAAGAAATGAACAACTCCTATATAAGCATTTAAAACAACAATTCAGCAACTTAGCACTTTCATTTTCTATGTTGTGAACTATAACAATAGATAGATAGGACCATAAAAACAAATCTCCCAAACTCCAGAAAAACACTGAAGTTCAAAATGCTCCAAGCCACTGCTGATTGGTCAGATGCAATGATGTCTCTCTGTGATCTTTGCTGATTGGTTGGGAAAAATTTACAGTTGGTTTAACAACCTGACAGAGATGCATGGTGAGGCCAGTTTTGATGTCCACTGCAGTTGCCATATATGGGGGGACCTAAGCTATACCTATGAATGGGTATAAAAAGGAGTTAAATTCTTAAGTGTAAATCCAAAACAGTGAACTGACATATGGTGGAAATAATAATGATTACAGATCAGGAGAACAGCAGACGTTGTGGTTATTGTCTGTGGGCCTTTTGCTGCACACCTCTATTATCTGTAGTAACACCTGCGTGTACAGGAAAATAACTATGGTAGATGCATTAGTTCAAAGTTGAACCACAATTCGATAAGTTAAATAAACTCTTTCCCTGCTAAATAAGTTTGACTGATCTGTGGCTTTGTTTGGTTACTGTAGCCTTTAATTTCCAGCCTGCTCCTGTTTCTTACCTGGTTTAAAATGCCACTCTGACCAAGTAGCATTGCAATCATGTAGCATTGCAATCATGAAGTATTATTATTACCTCCATGATTGAAAGCTAAAAGGAAAAAGCATTAAAATGAACCAGTTGCATCAACAAGATTATAAATCATCATCTACCTGAGCGACTTTTACACCTAAAACCTTGAAAAAGCAACACATTCTTATGTCTTGTCCATCTGTGTGAGCCTTAATTGAAACTATTTAAAAGAGCATAATAATTACTATTATTGATGGATTTTCTGTTGTAGCAGTAGCTGTGCTTTTAGTGTTATTATTTAATCACAGGAAAGAGCCCAGCAGAAAGCATTAAACAGTCATGGTTTAACAAGGGAGGGCAGAGTTGTCTGTCTGCTGGCTGCTTTGTGGCATTTGTCATTACCGCTCTGATCTGGATGCCTATGTGTTTATAATAGGGTTGGATGCCCCGAGCTGTCGGCCTGCACTTAGTGCGGTTGGCGATTAGAGCTCAGCCTTTAATTTCTGCTACAGAGGCAGTGTCATCATGGGGAAGGGTGAGGAAGTGAAAAACAGAGGGCAGGGATGACAACAGGACAGATGCTAAACCAGGACGATAATGACAATGTGGAGGAGACGCTTTTTTAAAGCTGTGTTTACAAGGGGGAGGAAGTGCAGGTAGGCAGTGAGTGATGAGAGAAGGCAGGTGAGCTGGCAAAATGACAAATGGGAAAAGATATAAGCTGGAGGACAAAGCAGACTGAAAGAAACAGACAGAATCTGTGTTACATGTTGTAGTCCATTAACACGCTTACCTCATATTACGACTGTTCTTTTTGTTAAAAAGGAACTCCGGCAATTTCATATGTTAAAAATCTTTTAACAGATCTTGAGAGTATTTCTGAAAATGTTGCTTCAGAGCAAGGTTATTATTGTTAACGAAAACTAACGAAATAATGAAAACTTGAAGTGAAACGGAAATAAAAATAAAAACGAGACTTTGCGAAAAAAGGAAAGCTAACTAAAACTGTTCACAAAACTAACTAAAATTAACTGAATTTATAGCGAAAATGTGTTTAGTTTTCATTGATGTGTGTGTGTCATAGTCTAGGGTGAAAATGAAGTGTAGTTTCCGGGCGGGGGGGGGGTTCTTGCTGTGTCTTATTATGCCAGCAGGTGGCAAGTACGCAGAGTCATGTCAGCAAAAGTCGGGAGAAAGCGAGTCCAATCTGGGATTCCTTTGAATATGACTGTATGTTAGATAAAGTAATGTGTCTTGTAGTGGAAAGAGACAAATTATGCAGGACATTTCTAAAGGGAAAAAATCCCACAAACCTTAAAGCGCACTTGAAAAGCTCACACAAGAAGGCTAACCTAGCTTAACTTGAGAAGTTAAGGGAGCACATTCAACCCTCATCCCCAGAAACAGAAGCTAACCCCAGGCAAGGGGTTAGCTTCTGGAGACAACTCCACAAAAAACATTAATGCAGTGCTTTCAACGGCGACCCGATGGCTACTGGTTGGTCAATTCGCAGGAACATCACAAGCGAGAGGAAGCGTTGGTGAATATTTTTGTTGAGACTGGGATATCTACACAACTATGTCAGTCAGTTACCTTCAAAAAGTTTAGCAATTCACTTGAACCAAAATTCCAAACACCAGGTGCTGCAAGAGTTAATAGTCTCATTGGGGCCAAGATGGATGTAGCAATTTTCCTCATTAGAACGTTAGGCCCATGTGACACACTGCTCAATGGTCAATCTTTTCCCCTTTCGTGATACTGGTGACAGTAGATGTTACCTCCATGAACAAAGCACCCACTGTTATTGTCCCTTTCACTGAGTGCATTGCTGCCTCAAACACTTTCCCTTTCCATCTACAAAAAATGAATAACTGGGTTGTGTTGAACAAAAGTAATGATAAACTGCATCATATAAGGTATTGATTACTTTAATAATCAAATGTTTTAAGTATTTGCTTTCCATAAAAACTCCTGTTTAATCCCACATAGAGAATATAATCTGGCTAATCTAAATCTGAAAACAGCCGACTCATTTTTACCAATGATTTAAAAGCAGATTGGAAAGTTACACATGGAACCAGGATATTTATGCCAAAGGATTTGTAATTGACCCTGTAACGCCAAATGTATCATATCTGATACGTGAGTTGTTGAAACCTCTAAATCAGCAGCGTGATCCTCATCCTGGGTAGCAAAAATGAAACAAATTGTGAAAATAAATGTACAATCTAACGTAGTAAATCTATTATATGGTACAGTAAAGACTGGTTTAAAAAAATATGAATTTATGGTTCAGGCTTTACAGGGTTAAACTTGACATAAATTCCAATTTAGTGACAAAAAAAGAAGATATAACCTGGAAGGGATCCAAACAAGCTGTGCAGCTTGCTCTCACTGATTAACAAAGATCAGACAACACTGAACATACTGCAATTAAAATTTAAAAAAGCACACTTTAAACTGTGGTGAGTAAAGCTTTTAAAACAGCAGAAAAGAAAGTTGGGGAGGGTGAAAGCAACAGAATATAAGATCTGAATAAAAGGGGTGCTGTGACTCTGCATTTTCATTGTTTCCCTTTCTACTGACTCATCCCTCTCAATAAGCACATTCACACACAGTGACACAAAAGTCCCTCGATATCCCCTCTCTCTGTGTCTCTGTGTCTCTCTCTGTGTCTCTGTGTCTCTCTCTGTCTGTTGTCTCTTCTTTCCATCCTTTCTCCATCTGAGTTTTGCTCTTTCTCCCCCTGTTTATCAACCAGTTCAGGTTTATTCGTTTATATTTCTTGCGTCTTTCTCCTCCTTCCTTTCTTCTTTCCTTCCTTTCACAGCAGCTGAACCCTCGGTTGTTTTATTTGGAGAAGCTTCCTTTCCGGGCTTTGGTCTCTCCTCAAATAAACGAGCCAGTCTTGTGATGGGAAGCAAGAACTTCCCCATTTTAGTTGTTCTGGGAAAAACACACATGCAAACAAAATCAGAAACACACACACACACACACACAGAGATCTGTACATGCTCATAAAGTTCATACACTACATACTTTATGGGCACATAAACGCCCAGTTTCACACACATGCTGTACATTGCATGCATTTTTTTCTGTTAAATTGCGGCTTAACCCGAACCTCAGATTAGTGTTCTTGTGTGTGAGCCTTTTGTATTTGATCTGGTCCTGCTTGTCTGATAGGGCGGCCACTTCCACATCCCCGGGGTGCAAACACATTGAATACACCCATGCTGTTTGTCCATTTTAAGTCCATAAGTCACGTCTAGAACAGGAAACTGTTTCAAATACACAAGTAAATTCAGACTTCGTTTTCATTTCATTTCAGTCAAACACACACAAACCCACAAACTGTGGACTAGTCATCCATGACAAAAAACAGTTATCATTATCATTATCATTGTTATTATTATAATACCTACTGGTGATGTCATAGTGGCTGTGGGGCCAAAGAAAGACTGAGCAGGCATTCAGCAGACTTGATTTTGCTTTGTGTTACAGTATAGATCACATTAAAAAAGTTCCATATGTACAAGCATGTACTGGAAAGATTAAATCTGAATATGTGCACACTGTAAAAACATCTCCCACAAGGCTCTGCCCTGAAACTGCCATACATTTTTATGCTGATGATATTATTATGTTCAGTCTGCTGTTAAACTCAACAGTACAACTCTGAGTTAGAATCTAATAACCAGAAATTATTTCTCAATGCAGATAAAAGTGAATAGACACTTTTTAAACAAAAAAATGCTTGTTAATTAAACTACTTATTTAGCAACTGAGTCCATCCAGGCATGTCGACATGGTAAAGACATCCTGCTGAAATTTAAACTGAGCATCAAAATGAGGAAGACAGTTAATTTACAGTAACTCTGAACATGGCCGATGGGCTTCTGGTAGTATTTAAAAAACTGCTGATCTGCTGGGATTTTCACACGCAATTGTCTCTGTGGTTTACAAAGAGAAAATATTCAGTTAGCAGCAGGGTGAAAATACCTTGTTGATGTCAGAGGTCAGAGCAAAATGGCCTAACTGCTACAAGCTGATAGGAAGCCAACAGTAACTCAAATGAGCAGGCATTTATTCAACCAAAGTATGCAGAAGAGCATCTCTCAATATACAACCTGCTCTGGGTGCTATTTATATCAGCTAAGAACAAGAAACTGAGGGTCGCTAAAATGAATCAACAGAAGACTGGAAAAATGGTGTGTGGCCTGACGAGTCTCGAAATCTGCTGCAGCATTTCATCTATAGGGTATTGAGTGTAATCTACATGAAAGCATAGATCCATCCTCCTTTGTATCAATAGTCCAGGTAGTGTAATAAGGTGGGGGGATATTAGCAGGCTTTGAGCCCACTGAGCATCATTTGAACACCACAGTCCACCTGAGTTTGTCCATCCCTTTAAGACTTCAGCGTACCATCTTCTTCCTGCTTCCTGCAGGATAACACACCATGTCACAAAGATCAAATCATCTCACACTGGTTTCTTGAACATTACAATGAGTTCTCTATACTCAAGTGGCCTCCACAGTAATTAATTCTTAATCTAAGAAAAGAGACCCTTTGGGGTGTACTGGAAGACGAGATTCTCATCATGGATGTGCAGCCGCCACATCTGCAGCAACTGTGCTATGCCATCATGTCAATGTGGACTAGAATCTATGAGAAATTATTCCAGCACTTTGTTGAATCTATGGAGAATTAAATATAAATGAGATCCAATGCAAAACTAGGAAGGGGATCCTAATAGTTGGCTGGTGAGTGTATGCTTTTTATGAATCCAGAAACAGTGATTACGATAATCTTATCATCTCTACCGAGAATGACTGAATTACTCTGCAGACTGTTTTCACCAATCTTGTTAAAATCTAGTTTTACTCACTGTGCACCTGCAGCCTGGAGTAATGGGCAGATAAGTTAAAAGCTTGCCTCTTTTTATTTCCTTGCATAAATATAATTTGCATTTTAATTCTATTTTATTTCATTCTGAGCTCCGTAGTCGATACATGTATCTTAAAACTAGCTTTCTAAATATTCTTTACTGATATCCAACCAGCTTATTTTTACACCCACATCTTCTTTTCTTCAGCTGTGTTGTAAGTGAGAACTCATGCTTTAGGGATATCAGGTTGAACCAGAGTTTTATTTTCTGTGCTTTTAATGAACACAGAGAGATTTCTACCAGATATTTCAGGGGTAAAGGACAGGCTAATGCATCAATTCTCCTTTGTCAGAGGGTTTTCCTTTTTTCACTGTAATAGCACTTTTATTTTACTACTTCAGTTTTTTTTTCTTTATTTCAAACTCTCTGTGAAAGGATTTTGTTGCCATGGCAAGCCCAAACAAGTGAGTTTATGCTAACACTAATGTTTTTCATATACTTGGTGCACACTTAGAGAAAAAAAAATCTCCTACTATATGCTACAGAGTCGACGCATCCTTTAGAGATATTTCTAAGAATAAAGGAGATGATCTAGTTTAGAATTCTTGACATGGCAATGACTGAAAGGTTAACTCTTTATTGTTCCGCTAGAGAAAGTTGGGGAGCTGTGTGTCATGTTGAGAATCCTTCCATAACTCCCAGTGCGCTAATCAACATATGGCCTCCCAGGCAACCAAAGATCGTCAACTGACTCATCCATCACCCACTGAGATCTATTTGAATATCTGACATGTGATGCATGAGTTAGAAACATAAGCTGTTGTTTTCCACTCCTTTTGTATTTGTAAGCATTGACGTGTTCAGTTTTTGTTCATGAAAAATGGCTGAAGTTGAACCTCAGCTCTTTCAAATAGAAAATACCTTAGATTAAACCCATAAAAAAGACGTTTTGTCGTGCTGATGTTATCTGTTTCACTGTGAGTCCAAAGAGCACTGCCTCATTCTCCATTTCAGATGACTCTGTCCGTATTTGCATTAACAACAGTATGCCCATTGTTACAGTGAAAGCAGATCCTGAGACAACTCATTTAGTTTGGTGACAGGTACAGGAAATCTGGTGTCACTGTATTCACTGCTGTTTGCAACATAATGATGACGATAATAATATTTTATTAAATACAAAATGTTTACCATAGGGTCAAACCTTTCGGAAAAAAATGTTTGGTAGAAAGTAGAACTATGAAAATAGACTATAATAGAATAAAATAGAATAGAATAAAGTAGCCACTTTATTGTAATTCAGAACACATATCAGTTAGTGAACATCAGAGCAAAATATTGATGCATTTACTCACCAGCAGGCGGTACAATATAAATAAAGAAATGTGTATAGGATCTTTGCAAAACATTTCATGCTTTTATGGTTTTGTGGTTTTGCTTAAATATACACTCAGTTTTTATGTCCGAGTATGTTGTTGGTGTTTCTTTCTTTAGCAGGTTTTTGCATGAACTGCCCCTTTGTTCATTGAATCAATATTAACATCAAACCAAAGCTGAATTTTATGTTATCTGTGCATTAACTTGGTAGCACTTCTGATTGTAGCTCGGTAACAGAGGGTTAAAACTAGTGTAACAAAGTAGAAATAATAAGGTAATAATTGAAAATTTCTGTTATTACCACTCAATTACCAAAGTAATAACAATGTAATATCCAAGTAATTGCCATGGTGGCAAACAGCAGTTATTCCATCCCATCCATCCATTCTCTTCCATTTATTCTTGTCAGGGTCGTGGGGGGGCTGGAGCCTATCCCAGCTGACTTAGGCCAAGAGGGAGGGTACACCCTGGACAGGTTGGCAGTCTGTCGCAGGGCTAACACATAGAGGCAGACAACCAGTCACACTCACATTCACACCTATGGCAATTTAGACTTACTAATTAACCTATCCCCAATAACTACGTCTTTGGAATGTGGGAGGAAGCCACAGTATCCAGAGAAAACCCACACAAATTCCACACAGAAAAACCCCAACCTAATGGTGGAATTGAACACAGGCAACAGTGCTAACCACTGTGGTCACTGATACTTAAGTGAGAAAGCAAGATTCTGCTGATGTGTAAGTAATTTAATGCTGTTGGCATCAAGGCAAATTTACAGCACTAAATTAAGTGGTTATGCCGAGGCTACATGCACTTTCAACAATGTACAGCTGATCTGTGTTAAAAAAAAAAAGCATCCATTGGGTTTAAAAGACAGCAAAGAAGTGCACTAAAACAGTAATGGGCTAACTCACATGCTTCCCCTGAATCGATGCCAATTTAGGGTGTTGTTGATAGTGAAGACAATCTTTAGCAATCTGAAATAAGAAGGCATTCATTACTATGTGTCACATGAGAGGTTTTCAGCAAAATGAAGTTTACACTTCATCTTTCATTCCAGAAAACTTTGCAAAAGAAAAGACAAACCAGTGTTTTCCATTCAATAAGGCCAACAAGCCGATGAAGTCATTGAACACCATTTACAGCTCAAATAATGGAAAAAGTGCTCAAAACAGAATAAAATATATATATCTTTTTCATTTGTCTCCTCATCAGTCCAAACTTTTAAGTCAGGCATTATGAACATCATGATTTTTTTTACAGGCATTAAATAGTCACTTTTATTAATAAATAAAGATGTAAACATGGTGATGATTACACCCTAGTGGTCTTAAAAAATACTCAAATAAAAGCCGATGTTGCCTTAATGGAACTACAGCTGTGTTTAGTAAGTCTGTAGTAGCACAGTCTGTCATCACTCAGTAACACAAAGAATATAAATGCATTTAACCCCTGTAAATGTGGTGCTTTGGTGCTTTGAATTGCAGCACTTTTTCAGTTTTTTTTTAAGTAAAAGCAAATGGAAACTTTCCCAAGATCGGTGTCCTTACTCCAGTTCTTTTGCACCCTTGTGAGTGATCATGTGTACATGCTTGTGTATTAGTAAAAAAGGGGACTTTTTCCAATGCCCGAGGTCAAAGACCGGAGAAGAAAAGTGTTATTCATAACCTCCAGATTTGTATCGCCATGAGTTACAGAGCAACAACAAAGTCATGACAACACAAAATCATGAGATGCACTATAAAATTTTGTAAGTTAAAGGTTATTTTTATATTTTATATTAATAAATGTGTTTTATTTTAAATTTTGGGGCATTTTTTTTTCATGTCCGTCATAACATATTCCAAAATTATGTCAAAACACACATACGCACTTCTGAGGTGTGTGAAACCATTAGCAGTTTATTCCAGCAGAGTTATTTCTTTCAGTGATGTAAAGTTTAGTCGTGGGACATCTGATGTACAACACCTGTGCATTTTTGGATTCAAGTTACACTTTGCAAGAATGAACACAGCTCTGCGCTTCACACCCACCTACGCGCACTTCTGAAGACCTTTGAAAAGAGAAGTGTAGAATGGCTCAAGCAGCTTTTAACAGGAAGCAATTCTTGTTTTCTTGGTGTAACCTGAAGATGGTTAAAGAAAACAGGAAATGTGACATCACATACGAAGGTATTTCCACTACACATAGTTATTATTTTTAGTTGTCTGGACGTTTTACTCAGAGTTCCTGATGGTCGCAAAGACTGCTCAGAAAACTAACTTTACCTTACTTTACACTTAAAAAGGGGTTTGTGTTCTTTTCAAAATAAAATATGTAGGACTAGCTGGAGTTAACGGGCTACTTCAACTGTATATGCATCAACAAAAGTTTAATCTCCAAAAAGGTTTTGTGGGGAAGCAAGGGAAAAAATGGTAGTGCATGCCAACTTTGCTTTGACAGCTTAATTTTTAGTTCTGCACTGTAGAGCCTATAACTTAGCCTACAGGTGCTTCCACTGCTGGACCGTTTTGCTGTCAAAACACTAGTGAGCATTAGAGTTTCTCTTGAAAATTATTAGCCATGAAAATTACAGCTTAGAGTTACAAAAGAGTTTGCAGTTAGATAGTTCCAACTGTACAGTAACTGTGTGTTAGCCATGGACGCTACTATCTACTACTGTTTACCAGTCTAAACATATCTCCATGTTCCTGATGTTGTTGACTTCTGACTGACTTTGAATTCAATTATCATTCCAATACTATGACAAATAATAGCCTCGTTATAATCTATGGATGCATCTTGCTAACATAGTTGCTTTGTGTTGCAGAATGTGAAATGTGAAACCGAAATAATATTTTATTCCCATTGAAAGAACAGACATCTGTCATTTCTAAAGCAATTTTGTGACAGAAAAATCTGAAATATAGATTTAAACTCTATAATTGCAGCTGTTTTCCCACTTGTGTCCATTTTCACTGTGCTAAGGGGAGGCCAGAGGGGAGAAACTAATGAATGATTTAACTTCATTTGAGAGATCAGCACCCAGCAGCACAACTTCTGTTGGCTCGCTGTCACTTTTAAAAGAATGGAGTTGAAGCTGGGGGGCTGATGTTTGTGACAGAGAGAAAGGAACAGGAGGAGGGATTTGCAGACCGGATAGCGGCTCAGTGACATCAGCTTCGAAAAATGTGTGTGTGGAACTGAGAGTGTATGTGTGGAATCAGAGGAAAAATAGGGAATGGGAAAGAGCTCCCACTCTGCTCCTTTTACCGAGAACTAAAGAGAACACGAACGTGTGCTCAGCGTGTTATTCCTGCTGGTTGTTTCTATCTTTAACTCTAAATTAACCCCAGATGCATAACAAATATTTTTATTTGTTATGTTTGGGTTATACTCCAAAACGGCCTTATTTTATTATACAAAGTAAAACAAGAGATCAATTAAAGAAATCCCCCAAGTTACCCACTGATGCATCTGTGTGGGTTTGAGCATGTGTCTGTGGATTCATCCTGCAGTGTCAAAGTGCTTTGAGGACTAAGTGAGTGCTAAGCATATAACAGTCCATATTACCATGGGTTAAACTAAAAGTAGGAGAAGGTAAAACACATAGAATATTTGGATGGAAAGAAGATTAGACACTAGTGATCACTGCTGTGAAACTCAGCTTGAGGTTCATTAATGGTGTTTTTAGATTGGTTACATGACTAAGCCAATAAAAGAAAGCTAAACCAATAAAACATCTTGGCGCAACACTCACCTCACAACAAGAAGCTTCCAGGTTTGAAGGTGTCCAAAGACGCTTGTCAGGTTAGCTGGTAAATCTAAAGTGGTGTTAATGGGACTTCAGTGGTTAGCCATCACATCTCAGCCAGGGTCCTGGATACGCGCCTTGAACGAGAGTGCTGAGCCAAGGATAAAGCAGCATTCACACATCGGAACAAATTCAAATCGAGTGAATACCTGAAACAGTGCTATCCAACGGGTAATATTACTATTTTACTTTGAAAAAAGAAGCTCTGAAAAAATGCAAGCTAAAGATGTGCCTTACTTATCCCCAAAACCATTAACTGGGGATGTGATTTGAAAGTGTTTGAAATCTCCCGTGGATAGACACGAAGGCAAATTAAGAAGATAAGATGACAGTGTGCTGCAGAGAATGCAAACACTTTTAAATCTAATTTTTGATTATCCTCAGGCTTCACAGCCTCCTCAAGTCCCCTTTAAAAATCATTATTATTATTATTATTATTATTATTATTATTATTATTATCATTATTATTATTATTATTATTATTGCCAAATATAGTTTCGCGGCGTGTTATTGACAGAGTGAGGCGTTGTATTCAACAGACGATCTCAGGGCGAATCAGACAGCGCGCTTAACCGTGACCGAGAGAGAGAGAGAGCGAGAGGAGGGGGAGAGAGAGACAAAAGGCGTTTCCACGTTAGAGCAGCCAGCTTCAGAGCGGCGGATAGCGAAGCACGCGGACATAGGGAGACCTCACGAGCATCATACACCCCCAAACTCGCGCTGACAGTTCGTCTAACCCAGGCACCACGGCCGCGTTTTGCCACGCTGATGAATCACACTCAAGTTCATCACTGAGCGACTTGAAACCACAAAAGTGAACCGAAACCAAGCGGGACTGACCAGGTGGACTTTTTTTTTCTCCCTCCTTGCATCACGTCTGCCGTCTCTCTTGGGCTGCTTTCTACGCGTTTGAGCTTTGTAGAGGAAATCGTCCCGCAGACTCACGCATCCCTTCCATCTCCGTGTCTCTTTCCCTGCCTGTAGCTGACTCATTTTTGCTGCTCGGGGTGAGTACATCTCTTTCTAACTCTCCCTTCCTGTCTCCATCTTTTTTCTGTTTTTTAAATCATGCTTTTTCTCACACGCCTGTGGGGGATTGTTGCTTTAAGACCCATTTCCCCAGAGTGTACTTCATTCATTTGACCGTCATTCCGCTCTCCATTCATGGATACGGCTCATTTCTGTCGTTGCATACCGCTACATGGAGGCTGTGTCGGAGACTCGCCTACTTCACAGCCTGCTGTCAATGAGAGTTGTTTTTTTGTGAACTATGAATTAAAACTGAGACTCCTGTGAGGATAGCGGACATACAATATTGGTCAATTAAGTGATTCCACTGGGCGTTAAGCAGGTTGTTTCTTAACAGTAAAAGAAACACTTAAACATTAAGCTGAAATAACTGACTGTAAACCTTTAAGCGTATGTCCTTAACTCATTCATGGACTTTTAAATGGCAAATGGATGGATGTTTCATTCTCAAGAGTGCACTGAATACACCATTGATTAAACTAATTGGATTGAGTGTAGTGTGGCTATTCATGTATCTAGTGTCCTTTTCATTACACCCCTGCTGAATATCCCAACAGTTTTCCGTATAGAGGCTGGACTCAGTGGGATTACAGTGCACTCTCCCACTGAATCCCAGCTATAATGTGTGATAAAAGTCTGTGGTGTTGTTTTAGTAGATCTGCATTTATGAGGATCACATGATCTGGAATATTCTGGCTCTAAACCAGAGGAGCAGATGATAAAGCACTGGTGACCACCTGTGACTGTCCCGGATGGCTGAGAGTGTGTGTGAGCGGATGGGGAAGGGGTGGGTCTTTTATGAATGAATTTGGGTGGATGGCCAACACTTTGTGTGTGCATATGGGTGGGGGTGAGCAGAAGTGTTCTTCCTGAACAGTAACAGACTTATCTCAACTAAGCTACTCTCCTTATGCAGTTGTGAACTTGTGATGAAATCATGTTTGATTTGGCAGATTTTTAGCCGGATGCCTTTCATGAACCCCCCACACACACACACACACACACCTAAACCACTACACGATATTGCCTGTTTTTAATCATTTTGATACTATTACACAATCTGGTTTGGGCCTATAGGCTTTTCAAAATTTAAGAGTAGTGTTAGTTTTAGCCTTGTCCAAGGATCTGATAAGCTCAAACCTACAAAAGGCATAAAAGGACTAAAGAAACTAAAGGAGTAACTTTGAAGTTCTGTGTTTGAGTCAAGCTTACTAGCATCTCTTTGTTAGTGTTTTTAAAAGGGATGCACAAAGCTTTCTGCATTTGTGAGTGAAAATAGTGAATCTGGTAATGCTGACAACAAGACAATCACATTAAATCCTTTGTGTTTTCTATGGGTGGCTTGCTCATGTCACACCAGCATTTTTCTTTGAATGTTTGCAACAGATTCTGCTTAACTGTAAAAGACTTCACACAAGTGAAAAGCTCCAGTGACACAATTTTAACTACTGTTCTTAAATTCATAATGTTTTTAATACATTTATAATACATAATGTATACTTTCTAATATGTTCGTAAATCTATAGTTGGCCCATTTTACCGATGTAGTGATTGTGTTTTTGTTGTGTCAAAAGTGACGTCTGCACAGCTCCGTACTGTTTAGTGCTGAGGAAGCGAGGGCTGTTTTCAATATTCTTCTGAACGATGGGATAAAACTATCAAGTTGTCTCCACTCAGATAAAACCTTTACATCAGTGCTGGTATAGGAGGAAAGAACAGCAGGGATAATGGGACCATTATGAGCTACAGTCCATAACTAATGTATTTTGTTCTCGATAGAGGTTTGACACATGTAAAAAAAAAAAGAAAAAAGAAAAACAAACAAACAAACAAACAAAAAAATACAGCTAACAGCAAAACAGCAAAATGATTAATTAGAACTATAAAGAGATACCAAAAAAGTAAAAAAAAAAAAGAACAGGGCAGTTTTTGTGGTTTAATGCCATTTTACCATCAGTTGTTCTCCCAGTTTACTTTTAAGTCTGTTTTAAGCTAAAACATTCATTGCTGTATGTAAATTAAACCCATTTTATGTTTGCCTTTGCCACTTCTTAAGCCAGACGTTAGGATGTTGCGTTGCTTGCTAGCATAAACTCAGTCATTTTTCTACGTTACAAAAACACCACAGTGAAGATGCTGGCACAGCGTTTAGCATATTTGCTAAAAAACATGACATGAACAATTAGCCAAGTAGATCCTGATTAACTTTGTTGACATGTAGCTTCTGCTCTAATTTTAGCTATTTGTCATTAATTACTGCATATTCCCATTCATTCTGACCCCATCTGCCACACTCATACAGCACATTGCACTTTAGCGTGTAACAGATGCACAGTGTGACAGCTGTCAGTCCATTTCCTGTTAGGCCACATTCCACTCATTTTTATCCCTGAACAGTGTGCGCTCTTTGCAAGCTGTCAAACATTCCTGTGGACTGATAATACATCTTTGTGAGGACTTTTTTTTTTCTTTTTTTTTTACTTTGCCTGAGGGTAAAGCTTAATTTTAGGTTATGAACAGAGCTAAAGGGTCCTCACAGTTATACAAATAGAGGCTTGTGTGTGTGAGCCTTGACTCAGCTTTTTGGGAGCCGGTCTCCTCTCCTTTTTGATACATATATACATCGATCTGTCGTTGTGCACACAGAGGAAAAAAACGAGTGGGACAGCAGAAATGTGCTTCCTCTCTCAGGTTCACTTCCTATATATGTGTGTGTGTGTGCGTCTGTGTGTGGTTTCGGATGTCCTCCCGCCGTCGCCAGGGGAATGTTTGTGGTCGATTGTTTGCAGGCACCGAGTCAAATACAGTATTTGGGAAAAGTGGTGTTAAACTGGCGCTTGAAATAATCAACACCAAAGGCACAATATGCTCTTTGATTTTGTTTATTTTTTCCATGCACTTTCGCGATTTCCTTTTCAACAAGCTGTTGGTTGTCGCACATTACAGACAACAAAAACCAGACAATAGAAATCTAACAAACGCATTTGTGCAACAGCTCGCAGCCTAACAGCCAAAGTGTTAAAAGGACCTGTTATTTTTGGTAGAACATTGCTTCACCACAAGTTGAAAGCCAAATGTGCACTCCATTTTAGGCTATATGAAAGCCCAGTGTTGAGTATGGTTATGTCTCAAACCACAGGAAATGAGGAATTGAAACTTTGCTGAGACAAATCTGGACTCACTAACATCCGATCCATTTCCTCTCTCCCCGCTTTTAGTTTCATTTGGTATGAGACACCACAAAGTGCAGTGCATTTCCTCCTCACATTCTCTTGCAGAAGTAAACATGGCTTTATCTCATAGCAACAAACATCATTAAAACAATGGAAAACAATTCAATTCAATTTTATTTATATAGCGCCAAATCACAACAACAGTCACCTCAAGGCAATTTATATTGTAAGGTAGACCCTACAATAATGCATACAGCGAAAAACCCAACAATCACATGACCCCCTATGAGCAAGCACTTTGGTGACAGTGGGAAGGAAAAACTCCCTTTTAACAGGAAGAAACCTCCGGCAGAACCAGGCTCAGGGAGGGGTCATCTGGTATGACCAGTTGGAGAGAGAGAAGGAAGACAGGATAAAGACATGCTGTGGAAGAGAGACAGAGATTAATAACAGATATGATTCAGTGCAGAGAGGTCTATTAACACATGGTGAGTAAGAAAAGTGACTGAAGAAGAAATATATGCTATAATATGTAAATAAAAACAGAGTGCACTGATTTAATTAGATGTCTACCTGTAGTCCCTTTAGAGCAGGTTTATTTCAGCTCTGTGGTTCATCACACTCGAGTCGTGTGTTTTCAGCTGCTAAACAACAATCGGTAATTTGTCATCAGTTGTTTCCTTAAGTTTGCCAAACTTCCGATTTTTGTTCAGAAGTTTGTTGGTGTCACTGAGTGCAGAAAAAGAACCCGTAGAAAACACAGAAAATGTATAAATTGAGAAAAATTTACAACTATTTTAATGCATATTTTAGCCCATTTTGAATTTCAGGAATTTCAGACCTTACGCACCAATTTTAGCATTACTGGCCTTGTAAGAGTTTCTGTTTGTTTTAAGTCAAACATTTTCATTTATGTATGTGAGTACACTTTAGTATATTTCATTTATTTTATGCAAATCCCATTGTAGCTTTGTCTGCTATAAGAACTAGTTACCAAAGTTCCCACGATCAAATGTTTTTATTTTATATCATTTTATTATTGCTTAGAACTGTATTTTTAATTGATTAAAAGTCTCTGACAAAGCAGATGAAAACCTCGGCTAACCTTCAGTTCCTCAGCGGCAGATGACACTGACAGCGGCGACATCCATTATTTAATAAAAACCTTGTATCAGCTTGATGTGACAGCAGTGCATGTCAGCTCATTACGCTGGGTAATTAAGCTCACATCGTGCTGAAAACAAATACAGACGTGTGTGGTCTTAAAGTACAGATTCGGGTATCATGAAAAGCAACCTGTGTTTCGCAGCGAAGATGCCTCGCCGTCACTCTGGAGGGATCATTTCCTGCAGCAGGAGATCCTCTGACATGCCTCCCGGTTCACAGAGGGGAACAGATATTTCACTGTCAGACTATTCCTGCCTTTTGTTTCCCATGGCCTCCCCCCCTTCGGCTGCAGATTTATTTATTTTCACCATGTGTACACAGGGCTCCCCAGGAAGCTATGAGTTACAGAAGGTCAGTGGTATTATGGCATGTTACATCACTGCCTGTAATCTGCAGTACAGCTTGCAACGTCCTGCAGCCTACTTTTCTCAGCTGTGTTTAGGTGTCCGCTGACAGATTAAACCGTAGGAGCAGATTCCACTTTCTATCCACAGTGAAACATTTCTGTCCATACGATGAGCAAATAATATGATCTTTTTCTTTTTAAAAATGCAACAAAATTTGCACTAGAAGCTCTTAAACCAAACCAAACTAATCTTCTGTGACAAATAAACGCATCCAGGAAATTTAGAGGATATTTTCCGTTTTACTTTCTTTTAACGAGTAAATTATCAAAATTCAACGGCAAATGAAGGTTGAATCTATGTCACTAGTGTTTAAGTGGCCAATTCTCTTAAATACTATTTCTTTTCATTTATCCTGGTTGGGTTTATGAAGACTACCACCTAAACACCAATGAGTTATTCTGCACTCTGCTAGCAAACTCCTGTATTTTTCAATGTGGTTGAATTTTTAGGTCAAGTTTGTAGAAGCACCATGTTTCATTTTGCAAAAGTCTTGCAGGTAAAACTTTTAATTTGTAATAATCTCATATTCTCTTTTCAGCTGTATTGGAGAAACTTACAGTTAGCCGTGTTATCTTCATACAAAGCAGACACAACATTAAAATCCAGTAATAAAAATTAAAACCTAATACTGTTTCAAATCCGGTAGGTTTTCTCTCTACAACTGCTTGGTTAGGCTCCAGCCTCCCTTCAACCCTAAATAAGTGCATAAGAAAACAGATGGTTGGATGGATGGCAGCTGTGGCTCTCAAGGCAGAGCAGGTCATCTACCAGTTGGAAAATTGGTGGATCAATTCCCAACTCGTCTAGGCTTCATGTTAAAGTTTCCTTGGGCAAAATACTAAGATACTGAACCCAGAGTTTATGCTATATGCACGGAGCAGAGGGTGTGAATGTTAGGTTAGGCACAAGCCTCGTTATGTGAATGTATGAGGCTTGTAGAAGAAAGAGCGTTGAGTGCTCAAATAGTCAAGTCCATGCCTTGACATGACAGCTCTGCCAAGTCAAGGCATGGACATCAGATTGTGTTGTTTTGCAGCAGCACCCCATTCTTTGGATGGGGTGGGGCCTCTATGCGTCAGTGTTGTTCTGGTGCATAACACAGATGCTTGGGTCAGATTCGGATCTGGAGAGGTTGAAGGCCGGGTCAGCACCCCAAGGTACTTGTCATGCTGCTCTTCCAGTTTGTTGTGTGGTAAGGTGTATTGGCCTGCTGGGCGAGGCTGCTGCAGATGGAGAGAGTCATTCCCGTTCTGGGGGTGATTGCTGTGCATCAATTTTTAGATGGTGGTTGTTGACGTATTAACATGAATGCTTGAGCTCAAGATTACTCATAACTGCACATCATCTGAAACAGTATAGGAAACCTTGGTCAGATGTCTCTGTTTCAGTCATTGGGGTCACAGAAAGTGATACCGCCAGCATGGCCGAGCAGTGGTCATGAGTGAAACCGGAACCCACAGCCAAGTTTACCACCCCCGCTGATTTTAAAAAATGTCAAACACTGTTTACTGTTTAAAATTTACCCCGAGCACCGTCCGCTCCACTCTTTGGCAAACAGGATGCGATGCCTTGAAGGGGAAGTCCGCATTTCCAATTACATCACCAGATGTAATCTGTTTTTACTCCCTTGCCCTGCTTCTCTTGAATTCTCGATACATTGCAGATCACTCGCGGGTTTCGTCATTCAAAGCCACCCACACGCCTTCAGTATATCCTAATGTTCTGTCGTGTTTGCAGGTTAATGCACTCGACAGATCATCATTTTGATGTTTACCTTAAAATTTTGCATGATATCCTGTATATATGTTAATAGGGAAAGTGAGAGAGGAAGTGAGCAGATGGTCATCATTAATCATGCATTCAAGCTAAAAGACAGATTTACCTTGTGTATCTGTGTATGTGCTGTGATGTGTTTTAAAGTCACACATGTTAAGCTCTCTCGCCGCAGTCATCACGCATCAAAAATTTAAAGAAAAAAACCCCACAGATTTAATCCCTCTGGCAACTGCTTGGTTGCGTGGTCGTTTGGTTGCTGTGCTACAAGTGACGCCTACACAGCTACTTTGTAATGCTTGCTGCTACTTTTGAAAATGTTCTTCTGCACTCCTCTGTGTAAGTGAAGCTATGCAAATAAAACACACCACAGTTTTCCTCTTTTAGGGCGGAGCAGAAACCTGCTGGCTTGGTAGCAGGATGGTGTGATTTCAGCGTGATTGTTGGTTAAACTAGAGTGATTCTGTTAATCGCTTTATTTATTTGTTAAAGGACAGAGGGAGAAACACAGCAGGGGTGTTTTTCTGCTTTAACACAGCTGTGGAAGTGTTTCATAAGCCCAATCTGTGTGACTGGCAGTGTTTCACAGTGGCCACAGTAATGGATAAAATGATCTGCACGCACGCACACACACACACACACACACACACACACACACACACACACACACACAGTACACCTAAGCCTACACAGATGGGCCAGAGTCACACAGACAGCAACAGCACAGACTGACACATGCGCAAACACAAACGCTCTCTATCCCTCTGTTTTGCATGTATGCACAAACACACACTGATTAAAGCCATTCCTCTTCATCCGTGTGCATAATCTTCTCTGCTGCTTGACTCCGAATGAAACGCCTCAGTGGGTCTGATTGGATTTGATAAGACTTGATTCGATTGAAGCAGGAGAGGAAGAGAGGGGAAAACAACTCTCCTGTGTTTGTGTGTGTGTGTTTCAGGTGTTAAAGGATATTATGTCAAAGGTCAGCCTGTATTGTTGTACCCGTTTCCGCCTTTCTCTCTCTCACATGCAGATGCTTGTTCTAAACCTTCTGACTCATTGCTGCTGTTGATCGAATGCATTTTAATAGTGTTGTGCAAAAGTCTTGAGCCATCCCTCGTTTCTTTAGTTTTAGCTTTGAAGCAGCCAGACTGTCTTGTAAATTCTTTAAAGTGCTCTTGACCAATAGCTGTCCAGGCTTTCTGAAGGTCTTTCAAAGTTTTTCTTTGGCTGCTTTTTCACTAATTTTCAGTCCAGTCCTTGCACCTGACCATTTTTGGGCAAATGTGTGTTTATTTGTTAAGTCACCTAACACTCCGCTATGAACCATCTAAGCATAAAAAAGGCACCCAGCTCAAGGTTGAACCAGTGTTGTGTCTACACATAACAGAAAACTTAACAAAGAGTTATTTTTAAATTATATATTCAGGCACTTTGTTACAAACAGCATGTCACAAAAGCATAATTTGTTCCTTGTGTCCTTAAAAAACTAACAAAAAAACTAAGAAACTGGACAAGTGGAGAAGTGACAGGCAGACGAAGAGAACATGATTAGTATCTAAAAGTCATGTACTTGAGAATGAGAAAAATGTCAAATTACACAAGAACTGGACTGAACATCTGTGGCAACAGGTCTGATAGAGTGATGACTCCAATTTTGAAACTGTGTCTACAACCACTTATAAAGCACGATGGCATCTTAGTCATCGTTGGGATGTTAATAGTGCTGGGGATCTTGTCAAAATTGATGAAATTTTGAACACAGAAAAGTACCATAAGAATTTCATCCACCATACAGTATCATCTGGAAACCATCAGACTGACATTGGCTTCATTTTTCAGTGTGACAGTGATCCCAAACACACTTCCAATGCAGGAAAAATATACCTAGATAGGAAAAACACACAGTGGATCAGTCATGGATTGGCCTCACCACAGCCCAAACCTCGACATTACCGAAGCAGTGTCGGATCATCTAAAGGCAGCCAGCATCCAAAGAAGAGCTTTTCATGTCCTCGATGAAGCCTGGAGAACTACTCCTGAAGGCTACTTAAAGAAATGACAAGAAAGTTGCCGAAGAGAGTTCAGACTGTGTTGGAGAATAAAGGTGGACCTAACAAATATTGACTTCCAAGATTGTTAAATTTGTACAAACTGTGTTTTTGCCTCATATGTCGTATGTACATGTTTGTACTTTATTCACCATTTTCCTAAAATATAAAGAAATGTGGGCTGGCTCAAGACTTTTGCACAGTACTGTATTTAACAAGAACATGTTGCTTGTTTTCATAAGACGTGATGAGAGCTCTGTTATATTAATTTTGGTCGGGCAACAGACTTGCCTTTGTGCTGAGCTAACGTTGTTGTGGCTGTAGCTTCACATTCACCTCATATAGTTTACTTATAACTGATATCAGTCTTCTTGACTCTCCCTTGGCAAGAAAGTGAATAAATGGATTTCTCAAAATGGCAAACGACTCCCCTGAAGTAGGAGATTTTAGACCAGGCCAGTTACAATATTACCGACAATAAAAGGAAATAAGAGGTTCACTGTTTTATCCCACCTGCTGTTATTTCATCATCTAAGGTAAAAGTGAAAGTAATAAAAATCAAAAAATCAACCCCTAAACCACGGTAACCTAGCTGAATGAGCTCATCTGTTTATGTGTGTCACAAGCAGCTAACTTTTTTATGGACAGTTTTTGTTTTTGTCTCGCAACAGACGAGGAGTCAGCCTGTGGCGCCGTAGAGAAGCTGGCAGTGCCCGTCGGGGGGTCTGTTGTGTTTGTGCTTCTTCATCTGCTCGATGGATGATGATGGATCTTTGTGTGTGTGTGTCTAACTGTATGATGAAGAAGCTTGTGGCGTGGGTGGAAAGCACGGGTGTATAACAGTTGCTCTGATGAGCAATGAGCGGCTTGATGAGACACTTTGTGTTATTGAGGTGATTCAGAGCTGCAGCCGCCTTTTATCCTGCCCTGAGCTGGGCATAAACTGAACCAAATGTTGCCTTTATGTGCCTCCATGCTTTTGCAAGCTTTTGAAATACTGCTTTACTTTTAAATGCCGTGATTTTTCACATACTTGTTTCCCCTGCTCACAGCTGTCTCAACTCTGATCATCCATCCACGTCTCAAAAAGGATGTTCGCCTCCTGAATGAATCAGTTAGAGCCCCCTGAACGTGTCTTTGAATGCCTTACTGCTGTTTCTTCAGTCTCGTTGTCAGCTGTTATGCATGTGTTCGGCATTGTGCGCGCACATACTTTACGTGCGGTTGAAAAGGCCTCGGGAATCAGGTTAACCTCCTTGCTGCAGAGATAAAAAATTCAGAGTACATGCACACACGCGCGTACATATGGATGTAGCTTCTCTCCGCTTCAAATGAGACCGATAAAATGCGATGCAGGCGTCAAACTTGTTCCGGGTACGTTGTTTATGTAACCCTCTGGGGACCCGTGAATCCACCTAGTGCTCGAGGTATTGCAGCCTGCACTAATGCATTGTACCATTACACAAAGACCCGGCTAGAAGCTTTTATGTAATACCTTTTCACGACTTTTTGGAGCCCATAAACACAAGGTGAGCAACGTGCTGCCTGCAAGCCACATCTGCCCTTGTTGTTTAGTTTTGGTCTGATCCCAGCACTTATTCAAAATTTAACAACCTCTTCAAATCGTTGAGTTACATGACATTTTATTTATTAGTTGGAAGCATATTTTCATAGAAACAGAAAAGTTCACATTTAAAAGAATGAAAACTGAATTAACCTCTGTGGCTTGTTATTTTCAGTTATATGCACAACCTTGCAAAACTTACTGCCATTCTTCCGCTGGAAAATAAGTTTAATCCCAGGGCTGTTATAGTTGCTTACTGGCCACATCATTAGGTACACCTGTCCACCTCCTGCACATAATTAAAGATGGTCAAATCGACCTGCTGAAGTTCAAACATCAGAATAAGGAAGAAAGGTGATTTAACTTGAAGTAATTGAACGTGGTTTGTTTGTTAGTGGCACATGAGCTGGCCTGAATATTTGAGAAACTGCTGATCTGCTGGGATTTTCCCACACAACTGTCTCTGCGGTTTTCAGAGAATGACCTGAAAAAGTGAAAATATCCGGTTAGCGGCAGTTCTCTGTGATAAAATGCTTTGTTGATGTCAGAGGTTAGAGGAGAATGCCCTGTAACAGTACCTCAAGAGCATCTCTGAATGCACAAGGTGTCAAACCTTGAAGCAGAAGACCACACTGGGTGCCACTCCTGTCAGCTAAGAACAGAAAACTGAGCCTACAATTAAAAAAACTGGTCAATAGATGATTAGAAAAAATGTTTCCTGGTCTGATGAGCAGACCAGGAAAAAGGAAACAACATGAAAGGATGGATCCATCTGGCCTTGTGTCAACAGGTCAGGCTGCTGGTGGTGTAATGGTGTATGGGATATTTTCCTGTCTCTTTGAACTCCTTATTACCAACTTAGCATAATTTAAACACCGCAGCCTACCTGAGTTGTTGATGGCCTTTTCCATCCCTTTATCACCACAGTGTACTTGTCTTCTAAAGGCTGCTTCCAGCAGGATAACACACCATGTCACAGTTCCCTGTACTCAACAAAGCACCTTTGGTATGTGGTTGAACGGGAGATTCTCATCATGGATGTGCAGCCGACAAATATGCAGGTGTGAGATGCCATCATGTCAACATGGGCCAAATTCTCTGAGGAATGTTTGCAGCACCTTGTTAAATCTATGCCATGAAGGCTTGAGGCACTTCTGAAGGCAAAAGACGGTTCAACCCAGTACTAGCAAGGTGTTTGTAATGAAGTGTCCAGTGAATGTAATGTGTTGATATCCTTACATGCTGCGTGAACTGTTTATTTAAATACAACTAACAGTAAATATTATATTTGCCCTTGTGTGATACTGTAGAGAAAATCTGCAGGTATTTGCTTGTAATATAATTGCTGCAATATAATTTAATGAAGCAATTACACGTTCTTTCTCACAGAGGACTTATACGTACTAACTGAGCAATCCTGCTAGTTGTATATGCTCTTGATTGCGGAAAAATCTGATTCTGCTTTGATCGTGCCACTAAAGGATGTGAAATGGTTTAGAGTAATTTTTTACTTTTCACTTTGAGGCCCTTGGATGACAGCCCAGGGCATCAAATATTGCCATGCCTTCAGATGTTGTCACAGAGATGTGCACAAGATGTCCTTTAGCGTTGGCGGTTCAATGCACTGAGCCAAGATGTGAGCCTGACATGAGCCAAGACATGGCGGCCCTTTTTATAAAGCCCAATAAACTTCGCAGTAAGGGGGAATTGTGGATGGGTGTTTAGCAAGTTAGTCAGAACTCTGTCGGTGAGGAGACTGCGGTGCTGGCAGCGAAGGTTTTGGTACTTAAACTACTTGCTCAATTTCACGAAAAGATGGTGGCTTGTGCTACAGCGTGCTCTTTTGCAACATTAACCTTGCATGTTGAAAACTGATGCCGAACCAGTGTGTTCAAATACAACGCCAAGGGGTCTTTTTGCAAGCATCGATATGTAAGGAATGAGGAGTGGGTGAGTTTGCCCCCTAACTCATCTGATATGTGTTGGCTGCAATAAAATTTTCCACGATTCAGTTTTCAAACAGAACTGGCGTGTAAATGGACTCTCGCTGTTTGTAGTTCACAGCCATAGTGACCTTATAGCTGGCCTACAACATGCAGTTCAATATTTGTCTCACACTCCACTCTTTGTGCACTCCATTATTACAAACAACCCTTTTAGTCGTCAGCGCCATGCACTGCTGCTCATGTTGTGCGCAGTCTCTTGGCAGACAGCGTTTGGAAAGAAGTTGAACTATTGAGCGGTAAAGTCGATCTTACTAAACCATTAGCAGGAAAGGCAAAGCACAGACACGTCGCTGCTGCTGGGTTTCTGTGAATGAAAGCATCAACACAATTAGACAATGAGAGACAGGCGATTAATAACCCTCCTATGTTCCTTTTTAAAGACCCTACACAGCATCTAGTCTCACATTAGGAGGACAACAAGCATGTGCAGGAGAGCAAATGGAACTTTAATGGTTGTATTACATAAGCAGTAATTGAATCCGAGCAGTCTCCATGATGAAAGTTGTATTTCAATGATGCTGATAATTACAGCAAGAGCTGAGAGCTTTAAAGCAGGCGGTTTGGTATCCGAGGGACTATTTATCAATGTTTCATAATAATACTGCTACTTATCGTAGTTAACATGTGTTTTTTAATCAAAGGGGTTGAAGCAGCTGCTTCACTGTAATTCTGGATGCTTTGATGGCTGCGTAGCTGCTCTTTATGTCCAAAGACTAAAGGGCACAGCCAAGGAAGATGAAGCTTTTTAACACAGTGAAGAAATAATTACCTACTTTATTCAGAAGTTTTCTTAAAAATCGTGCTTGTAAAAAAGTTCCCATCTAAAGTAAGAATTTTACTTTAAATATCAGTTAAATAAGTCGGTGCAGATTGAGATAGCTCCACAAGCGCTTCACCTTTTTTCATGAAATTCTTTATCAGATGATGAATTCAAATAACCCTTTCCGATGTTGCTTTTTTTCTAAGCCCTATAGATAACTCCACTGGTGTCAGAAACTTTCATCTGATTCAATTTTACTTATATAACAGCAAATCAAAAAACAGCAGCCACCTCAAGGCACTTTTTACTATAAGACCCTACAATAATACAAAAAAGCCCAATAATCAAATGACTGTCTTTAAGCAAGCACTTGGCGGGAAGGAAAAATCCACGTTTAACAGGAAGAAACCTCTGGCACAACCAGGCTCAGGAAGGTGCTGCTGTCTGCACTGGGAGATTAGAAGTGAGGAGAGGAAGACAGGATAAAAAACTTTTCACAGTTTTCAGTGAAAGTTGTGAGAGTGTGCTGAGTGAAAACATTAGGTTTGTGTTAGCACTAAAATTCTGCAATTGGGTGACGAGTTTTCCCCTTCCCCTTGCAACAGTCAGCACGAGTTTGATGAAATTACTTTTTCTTTGTTTGTTTATGTGATGTTCAGTTGGTTTGGGTTGAATTTGCTAGATCACAACATTTAGCACATGTCACAAGCTTACCACAATAGCTATTGTATGCACTTCCTTATACAACCACTAGAGGTCTCCTGCCTGATTACAGTGGACGTTAACAGCCTGCTAATTTGGCTACAAGTTAGAGGAGGGTGTGTACTCGTGATATGCATGGTAATCATAATGGCTTATTAACGTAAAGGCTTTTTAGTAGAAACCCAATAAGGGGGATTTTCACTGATTTCCTATCTATCGCCAACCTCACAGAGCTGCTAGCATGACATGTTCAACAATAACTACCAGGTCGCAACATGATTTTAAATATTTCTGTAGTTGCTGTAGTCTGGCTTTGCCAACTCATTTAAATGTTAGTTATTCCCTCAATAACGCAGATGAGAAATCCTAAAATCCTGGAATTGCACTCAGGAGTTCTGCAGTGAATTCATATATTGTGTTGTTTTATTAGAGAAATCTATAATAGAGCAGTAATGTGAAGGGGTGATGAGGGCCGGCAGGTAAAGTACCCCAGTCTTGCGTCTCCCCCGATGCAGGTTGATGGACTGAGTTTCATTTTCTCTGAATTGCACCCATCTTCCTCCCCAGAACCAGCACGCTTAATCCACTAATGGAACAATACAGCGAACTGAGTGATAGAAAGAAAGCCTGAAAGAGGCGGGGAAGAGGAGAGGAGGCAGACGAGCCGGCAAAGTAATTTGAAATTTTGAGTCACGCCTGGAGTCTGAAACATAGACTGAACAACTTGTTTAATCTCTAATGGACTGCTTGGGGACTCTAGCCCATTTTTTTTTTTTTTTTTTTGTGTGTGTGTGTGTGTGTGTGTGTGTGTGTGTGTGTGTGAGGGGTCAGTGACTCCAATATAGACAGCCATTCCCCACAGTCCCTGACCATTTGACTCCATGTCCCTGTTAGTGAAAGAGACAGGGACGCTGCCATTAAAGATTTCCTCTCCTCTACTTCAGTGTGTGTCTGAGTGTGCGCGCGTGTCTTTGTCTCTTCGCCACCATTTGGCTTGTGGTTGTAAGTGCCTATGACTCAGACTGTCCCCCACCTCCTCCCCTTCCTCCACCTGTCCCTCATCCTGCCCTTTTTAGTTCCCATCCTCTCTTTTCTTTTTACCTCCTCTCTGATGTTCACATCCTTTTTGCTATGACATTCAGGGCAGCAGCAGCTTTCGTGTTTTTAGTCACAGTAACTGTTAAATTGTAAATTGTGTCCGAGATCAAGAGTAATCTGTATTTCTTCAGTGACACCACAGTCACACAGGTGTGCACCTACCCCCACAGCAACCTCCAGTTGCTAGGGAAAAATGTGTAATCACCAACTGGTATTGGAGTTTGCTGGCTGTTGCCGGGTGAAATCAGTTGCAGAGGACCAAAAACGTCCTTGTGCTTGTTTTGGTCACTATAAAATTGCTGCACTTGCTCATAATTGAATGGAAGAGGCCGACTTGTCCACAAACACTCACTGGGTGATAGTGAAACTTGAAAAAGTGCTCTGCAAACCATGAAACGGAGAATGTTGGAGAAAGTAAAAGTTTCACCTTTTGAAATGTGTTGCAGTGGCAAGGAACAACTTTCAATCTGAGATTTTTTTTTTTTTTTTCAGTTTTAATGCCTCAAGTGTTCGCAGACAAGCCATTGTCTTCCATGTAACCTGAGTGGGCCACGGTAAACTGCTGCCAAGTGCAACTGTTGCTACCTCTTTGCAATCAGTTTCACCAAACAACTATCAGCAGTCACTCACCAGGGAAATCATATATTTCTCTAGCAACCAGAGGTTACCAGGAGCTCACCAACCAGTCTGCAGGCCTGTGTCAGTGAGGCCTTGTGAAACTCATGCCCAACCTTCTTCGGCGAATTAAAACACAGTTTAAAAAACAAAATCTAACCTGTCATAAATAAAACCTTGAAATTGAAAAGCCTATTATTTTGGCTTTGCAGCACTGTTGTATCCTCTAAAAGTAGAGCGTTCTTACAACAGATAAAAGACAGATGAAAAATGTGATTTATGCCGCAGCCAGTAAACTTAAGGCTCCTGCAGGAAATCAAGGAGGCAGTTGTTATTATGTAACGCAAGTTCTCAGATCGGTGTTTGGTTTTTGTGCTTGCGAGATGTGTTTGTGAGAAGAAACAAAAATGCACGAGGATTATGAACATTTTCTGGAAATATGCTCTTGCATCAGTAAAAAAGCTGAAGGTTGAAGGTAAACACCAAAATAAATCCTAATAACTGAATGTAAATTTAAAAAATATCTCATTAGGACCTCAGTTTCTCCCCTGCTGCGTTGAAGGATTGAGCCAGCTCTGGTACAGAACTATAAAAAGAGGCTTTTTGGCTTCCTCGCCTAAACGGGTCAGAACGGGGCGGAATAACATTCTTACTTCTCAGCGACAAATCCTCTCACACATCGCGGCTCCTCTGCCTTTCTTGTCATGCTGAAAATATAACAAAAGGCAGCTTCTCCTCCTCCCACTTCTCCGCCGTTTCCAGCTCCTCCACCACCCCTGCTTTCTCCTCCTGTCACACAGTGAAGCTGCACCATTGCAGCCGACACTCTTTGTGAAGTGTGCTCCATGTGAGAGTGCGTATGAACATGATGTTGACGTGCTCTTGCACCACTTCTGTCGTGTCTTTAATTGCATGCCCCTGCATGTGGCTGTCTGTTTCTGTGTTTCATACATGCAAGCATCCATGTGGGTTGATGGTGCTCTGGCCTGTGTGTCTCGGTGTGTGTGTGTATGTGTGTGAGCGTCTGCAGCTGTGGCTCTTGTCCACTGTGTGAGCCGAGGTTATGGCATCCTGTTCCTTTTCCTTGCTGCTTCTCCATCTGGAGGAGGGCCAGCCTCAGTGAACTGTGCATTACAGTGGGATACAGCCCCATTATTGCTGTGGAGCAGGGGTCCCCAATCCCAGTCCGCGAGGGCCGGTGTCCCTACAGGTTTTAGATCTCACCCTGGGTCCACACACCTGAATCACATGATTAGTTCATTACCATGCCTCTGGAGAACTTCAAGACATGTTGAGGAGGTAATTTATCCATTTAAATCAGCTGTGATGGATCAAGGACACAGCTAAAACCTGCAGGGACACCGGCCCTCGTGGACTGGGATTGGGGACCCCTGCTGTGGAGAATGCCGGCATCCGGACCAAGGCTGGCTGTTCAACTGTGCATCTGTGTTTGTGGGTGCAAACTCATGTGTAGAGGACAGACTTTTCAGTTAAATGCCTGCCAATGTGTTAGCGTGTTGTTTTCACTCCTGTAGTTTTATATCTGCAACAACCAAAAATTTCAAAAATCTGTTAGCCACTCTTCAAATCTTGTATTTGAGTTATTAAAATAATTAATCGGCATCTGCGATCCTTCTCTGTTTCAAAAACACAAATAAAATGTCGTTGTTCTGCTGGAACTGGCATCGGATCGTGCGTGGTTCATGTTTTGATTCGTAGGACTTTGCAAACATCATAGCAACCAAATGAAGCAGCCACAGCTCCTCATAATGAGGAAACACACATGTTTTAGAGCTACCAGTAAAGCCTTTAAACATTAAGGTGGTTGATGCATAGAGTTTGGGTATCTTCTGCTCAGGAATATTAAGGATATTTGGCATGCAGACTGGGGAATCCAAGGATCGAACCACCAACCTTCCAGTCAATAGCTGATCTGCTCTACCACCTGAGCCACAGCCATATTTCCCTGGGTTATATTGGAATTGCCAGGGTGACTCCGCCTCTCACCCTTAACAGCTGGGATAGGCACCAGTCTCCTAAGTACCCTGAACTGGATAAGTGGAAGAAGATGGATGGATGGATGGACCTTTAGCTTCATCCACTGCCTGAAATGAGCTCTTCCTACTTTATGTCCAACTTTGTTAATTAGCTTTTTTTCCATTTTCTGCACCTCATAAACAGAAGGTTTGAACGGTGAGTGGGTGGGGCTTCTATGCTCACAACCAGAGCTGTCTATGACATCATCATACCAAACCAAGACTAGTGTTTAAAGCAGCCGGAGCTCTTGGCTCAAACGGTTGTAATAATTGTAATAAGATAAATACGATTAACATGTTATTCAAGAAGGACTAGTAGTACAGTGGTTAGCACTTGCATATCACAGCAGGAAGGATTTGAAATCAGTTCAGCTGAGTTTTGTCTGCCTCTCGATGTATGACAGGTGGGATAGGTTCCAGCCTAAAACTGGATACGTTTTGAAGAAAATGGATGGATGAATATAAGTTATGATATGAGTTATTATAACTTATATTCCATATAGTGGAACATTATATATTATTCCACTATATTATATTATATTATGGAATATAGTGGAAAGCCCACTGAAGCCCACTGAACATGCCGGGAGTCTCACGCTAACGCTTATGTCTAAACACAACATATGCTTCACAGTCATAAATACAACAGGCCAACAACAGGAAAGCCAACATTTTTTTTTTTTTTTTTTTTACAAAGGTGCAATGTTCACACGTTCATACCGGGCTGATAAAGGTGAGACTGTGGGTATGTGCGGGTGTTTGTCAAATACACACACGAAAACATGCAAATACACCCACACAGTGGGACAGTGTGCAGCAGATGAAGTGTAGGATGCTAGCTGGAGAAAACCAGTATGTATTTTGGTGAGTCCCAAGCAGAAAAAACCTTGCAATTTGCCAGCTCGTTATATGCAAAGACATGAGCAACAAGCTTCTCTCTCCTGTCTTTCTTTACTACCTTGCCCAAATGGTCCAGCAGCATATTTCCATGTAGTTTCTCCATTTGGGATCAGACAGGAGCCAAACAGGAACTGATCTTTTTTTCTTTTTCAGTCTGCAGCTTGGAGTTATTTATGCAAAGGTGCAGTGTGCAAAGTGAGTGGGGAACTTAGCCTGCATCATCAAAGTCAGAGTGGGCCTTTTATCAGCATTGCTTTGCATGTCTGCATAAGTGATTCTGACCCAGCGTGTGTGTCGCTTGGCCCCCGTGCTTGTTTCACTGCCTCTGTTTGCATATTGCTGAGAGAGACACAAAGAAGGGAGAGAGAGGAAGTGCACCGTATGTGTGGCGGAGGGCCTGGTGTTGCTTTTTAAAGGTAGAATCGTGTCCAAAGCTGCGCTCGCCTCCAGATGCCTTCTGTTGTTCTAAAAGGCCTCCACAACAGAAAAATCAGGGCAAGAATCTCATCCCACTTTGTTGTAAATTATGTGGGATGCAGCCTTTGAAGTGTTTTCACCAGCAGTCAGAGATGGGTGCTTCTGCTTCTTAAGTTTGAAAAACATAAAGAGCTCAAAGCCATCGTAGCAGCATTGTTGACATTTTACTGCCACATAACTGACAAAATGATGAACTGACTAGTCGGTGCTCTCAGACAAAAATGTGCCCACTACTTCCTATAAAACCAAAACATTTTTACATTTTGGTCTTCGTGCAAATCAAGAAAACAACGAGCAAAGGTCAGTCTGTGCATATTTTATGCTATGCTAAAGTAGAAGCACACTGACTGCCTGCACCGAATGCTGTGTGTTTCATAGCTACAGTGTACCTGAAGTGTTGCCTGGCCTTCTTTATGTGTGCACAATTGGTTGATACTTCACTGCACTGTTGCAGTGATAATGAAGTTGTGGGCAGTTCAACTCTCCGTCCCATTATGCAGACACAAGTGTTGGGCTTCAGTTTGTAGCTTCGATCACCAGCCTGCATTCAAAACAACAAGTAGGAAGTGTGAACAAAGTAGAAATAATTCTACTTGTTTTTTCACTGAATTCAGGCCACGGCTCAGGAGTTCGAGCAGGTTGTCTTCTACTCCAAAGGTTGTTAAGTGATTTGGCAAGATCCTAAACAGTGTCGGGTGTAACTTGTTAAAGTAATCACATTACATTTTCAGTAACATGTTCAGTTTAGACCAATGCCTGAAAATGCTTGCATAAAGTTGAATGAACTGTAAGCAAGAAAGGAATTTTACCTTCAGAGTCAAGATTAATGAAAGTTTTTGAAAACTACCAGTCACATAAAGACCTACAGGAAATTCAAGTAATAGAAAAAGCTAGTTTTAACTTCTCCACCACAGCAGGTAGCTCCACATGTTTGATTTGCAGGATTACTATTGCAGATTTATGTCTTCCACCAGGATCAAACTGAGGAGCTTTTGCTTGTTAGGTAAATGTGTAAACCACTACACTGTAGAGCTATTAGAAAAGCCACTATGTTGGTGGACAGACATTTATAAATATAACGGTCAAACAATTTGTTCATCACCATACAAACAAAAGACGTACACATAATCTGAAGCATATAAAAGTTTGTCCGTATTCAAATTTCTATCCTAAGGATTTGTTATCTCTGAAAGATGTAAAAATAAAGCAAAGATTGTGTTTTTGAAAACGTTGGAGGAGGAAATAAAAGTATAATTGGTGAAAATACATGAGCAGCACAACATTAACAAAAGGAAAGTGATGGTGGAGTGAATGAGAGGGTGTAAATGGGTAAAGTAAAGAAATAAGAAGAGATGGCAACAAAAATGTGAGAACAGTGAGTCCATTATCAGGTCTGAGCCAAGCTGTTTTTATCCTCATTTTTTCAGCCTTTATGCGGGGTTCATGATGTGAATGGAGATGTTTTCATTAAAAAAATGAAATAGAATTAAAAAAATAGGACCATACAAGCAAATATTAGAACTTGAATTTGTAAAAAAAAATTTTAAAAAATGGGAAAAAAAATCACTTGTGTTGTTTTATTGGAGTTGACCAAATTTCTTTTTTCCACACAAAGAGGTTTCAGTCAAAGGAGACTTAAACAAAGGGGAGCTTTTTTTTATAAAATTTTTTATAAACTACAGTTTTTATTTCTTTTAAAAAGAACAACTGCATCTGACTTTGTAGATGCTTCATTTTATCTTTGGTTGATGCTGCTGTTTGTCCTGATGTCCTTTTGGGCTTTTGTCCAGGTTTTGAAGATCCCTGCTATTGATGGAATATTCCACTCTCACCCCAGGGGGAAACCTACCATCCACCACAAGTGGAAAGTTAACGTTGATGGAATACCTCTTAACAAGAGCCAGTGTTTTCATGAACTCTGTTTAACTCGCTAAAATGTGGATCTAGGGTTTTTTAGGTGAAACATGACCTTGCTGTAAAGGCATTTTCAATTTTAATTGAAAAGCGAGTACCTTGGAGTGCTTTGACCATTTAGCCTACTGTTCAAGATGGTTTGGGGTTGAAACATACATATTAGTTAGGTAAGATCAACACATGGTTAGGGTCAACTTAAGTTCAGGAGAAACAGAGACGACAACAGAACAGTAATATATTACAACGACGTGTCACTGAGCTAAAGTTGGGCTGGCAGCAGTTAGCACCAGCTTCATACAGCAAGGTGAGGCGTTTGAGGTGTTTTTGTTAGTTTCCGTATTATTCATACAACACCTGTATGTGCAACTGTCACGCTGCCTTGATGGACTCCTACTAAAGTCGAGTACCACCTCAAATAGGTGTTGTTAGGACTTGGCATGAGTCGACTTTTTTTAGTCCAAAGATAATACGATGAGGTGTTTGTCTGACGCTGAGCTTGAGCAGCAGTTTGGAGATGAGGTGCGGTGTGAAGAGATTATCACCAACTGCTTTTCTCAATAACCGAGAAGAAAGAAAGGTTCAGGAGCGCAGCTGTTACATCAAGATGGTTCATAATGTGTTTCATATAAGCAATAGGAATTTATAAACTGCACTTACTGGGAAATCTGGGCGCCTCGGTGGGGATTTTAAGATTAAAGGAGACTTTAAACTTTATTACAGGCTTCTAGTTCTTGCTCACCTCTTAACTCTTCCAATGATGAGTCCATGCTGTGTGACCTTTAACCTCTCGAGGAAATGAGGCACCAATAAAGTAGCCGTTCTGCTGTCCTCTTTGGTCAATAAACGTGTCCTACACATAAGTCACAGCATCTCAGCACTGCCTGGTCCCTCTTTTATCCCCTCCTCTCTTCCTCTTCCTCTTCATCCTCTTGTCCCTCAGGTCTTACTCTGCTTGTCTTTTTAATTCTGTGCTCACGACTCAGTACACACACACACATGCACAGCCAGACACATCAGCAGCTGAATGTAAGAAAGCAGCCAGACTTCTGTCTGATTTTCTTGATTATTGGACAACCAATCAAAACATCTGACAGTGTTTCCCTGCAGGCTCACTGTGTCTGAACAGTTCTGGCTCTTAATTAAATTTCCTGCTTGAGTTCCCAGCCACCTGTTTCTCTAGCTTTCTCAGAGGAAGAACTGCACCTTTTGGGGCAAAATTCACAATCCTGTTCATTTGTCATTTTTCTGGTTTTGATGTGGACCTCAAGAAACCCCTCTGGTGGTTTCTGCATGTCTTATCTTAGCATACGATCCAAATATTTCCATCATTCTTAAACTACATGAACCAAAGCTTGATAAAACATTGGTTGATTTACTCTGCTGGTCACATGATAAACGTAGCACATTCATGGAGGGACGTTCTACTGTGTTTTACAGATGGCTGTAGACACTCAGTCAGAAGTGTTGCCAGTGATTTTGAGTCCAAATCTTGTGTAATTTGGTATCTTCTAGCTCTGAGGTCCTGTGTCAAGTCTTTGCTCGATTTTTATCTCACTTCTTAAGGACGTGACTTTCAGATACTGTTCCTCTGCTGTAGTTTTTATACCTTCCACTTCATCTTTGTCCTCCACTTGTCCAGGTGTTTAGCTAGCAGCTCTTTGACAATCACTTTGTTGGTCCAAAAAATACTATTTTATGCTGTCAAACTCTGTTAACTTTGGCATTTTTCATAGATTCAGTGAAACACATATTGGACACTGGGCACACATTGCTTTTGTAACAGGCTGCTAGGAACAAACTGCCTAAAAATACAATTCAAAATTGGTTCTGTACTGAATTGTCTGTTATGTTTAGACACAACTCTGGTTCATCCGTTGAGTTAGGTGCCTTTTTATGCCAGAATGATTTGTAGGTCCGTGTGAAATGCTTTACCAAACAAAATCATTCTTCTGAAAATTGTCAAGTACAAGAACTGTACTAAAGATTAGTGAAAAAAGCAGCCAGTATCAAAGGAAAAACTCTAGAACTATTGGTTAAAACCATTTTAACAAGAATGTAGAAAAACTGCTTGGAAATCAAATATAAGGAAATCAGGGGGCTCAAGACTTTTGCTCAGTACTACAGTTAGCCTTTTAGTGCATACCTTCAGAGTTTTCACTACATATATAAAAAGAGTCTGAACAAATGAAGTGAAAGGCGTACAACTGCAAGGTGACTGCTGCTGACACACCTGTGTATTTTTACCTTTAATGCGATTGAGGTTTTGTTCACCCCATCGCTCGCCTTGTAACAGGATTTTGCTCTTCTTTGGGTATCCAGGACTGAAATAGTCCATCATTTTGGAGCCTTTTCAGCTCAAGCAACAATTTTAGACATTAAAGCTGGTGGTTTAAAAAAAGTGGTTTCTACCCCATAATTTTCCTGCAGGTCACAGTGAAATGAATGGATCTGAAATCGGTTCAATTTGGTATAATGATGCTCAGTTTAGTCCTTTCATTTAGTCAGAACAGGTCTAAAAGGTGCATGTGTGATACCGTTTTCCTGTATTTGCGGTTACGAGGTTTTTGCACAGGTTTGAAAATCTGGGATATTTGTGTTTAAGCTAAATGGTTTAATTAAAATTGTGATGTATATGTATATGATTAGACCGAATCACCTTTTTTCTTGAAATTCTAGCTACAGAGTCGCTTTTTTTCCCTGTTTCATCCTCACCAGCATGTTTTCATGCACTGCTGCGTACATTCTCACAAAAGCCTGCAGTGTTGTTTTGATGAAGGAGCAGGAGGAAGAAGTGAGGAGGATAGTGTGTGTGAAGGTGGCGGCGATGAGGTGAGGAGATATTTCTGACTTGACTTCACAGTCGAGTGTCTGAAGTGGCTGACGTCAGCTCGTGGTTTTGCACCTTTTGTCACATTTTTTTTTTTTTTGCCTGGAAGTTTTGCTCTGAACGACGTGGCTGTTACAACCCCGGCCGTGCACAAACACACAGACCGACATTTGCAGGAGGGGAGGAAAAAAAAAAAACCCTATGCATCCTGATTTCGTCTTCTCACGCACACACATTCATGCACACACTCTGCCCCTCCCTCCTCGTCCTCTCTCCTCCCAGAGGCACAGAGATATTTTTATCTCCCATAAAGCCCTAACGCTAATGAAGCATCGACGACACAAATACATTTCCATGATTTTTCATATCTGGCTTCTGCCGCCGCTGTCGTGACACAGCGGAGGATTTCTGTCTGTGAACTTGTCACAGCGTGTGACGTACCAGATTGTTCTGCTGCATTTCAGTGATAATTGTACATTTAAAAATCGCCATTTAATCATGTATTCAGACCTAAAACCTCATTAGGTGAGAGAGGCAGCGAAGCGAGATTATTCCACTTATTTCCAGTCCATTTACTCGTTTGGAGCTTTTTTATAAAACACTTCACAGTGTCAGAAAATAAGACCCACAGTTCTTCCAACACATTGTGACAATTGGATGTAACCAACACAAGTGCCTGATTTGCTCTTGTTTTAAAAGGTTAAGGGGAAAAATTTTCTGCAATATACAATATACAATATAATCTGGAGATATTGACTTTATTTGCTGTGTCATAAGATTGAAAATGCCCTCAAATTCTAAATCTGTCACCTGACGCGCAAGCCCAGACTCACAAACTCAGAGCTGTATCATGTTATTGCTATCGAGGGATGTGCTCTCGGTCTGCATGATGCAAGAGGCTGTCATCAAGCCTGACGTTTGGAGGCAGTTTAAGTCGTCGGCCTCGTAGCCGGACCACACAGCTTCATCCTACCTAAGGCATCCTGGCAGCACATGCCGCCTTCAGTGATATGGTATACATGGTTATCTAACATCATAATCCCCTCCTGCAAACATACGGTATGGTGCAGTGGGTCATGGATAACCTAAAAGCAGTGGATCCAGACAGTCTTCTACTCACTCTGCTCAAGCTGTGTGAATCAGTTAATTCTTACAAAGCAAGAATTAATAAGCCGTGTGGAGGCTTCTAATCCTAATGCTGTACAATTTTCCAAGGTAGAATGTAATTAACTGTAGTATTATACTTACCAAGAGTGTTAAATTACTTTTGCTTAGATTGTTTTTCTTGAACTTTTATTTTGTTCGACAGCTGACAGTTTCAGATATAGACAAGATGACATGACTGCAGATGATGGACTGTTAGAGCTTAATACAGACAGACAAGACAGATTCGGCCATAGACAAAGGCTTCTATTGTTATGCAGTCAGTAACAGTAAAGTAAGTAAACTGACATCAAAGTGATGATTATTAGTCATTTGAACAAAGATGTATTAGTTCAAGCTTCTCAGAAGTGAAGCTGTTCTGATTTTCTGTCTTATATGACTCAAAGTCATTGGCGCTCGAAAGGTTGTAGGTATGACGTTTTTATAACCTATAAAGAGCTGTCTTAATATACCATAATGTACTAATAAATGCTGAAAACTGTCAGAAATGTCAAAAAATTAGCTGACATTGAACATAAGCCATAGTCTTGTTTACTACACTATTTGGATAGCAGTACTGGACCACCTACACATTAGCCCTACAGGAAATGCTCGGCCATTGAAACTCACATCATGAAGCTCCCAGTGCACAGTTCTTGTGCTGATCTTAGTGGAGCTCATTCTTTCACAAGTGTTTGTAAAGGCAGACCTGCATGACTAGGTTGCTTGATTTTATACACCTGTAGCAATGGGACTGAAAACACCCGTCTTCCTCCCATCCCCCCCCAACTGGTCACGGCAGATGGCTGCCTGGTTCTGCCGGAGGTTTCCTCTTGTTAAAAGGGAATTTTTTCCTTCCCACTGTTGCCAACTGCTTGCTCAATGGGAGCGTTGTTTGATTCTTTACATCTTCTATGTATTACTGTTTTGTCTTTACACTACAATATAAAGCATTCTGAAGGGACTGTTGTTGTGATTTGGTGCTATATTAATAAAATAAAATAAAATAAAATAAATGCAGTTGAATAAATTAAGAGGTGTTGCCCAATACTTTTGTTCACATAGTGAACTTTGATTATATACTTCTAAAAAAATGTGCTTTGACGTGGCACATCTTTGCATTAATGAAAAGATCCATGAAACTACACCAAATTATACACAAATTTTCAAACTCTGTCAACAGACTCATCACTGCATTTGCTTTTATAAAGAAAACATAATAATCATATGACAGATTCAGTATTTTTATGTAAGCAAACCTGTGAATGCAGTTTGAATCTTGCATATGGAGAATGGCTCCATTAATGGTCCCATTTGAATAAATATTCCACCAGAGACGATTTGTCTGGTACCGTCAACAGAACGGGAAATTAGCAAAACAAAATGCCCCTTCATCTCCAAACCAGCTTCGCTGAACAGATGATGATGATAAACCATTAGCATACTTTGGCTGCAGCTAACAGAGTCTCAGCCCAATGACATTATGCAGGTCATTATGTGCGCAAATATGTTAATAATTTTCAAATGATAATGTATGTCAAGTCCACTGATCGCATGTAACAGAAGAGCCAAATTACATCTACAGTGGTTTGTTTTGCCAATATTTAGCACCTCCTCGATTGTTTTAGTAGATGCTGAGCTTTGTCGCTGTCAGGCGTAAGTAGCTTTTTTTTAATCAAACCTGTGACAAAATGGACATAAAAATGTATTTTTAACCTCAAACCTGATTATTTTCCCTTTTTTTACAGTTTGATTTATCATTTATCTGTTTTCTTTCTTCTTTAAGAGAAGATCCCACTGATATACCCTTTTGCTAGCTGCCAGATGGCTAACTATGAAACCAGTAGGTGTTTTTTGTTGTTGTGTTTTTCGTTATTCATACACAAATGAATAAGAAAAACAGGTAACATATAACAGTTAATTTATTGTCCCTATTTTTATGCTAAACTAAAGCAAGCTAACTTGAATTATCATTATTTTATTTTATTTTTTTAATAAAAGCTAGCACAAGAATTTATATTCAGAAGCAGAGGAGCCCTGTTTAGAATAATGCTTCTGACAGCTCCAGTTAACAACACACCGAACAAAAGAAAATGACATTACTAACAGCTCTACCGGCAGCTTAGAACCACACTAAAGCATAAAGGACTTGTAATGACTGTTGACTGTGCAGACTTATGGGGTGCTGAATGTAACTGACTTGCTTAAGGTAGCTCAGCCACATGGAAGCAGGGTTTTAATGGATTAGAGAATTAGAGCTGACGGCGGCTCAGCATTGTGGCGGTGCGTCGTGTGAGATCGTGCTTTTGTCGCCGTGTTTGGATGACTGCTGCCTGCAGCAGAGTCACCGGGTCATGAGGTACGTCTTGACTTTGGTTCTAAGTAGCACAGCTGGGTCTTTGTGCCATCGTGGGGACTTGATAATTCACTCCTGGTATTTCTGGAGATGCCCTGATTATTTACCTTTAACTCATCTCATCCATCTTCATTTCTTGTTGACTCCTACTGGCTGTATCTCTTTTTGCATGTCTTCACACCACATCTGGACACTCTCTTTCCCTCGGTCTCTCTCTTTCTGGTTTTAGTCATGGCCATCTGGTCTTTCCCTGCAGCCACAATGAAACGTTTGCCATTTAGAATTTAGATTAAGTGGAAGGCAGCTCCCTTGACGGGAAGGAGCACTCCCTCTTTCTCTCTCTCACTCTGTTTTTTCTTTCTGTGACTCCTGACCACCCTGGAGGGGTTGGATGGTGATGCACGTACAATAAAACGCTGTTAGCATTCAGGTTGTAGTTGATGGATGGAAAAGCTCTTACTCACAGTTTGTCAGACTCATTGTGGATTTATAATCTGACTTTCTTTGGCACATCTAGCACTTAACCCTTTGGTTAATTTTGTGAATTTTAACACAGCAGGGAAAATAATAGTTGGCTGGGGCCGTTCTGTGTGGAGTTTGAATGTTGTGATAAAGGTTAGCCCACTTGGGTTACTTCCCAGTAATCTGCTTCTTCCCACAGTCCAAAGACATGCATCTTTGGTTCATTGGCAATTCAAAATTGTGTGTGTGTGGATGTGAACGTGAATAGTTGTCTGTCTTTGCCCTGCAAAAGACTAGCAACCTGTCCAGGGATGGTTTCCAGATCTCCCCCCGAAGTCATGAACTGGAGAAGCAACAAAAATGTATGGATGGACAACTATAGACAATATCTGGATTTTTACAGTCTTGCTGGTATAGTTGTAACTTGTATGTCTGTCATATGTTGTTGTTCCAGTGTGACGACTAACAATCTCAGATGAGGGAAAGATTAAGAATAGACCTCTGTTTCTCATTTCACTAGACTGTCGGGATTTAAGTTTTATTACCATTTGATTGTTGATGCACTTCAACTTGGTACTGAAGTCCATTATTGGTCTATGTGATGTCCAATACACATCCTTTTCTACTTTTTTTAAAACAAGACACAGAAAAAGATGCATGCAGCAATTTAGAAACCTCACAGTGTGTGTCTAGCAGAGTCTATACAACTCCATTCTTCACAAACAGTCTGCACACTGTCTGTAGCACATGTACCAGAGGCCTGATGAATAGAAGCTGGTCTATATTATATATCATCCAACTGTTTTACAGCAGTGTCGATCACTTTATGGAAGCTGTTGAAATACAGCATTGCCTGCAGTAAAAAGGGGGCTTTAAAAGACTGTATATCATGTAATGTGATAGATGGTTTCCTCTGCACAGAATTAATGCCGGATAAAGGTTCATTTCCAGTCTTTATCTAAAAATAATCTGCTACCACTCAAAGTCTTATGTTCTGCCTAAACTTGTGCCTTTGGATGTTTTTGAAGCATCTTCATCAGTGCAGTGTGACAAGCGTGGTCAGAGATCTGCCTTCTTCATAATATGTCCTCATAAAAAAACAAGCCGGTGGGAAATAGGAGAACCTGAACAAACAGATGGGATTAACTCCAGTTTTAAATCCGACGAGAAGTCCAGCAGCTGCGTTTTCTTCTTTTTGTCCTCCCTATGTCTTTTCTACTCTCCTATATTCACTCTCTTCATCATTCTTTCCTTCTTTATTTTTCTGTCTGCACTCTCCCTTGGCGGCAGTTGTTTTCTTTTTCCATTGCACCAAACCCAGGGCCAGGAAGTGTGTCCATGGTGACGGCAGGAAGTAAAGCTTAGACTGGTCAGTCCAAGCCAGGTCTCTGCGGCACACAACACACTGTCTTGAACTCTTTAAGATGCCTTGTTTTCGCATTCATCTGAAAGCCTCAGACCGCTTTAACTCTTGCATCTCTGACACTTCTTGAAAAGTGGTAATAGATTCCTTTCAGTCTGCTCTAATATACTGTAATTATTTCCTCACTCACAGATATGGTGCTGTGACAGTGCTGTGTATGTCTGCATATATGCATTTTGCATACACTTACCAGTGTGTATGTTTGAGAAAACAGCATCTGGTCAGTCTCTTTTACAGTGAACAACAAATGCAGCTGCATGCAGCAATTCTCACATTTTCACATTCTGAATTTCTCCCAGTATTCACTCACCAAAAACTCAGCGGTTTATTTGTCTCCTGCGCTTTTCGGTTTGGTGACCTTCACCCTGTGGCTTTACGCAATCGTGAGCCAAAAAAAAGGAGTATCTGTATGCAGGACACATCCACACCGTGCCCACAGAGTGTGTGTGTTTGTGTGTCACTTGGGAGGATTGATTGTTGGTTCTGCCCACTCAAACTCTCTCTAGTGCTGTTCTTCTGTAGAAGAATAGGAAATTAAAACACCAACATACACACGAATATATAAATGCAGATGTGTAGATACAAATGTAAATTTGTGTAGATTCAAAAAATACAATGTCGTGTTGCACATTGATAAAAAAAAGTTGAACTTCAAGGATTTTTGTGTGGATGCACGTGTGCTAAAGTGCAAATTTTGTGTCATTAAGAAGTAAATCATAATACTGGAAGCAAAATTAGATTTTCTGTGAAGCTTAATCAGTTTGTGCAGATTTTATGAAAAAAAGTGTGTGTGTGTGTGTGTGCGAGAGAGCGAGAGAGAGAGAGAGAGAGGGAGCGAGAGAGGGGGAAATCAAAATAACGGTTTGGAGTGATCCCTTTGGATTATCCAGAGTAAACAGAGGATTATTTAAGGAGTATTAGATGAAATTTTTGAGGGTTGTGGAGAACACGAACAAAAAGTCGGTTGATCTGGGCAAAGAAAAACCAAAACTATATTTAGTTTAAATACTTTTTCCTTTGCATTTTCGGGGAACTGACTCGTTAGACTTCATCACAATCCAGCACAAGACTACCAATAAAACTCCTTCTTTCTTAATCCTGTTACCGTTATTAAAGGTGAAATGCTAGATTGAAGGAGATCTTCCAGGAAACGGGTGTAAAATCTCCTTTGTTAGATTTAGCAGGTTTAATAACAGTCCAGCAGATTTAACTGTCAGGCCAGGAAGCAAAAAGCTTTAATCAGCTTCATATTCTTCTCGTCATGAAGTCTCATTCAGGTTGGACATGTTGTTGTTCGAAGGTTTGATTTTGCAAGACAGTTTAATCAGAGAATGTGTTCTCTGAGGCGCACTGTAGATTCAATTTCCTCATTTTTCGTCAAATCTGTTGGCTTTAACACATACAGACCAGTTGCATGGTAACCTTAACAGCTGATTTAATGCAAGGCTGAGAATAGGCTTTATTTTTCTTGACAGTAACAATCTCACCACTCAAGAGTTTGTGAGTCAGCTTCCATTCATGTCCTTTTCCGAGTATTTTTTGTCTATGTTGACTTAACGAGACAGAATAAAAGATGTACATGGCCACCAGGATGTCACTCATTTGTAGTATGTGATAAAGGAAGGGGGGCAGGTCTGACTGAGACACTTCAGCTGGTAGCCAGTGATCATTCCCTGTTTTGTCCTTCTTTCTGACTCTTATTAATGACCTTTGTTTACAAAACTTCATGTTTAATTCTATATAATAAAAAACTTTCAATTGAGACCAAGAAATTGTTTTCTGGGGTCACTGAGTGAGAGACTTGAGGGCCTTTTTTCCACAGACTTTGCCAGAATATATGCTATATATTTTGGCATTAGCCTTACTTTTCAGACATGGGAGCTACGTCCATCAGTTATATTGTCTACCTTATGCCTAAAAGCCAAGATCTACAAAACAGCTCAATGCTTCTCGTGTTAAACTTTTTGTTACCTATTTGCAACATTTTACCAACCACATCAGCAGAGAAGTTATTGACACTCATTCTAAGCCATCAACTATGTTGTATGAAATGTAGAAAAAAACCTAGCATCTGGGAAATGCCTAAGATTTTGAGACCAACCTGCCTCAAAATGCCACCTGAAAATGCTGAGAATTTTTGTTGAAATTAAGGCACCGTGTTCAAAAACATCTTCAGGTCTCAGTTCAGTTCAATTTTATTTATACAGCGCCAAATCACAACAACAGTCATCCCAAGGCCCTTCATATTGTAAGGTAGACCGTGCAAGAATACATAAAGAGAGAAACCCAACAATCATAGGACCCCTTTTGAGCAAGCACTTTGGCGACAGTGGGAAGGAAAAACTCCCTTTTAACAGGAAGAAACCTCGGCAGAACCAGGCTCAGGGAGGGGCGGGGCCATCTGCTGCGACCGGTTGGAGTGAGAGAAGGAAAACAGGATGAAGACATGCTGTGGAAGAGAGACAGATTAATAACAGGTTTGATTCAGTGCAGAGAGGTCTACTAACGCACAGTGAGTGAGAAAGGTGACTGAAGAAGAAATACTCAATGCAGGTGGATTCACCAACTTATATCAGTGAGAAAAGGGTAGTTAAAACATTAAGACAAACTGACAGACTGTTTAAAAAAAGATATTGAAATCAGCTGTGCTATTTTTACACACAGCAAATCTTCTTTTCTCCTCAATGAAAATGGGCCAGTGGCCTATATTCTCTGGCGCTTCACTGCTTCTCTCCAGATTAGTGCTTCCTCCTTTCCTCCATTTCTCTCCCCTTCTTTCTCCATCTCTCTTGCTCTGGGCTTTTGAACTGATAAGTGCTGGCAGTGCCCGCTGCCTCATTGGACATGAGGCCGTCTGTGAGGAAGAGAAGCGAGCGTTCTTCTTTTTTCTCTATCCTTCTTTATTTTTACCGCTCTCATCCAATAATTCCATTCACATTATCAGTCTTTGCATTCTTCGTTTTCAGTTCTGCATCCCTCTTTTCACTGTCCAAGCCTGTGTTGTGAATGGTGAGAGTGCAATGAGGGAATATGACTGACCAGAGAATGCTTAATCTTGTGTTGAAGTGGTGGGATTTGCTCCAAAGCACGCAAAAACAAACAGGACATCTGAGAGTGAAACAGTTGGACTCGCACAAGATGAGAAAAAACAAACGAGCCAAGCGTTTGAAGGAGGCATCAGACATGAGTGATGGCGTTGCACGAGGTGTTTTATTTGGTGAGGTACATGGGCAATGTTCCCAGCAAAAGAGACATCAAAGTAAGATTAATGGTCAGAAATCAATTCTAATGTTTCCCGGCAGCAAGACGCTCCTGTGATGGTGACGACGTCAAAGACTATCATGTGTCTGTGCCATAAAGTGCACTAGGAGGCCTAAAAAAAGTATGGAGTCACTAAGTGAAAAGTAAGAGTGGCAACGAAGGACAGGGAAACTGAGACAAGGACAGACAAAGAATCAGAGATGGGTGAGAACGATGTGGGTGTAGAAAGGGGATGGATGGCACAACCTTGGAGCATTGTGTTTGACCTTTCAGTGGAAGGATTGTATTTTAATTTAAGGTGTGTGTGTGTGTGTGTGTGTGTGTGTGTGTGTGTGTGTGTGTGTGTGTGTGTGTGTGTGTGTGTGTGTGTGTGTGTATCAGTTGGCAGTGCCACTCTTGGCCTTAAAAAACATAATCTCTGTAGAAGCCACATAAATGTCATCTTGGTTTAAAATCTGCTTCCCTTTTCTAAAAGAGGAAAAATCTGTTTTTAATAGGATTAAGAGACACAGGGTGCTTCACCATTAGACTGTTATCTTACAGTGTCTGCTATGAATAAAACATATGTCCATTACTGAATCCATTTCATATTCGAAATGTGATCAGAATCCATGTCAGCAAAATTAATAATATTTGCTGACTTTAAAGGCACATTACCTACAGACTATTTACTCAAGAGATGTACTTTAACCTGATTAAATATTGAACTTTGTACATATATTATTGTACTCTTAGTACTCTAATAGTAATAATTAATAATTAATATTAATTTGGGCAGCACGGTGGCACGGTGGTTAGCACTGTTGCCGCACAGCAAGAAGGTCCTGAGTTCAATTCCACGATCAGGCCGGGGTCTTTCTGTGTGGAGTTTGCATGTTCTCCCCGTGTTTGTGTGGGTTCCCTCCGGGTACTCCGGCTTCCTCCCACCGTCCAAAGACATGCAGCTTGTGGGGATAGGTTAATTGGATAATCCAAATTGCCACTAGGTGTGAATGTGCGAGTGAATGGTTGTCTGTCCCTGTGTGTTAGCCCTGCGACAGACTGGCGACCTGTCCAGGGCGTACCCCGCCTCTCGCCCTATGACAGCTGGGATAGGCTCCAGCGCACCCCACGACCCTGAAAAGGATAAGCGGATGGATGGAATATTAATTATTAATAACTAATATTAAGTTAGTTATCTACACATACAGTTGAGTACATATAGCTGGTATTAGGTTTAAAATGATACTCATATCTCTGTTGTGATTTTTTTAAAGTGGGTTGGAGAATATCTCGCAACATCATTGCAGTTTAACTGTGGTACATACACATGGGCCATGCTATAGTAAGCGTAGCTTCAGTTAACTGGAGCGACCAGTCTGCACAGGCCTGTCAGTGGATACTTACATAGAAATAATATCAGCCATTTGACACCTGGCAAGTTAACCTTACATTGTGTGCTAATGTACGTTGACATATGCAAAAGTCATGAATCGGCATGGCTTATATATCCTCAGTCACACAGAACAGGAGACCAGTCAGCGACTTCCTGGCAACCTGTTGTTGCTAGGAAAAAATGTGTATTCCTTAACTGATTGCTTGGGATTGGTGATGGCCACTTTTTGAAAATGGCTGAATGGTTACGCTGTGACAGCAGACTTCAGCACACATGTATTAACCACAAAATACATGTTGTCAGGTTGTGGGATTAAAGTTCTGAGGCCCTTTATGAGCACTTTAACTTCAAAGGTAAATCTGTTTCTGCTGCAGTAAATACTTAGCTATCGTTTAGACAGTAGCTGGGATTATGAAGAAGGCGATGAAATTGGATATCTATACAAAAGAATTACCAGTGTCTCACCCATCTGGTCATTTAGCCTTTTTTATTATCTCCATGTTGCAACATGTGGCTCATTTGTTCATTACTGATTGGGAAACACTGGAAACAGTGGATTTGCAACAACTGTTTGATCAAACAGGAACCAAAATAAGCACAGATGGAGAATTACTACTAAAGTTGCCCACAACTACCTCAGTATAAATGAAAAAAAGGGAGGAACAGCCGCATGTTAACAGTACGGTATCATTCTGTAGCTCAACAGGATGCCGCCGTGTAGCAGCGGTGGATCAAGCTGTTGCATGGCGATGCGAAGCGAACGCTGGTTGATCCCTGCAGTGACCGGACAGCTTTTCCTCCTTATTTGATTGCCATCTGCCGGGGACGGCTGTTTGTTGTTTAATATTGGATAAGAAACATGCAGCGAAGCAGACTGGCTCAGTTTAATGCCTGCGGCATCGAACACTGATCAATTTCTGACTTCTTACTCGCCATAGAGATTCTGCAGTGGGTCATAGAGGCTTTACAGCGTGAGACAATTATTGTGTGCTGGCACATTCTTTGTAGTTAGTTCCTGAGTAACTTTTTGAGCAAGTTTAAGACCGGTCATTAAGTTTGTATTTATGTGATTCATAACAGTGGTGTTGGCTATAAAGTGACAGCATTCCTTCCTTTCCAATCATGAAGCTGTATAATGACAGTTTTTTTTTGTATACTTAGTATTTTGTCCCTGATTTCTTTATGTTTTGGGATGTTTATATGTATATATGTTTTTATAAAGAGAAAAAGGCCTGTTCTGGAGCTCTCCATGCCACAAAGTTTTGTTGGCATGGCCATGAATGCAGTAAAAGGAGTTAGAAACACTGACATGAACTCTCTGCCCAGTTTTTCAACCTTGGTTTTCTTTAAAGTCATTTTGGCTGATTTCTGGAGCTCTTTTCTTTCTTGTTGTGTTTAGTCCTGTCTCTCACTGTAATACTTTCTTGCAGGCAGAGAATAGTTTATCCATGAATGTAAGACTGAATGTAAAAGATGGATGTAGTTACCACATCTGATCTTAATCTTGCATTCCCTCTCATGGACAGCAGGGCGTGTCTCCTGCGGTTGCTAAAAGAATTCAAATTGTAAATCTGCTCACTCACTAAACATTTCTCAAATTGCTTTATGTTTAAATGATGTTAAATTTTGTTAATAATAGTCTCGATTAAAGTCAAAAAAGGAGAATAAAGTAGGCTTAGTATATCTTGTACATAAGATATTAATGTTAATTATAAAACAAGAATCTATTGTTTTCAATTGGATTCACTATTACAACATGGGAGAACGGCGGAGTTTTTGGGCTGTGTTTCGTGCCGTCCCTACTAAAACGGTATTATGCTTAACTTCCTTTTTGTTTTTATTAAGACTGCAAATGCCAGAAACCACATCCAGTAAAGTACTGCTATTAAAACAAACAGAAAAGCTACTTTGTTTCTGTCTCCATTCAAAATGACTTCATCACTCAACTGAGAAAACATCTTTCATACATATGTAAAACCTGCTTTCACAAGAATTGAGAGCGTAAGTAGCTGCTAATCAAATGCACTTAACTAACTGATCATCATTGGCAGCTCTGCTTAGGTTTGCAAAAACGCATGTTAACAAGCCACAAGACTTCTGGAAGAATGCCCTTTGGAAGGATGAGACCAAAGTGGAGATTTGGCCATAATGCACAGCATCATCTTTGGAGAAAGCCAAACAAAGCATATCACACAAACTGTAGAGCATGATGATGGAGGAGTGATGATTTTGGCTCGTTTTGCAGCCACTGGACCTGGACACCTTGCAGTCACTCAGTTGACCATAAATGTCTCTGTAGATTAAAGTATCCAAGAAGCAAATGTGAGGCCATCTGTCTGGTTGACATTGACCCAGTGACCAGGACAATGATCCCAAGCACAGCAGCAAATCTACAACAGAATGACTGAAACAGAAAAGAATCAGTGGCCTGATCAAAAACCAACTTGTTTTTTTCAAATGACTGTATCTATTATATTTGAACATAATGTTAAACTTGTACAGTCCCACAGCACTCGTCTTGATAAATGCAACACAAGAATCAAAACTGATTGTAAACAGTGTGTGAGGCCTAATAATGAGCCCATGCTTTAGCACCTACTTATTGTTGGTAACGCATGTCGTCACTTCAGTAAAAAAGGGTTGATTTGCACTGGGAAATCAGCCAATGGCAACATAAGAATGAGGGCAAATTTGTACACACCAGAAACAACAGATTAAATAATTGTGGCCACATTCCTCTGCATATTTCTTTATTAATGTTTTTACATTTTAATTCATAGTTAGTGAGTGCAGATATATAGGAATAAAAACACAACAACACCAAAGCAGGTGGGTTGAAGTGAAATGCTTGAAAGACAAGGCAATTAGCTATGTGCTCAGAGATGCTAATTTATATCTGTTTTGGGTGGGAGGGAGATTTCTGACCTGAGATGTAGATTTTGGAGGCGGACATTTGCTGTGACCTGCAACTGTGAGCTCTTCTGCCTCCCACTCCCTGATCCCTTACCTCCTCCTGCTCATATGAGACCGAAGATGCTTTACTGTACTGAGAGATGCAAGAAAAAAAAAAACAAGATATACAGAGAGGGAAAGACAAAAGACCACTTAAACCTTGGTATGCTTTAAAGTAGCATTGCTCAAATAAGAGCGAGATTACATCACGTAATTATATAATTTTTGGAATAAGAGCCGTTGCTCTGTCAGAATAGGCGCTGCTCTACGTGGAGCGCAGAAGAGATTTTTGTGAAGTCGTTTATGAGAGATTTAAAGATGGAGAGTGGGCGGGACTCCTACTCTCTGCCTCTCAGTGCATCTGAGTGAAACAGAAAAATATCCTGAGAGAGAGAAAGAGATGAGGGGAGGTCCTGAAAGGTCAGGGTATATTTAATGAGCAAGACTGAAACCAGCTCCTCTGCTTCCCTGAGTAAAACAAGATGGTAAGATGAGTGATAGCAATTAGTATTTACCGTATTTTTATTATATTTGTGTCCCTGCCAACCTCTGGTTTCTAGCAGGGGACCAGAGGTTTCTGAGGGGTGGGTGAGTTTGCTGGTTGTTGTGTTGTGTTCAAGTATTGTTGCTTTTTTTGTGCAGTCTCCATGACCATGAGTAAACTACTTTAACGGGACGTATATTTATTGTCTGCAGCACTTATACTCAGACAAAAAGAGATGCACAATCACGGCAAACAAGAAAACAGCTTTAAAAGAATTTTAACCAAACCACGATCTTTTTCTAATCACAGGCATGTAAGATGTTTTAAATTAATAACAGATTGAAAATAATACAAATGATGTGTAAAAATCTGTGATGTGTATGACTCGTTCAACTTGGCGTGAACACTGAAATGATTCAGTCCTCCACCAACCTCTCCAACCTCCAAATGTGAATGTTTTTTCCTTTTAAAACTGTAAAATAGATTTTTTTTGTAATTTTATGGACACGATTTAGCATTTATGAACTGAAAAACGGACTTCTGAGATACAAATCAATAGAAAAGAGGCCATGACTGTATCACGTAGTGCCCTGAGAGTGCCTTGACTCATATGACTCATACTAGTAAATAACTAGTTCAGGATGTCTGTTTGGGATCTGTGAGATTTTGATGTGCAAGTGTCGATAATTTTCTTTGAGCTCATCTTTCTAAAAGACCAATGAGCTTATGCCACGGGAGTCAGGGTCTTTACCCAAATTGTGCTCAAAGCTGAGGTCACATTTGTTATTTTAAGCTGCAATAAACCTGGAAACCGATGGACCGTGAGTCGGTTGAGCTAATATATCATTGGCATTGTGGTTTATTCAATAGATTTAAATATTCATGTTAAAATTTAATTTAAATATTTGATCAAATGACTTGTGAAACTAACGGACACGTTATTTGATAATGAAAATATTAATTAGTTGCAACCCAAAGGTTTGAGATGTATCATAAACTTTTTACCATCTGGAAAACTCACAAGCTAACAGTGAGTTTATTGCAGCATTTCCACACCAGCAGTCATCGCGATTTCATTAGTGTTACTAAAAAACATTCAGTAGAAAAAAACAAACGAAAGAACGAGAAGTCTTTTAATATTATTACACTCTGTACAGGGGTAAGCAATTCATACACCTGATGAAGATGTAGGGGGACTAACAGCAATAAAGACAAAAGGCAATATCTGTGTGAGGGAGCAGGAGAGCAGGGGTGGGGGAGGAAATGGAGTGCTGGCAAAGATAAACCAGTTGCACAGTTTGAATAAATTGCATAGAGTGGAGTCTGTTTCTTGTTCCAGATCTCTGTCAGAAAGATTTTGAGCTGCAATCCTTGTGGTTCGGTTGCTATGGTAAAATCTAAAGGCTTGTCTCCAAGCTGAAGTCCAGCACAGTTGTGTGTGCGCTGTGTTTGTGCCTGTGTGTGTATTTGAAGGAGAGACGGACAGTGTGTGTGTGTGTGTTTAATTGCCTTTGATACAAGGAGCCACACAGGAGACGTGTGTGTCAGCATGTCCATTGATCGTATGACTGTCACAAGGTCACAGTCAAGAGATGAGCATCCTCACGATGTCTCTTTGTGCTCACTTGTATGTGTCTGAATGCATAGTGCTCACTTTTTCTCCCTTTATTTTATCGGTCGCTGTTTCTGTATTTCAAATCGACTAAAAAAAGAAACTTTTAATAGATGAACTTTTGAAGGTTTTTTTTTTCTTAACAAGTCGATCACCCCTGTGTTTTTGTGGGCTTTTATTCTGAAAGAGACTTTGTCTCTCTGTAATATTTTAAGGTCTTTACCTTCCAGTATAAAGTGCCGTGGGATAAATGACATCGTTATGAATTGGTACTATAAAAAAATAAAAATTAATTCAATGTACGAAGTGAGGTGAAGTAGAGGAGGGGGAGAGGGGGTCTCGGCCCTGTCGCTAGGTAACAGTCTCCAGGCCTAAAGGCAAAGCCAGGCTTGGTTTCCATGGTGATGTCATTGGTGAATGGAGTTTGGGTGGTTGTGGTATACATATACAGTATACGTTTGTGTGTGTGTGTGTGTGTGTGTGTGTGTGTGTCCTAAACAAAGGGAGCAAATGGAAAAATGAGGGAGAGGAAGAAAATGAGGCCTGTAATGGAAATCAAAGCAGCAGCTTTCAGTCCAAGGTCTTCTACGTTTGTATCAGTCGTTATCTTTGTCTTCTCACATGCTGCCTCGTGTTTTGGTGCTAGATACTGATCAGCTGCTGCTGTGTCTACTCCAGGACAAATCGTGCGCACGCATGTTGTCGAACATTTATGGGGGGAGAAAGAGAAACAGTAGTAGTGGGTGAGGAGTGTGTTGTGTCTGAATGGATAATGACCTGATTGCACAGCAGACTATGGGAGGTGGGCAGGGAGAGGGGGTTAACAGTTAACCGTAATGAAGTGGAAGAAGCCTTGCTGCTTGGCTTCTATTCACACTGAGAGCTGTGGGAGAGCAGTCAGGACCAAACTACGGCTTGAATTGTTTTTGTATAGATTCAGTAAACACTGAGAAGGGACATCAGTTACCAAAATGCATCCTTGACTGCAAGTTTATCCAGTCGCTGCACTTTACCTAACATTGCTATAGCTAAAAGAAGAATCCTTCCATATGAGGTCATTTATATTGTGCACTGTGATTGAATTTAATCATTATTGGTCTTTGGTTCTCGTCCAAAATGTGTCTCTTATCCTGCCTTCCTCCCCTCTCTGAGCCTAGTTCTGCTGGAGGCTTCTTCCTGTAAAGTTTTTTAAGTGTTTTTCCTTCCCACTGTTGCCAAAGCGCTTACTCATAGGAGGGACTGTAGGGACTTACCTTACCTTACCTTACCATATAAAGAAAATTATTGGGATTTGGTGCTTAATTAAACTTAATTGTGGCTATAAAATAAGTAAAGAACACACATCAGGCCCAGGACAGGAACTTACATCTGGTGGCGTCCATGAGATCTGCCAAATGGATGCGTAGAAGGGTATCAGCTGAGTCATCGGCACAGAGATCAGCTGATCTGCTGGTATTGTAGATGAGCTTCACTTCACGGCCTGCCTCAACTCTCAAAATAGAAGTGTCTTTCTTCTCTATAGCTCTAGGACGCTGCAGCGTGCATCGGCACGCCCCAGACACTTGGAAACAAAATGAGGTGCAGCGTTTTGAAATTCATGCAAAATTCAGTGACAGCTGAACGCTCTGGACTTTTGGCTACACGTCTGCATACAGGATAAGAGAGCCTGTGTCACTAGATACGACTAAGCTCCCGGGCCTCCTTTGCACAGTGTTTTCAAAGTTGCCTAGTTTGGATGATTGCACACATGAACGGCCATAGGGTAAAATAATCCGCTCTGTCTACTGAATAATCTCAGACTGCTCCTGTAATTTGTTTATATGCCTCAAATGATTGTTTTGCATTTCCTGTGACAGGCTTGTTTTGCTGTCCACAGAAAAACAGAGCCAGGAGGCAGTTAGGTTAGCTCAACTCGGACTGGAAACGGGGGAATTGAATGCAGTGACTTAGTAAGTATAAAAGTGAAGGCAGGCAGATTTCTTGGCAGAGATGATCCAACGCTTTCTCAACATGTTCAGCTATTCATGTCATAACAAACAATATTAATGCAACGTAACTTTTAATAACATAAGCTCCAAACCGCCTTTTGCAAGTCCAAAACTTCCCCTTGCATAATTGTTTACAGCTAAATTAGATTTGCTGCTCATTCAAATGTTTTGCCACTAATTACTTTCCATATATTCGCAATATAACTTGAGTTTTAATTACAAAAATACCATGTCAGACAACCTATGTCTAGCTTTCTGTTACAGAAATCAGTTTTTCTTGTTCAAGATCGCCTGCAGGCCTCTAACAATTAAGTGTAGTGACAGTGCACACAGCAAATAAGCTGACAGAGCTATTGGACTTTGTAATTATAATTTCAGTGACAGCTCTTCCTCCTGCTCGCACTTTCACATGCAAACACTCGGGCAGAGCGAGAGGCAGCAGAGACAGAGGAACGAGCAGACAAAAGCATGTTTGTGTTCATGAGAATGTGAAGCACAGTGGGTCTCTATGTATGGAAGCAGTGTCAGGCTCGTCCCAGAGAGACCAAGCAAAAAGGGGAGGGGTTGCAGTCAGGGAGGCTTTAACAGACTCTTGTGGTTGGAGCATGGTTGCAATACTACACAAATATAAATAAAAAAAGAGTCTTTTACTCTTTTACAGGGAAATCAAGGACTCGGCAGTGGCAGAAAACGTATCTTTTGTGGCGTTCAGCTCAGTAGTCAGTAACATGATGAAGGTGGTTTCATTCATCGTCATGGTTTCTGTATCAGTTGTCAGGCAACCACAAGCCTCGACGCTCCAACCAAGAAAGCAGTGTCATCCTTAGTTAATAAAACAACGTAACGTGTTCATTGAGACTTTTTATTTTTATTTATCCCGCATTGAAAAATATGCAATCGAGACCATCTGACATCTGCAGACTTTCAGTTTCAATTTAAGCAGTTTTATATTACAATTTTGCATTATTTGCATATGCATTGCAGCAGTCTCATTTTATATACAGTCCCTCATTTTCAGACGCTCCAAAATAATTCGAAAAATTAACAAAATGTACGACTGTCCACATGAGTTCTGGCGCTATCTGTACAACAATTACAGTGATTTTAAAGTACAAAATAGGCCACATATACTATACTATTATAATTAGCAGCAAAAAGGTAATAAATTTGGCACAAAGTTTAACATTTTGGCTATTAGCAAAGTTAACTATCTTGCATAAATTAAAAGAAATGAGCTTCCATAGTTGAACGAACATAAGGTGGTGATCACTGAGAGCACTGAGCGAGCTAAAAAGCGAAAGAAAAGAAATTAGGGAAAGTAAGAAAGGCCCACATCAATAAAACAACAATATTCATTATTTCTTTATTTGTCTGTAGCAAGGCCAAGGCTGCCCATTTTCAGTAGACTCCTCTTAAATTCATAGAGGAATAAGAGTTAAAGGCAGCAGGGAGTCAGAGGAATGTAAACAGGGTGGTGGGATAGAAACACTAAATGTAGCCACTCCATCCATTCTTGTTTTGTTTTGCCATTCTCATATAAAAGTACACAAAAGCAGCGCCAGTCCATTGTGGTGCAAAACAGGGAGCAGGCAGGGCGACCTGGGTCGAGAGAGGAGGCTCACACACACACACACACACACACACACACACACACACACACACACACACACACACACACACACACACACACACACACACACTACAACCTTCATTCTTTCAATCAGCTTCCCTCTGTCATGGGCACAATTCACAAGCTCATGAGCTGAAGCATACAAGCATGCATTCACTTGAGCACATGTGCACACACACACACACACACACACAGAGTATTGAGACTCTCATTGTATTCAGTGGAGTTAAGGTGCATATTCCTGCTCTCTCCCACGCAGAGCTTTGTGTTGATTGAGCAAGTTGCTCTGGTTAGAGAGGAGATGAATGTGACATTTAAGACTGAAATAACACACACACACACACACACACACACACACACACACACAAGCATGCACGCACTGTAAAAATGCTCTGTCATCATTGTGCTCTCACCCCGAGGCTGAGATCAGGGTTCAGAAAAACCAATCCAAATGCAACCATTAGCCATTAGAGAATAGGCAAACAAATGTGACCTTAAATCAGCCTCTGGGACAATTTCATTAGCCATCATATCTGCTCTGAAGCTTTGCGTGGCCCACACATCGAGTGCTGATTTGAAGACTTTGTCCTCTCTGTCAGTATCTGTTCATCACTCACCAGCTGTTGACTCTAAATGCTTTTTTTTCTTCTAGTGTGCATAAAAGGTAACGGGTTACTTTCTGAATGATCGAGCTTAGAAAGTAGTGCATGTGGTGTTGTAGTTTCAGGCACAAATATAATGCCCCCTTTGATGAGGCTGGGATGATATTGCTGTGCAGTGAGATGCTATTGCTTGAGCAAGCAAAGCTGCCTCTACACTGTGTAACGCTCCATAGCGAGTGGGGGCCCTCTGGTGGCAGCAGTAGGCAACAGCTGCACCGTTATATAGGTCACGCCGCTGATCATGGAGCTCTTCTGGGCTCTCTGTATGCCGTGTTTATCTGTGACGAGACTGAGGGGATCAGAGGCAGACAGACCTGCGTGCCAGTGCCCATGATGCACTGCACAGAGCGGCTGCTTCTCGCCAGCTGCATGTATGCCAGGGACAAGCGACCGGGGGGATGGGACAGAAAGATATCAAATGAACAGTTCGTGTTTAATTTTATGTATAATTATGTTGCACTTGCAGGATTTATAGAAGGTCCTGCTACAACTTGTCTAACTCCCCAAAGTTGCCCAAAGTGTCCCAGAGCAAAACACCAGATCCTCTCGAGTTCCCAAAGAGACTTTTTTTTTTTTTTTTGGTTTGTTTTTTAGGTGACCTTAATCATTTCAACAAAGCTAATCTGCAGCCTCACTAAACTCTCTCAGGGACGAAGAAATCTCTCCAGGACTTTGGAAATCCTGAGGCAGCCATGTGATTGGTTGGAAAATGTTGGAAAAATTTGCATTGGCAGCCCCACTATGTCTCAGCCCCTCTATCTTTGTCACCAGACTTCACAGTGCAAACCAGGGAGAATTAAGTGTGTGTGTGTGTGTGTGTGTGTGTGTGTGTGTGTGTGTGTGTGTGTGTGTGTGTGTGTATGTGGCATTTAAAAATGTCAAACCATGTCATAAGTAAGCTGCAACAATTAAGAGTGAGCTTACTTGTGACAACTTTAGTTTACCTAAGAACTGAGATGATACAATCATTATTTGATCAATTAGGACAAAAATAATTTATGTATGTTATAATATATATAATGTAAAACGTATGCTTATCCAGTTTAGGGTCTGGAGCTTCAAAGGCCGAGAGGCGTGTTGCACCCTGTACAGGCTGCTAAACTGTTGTGGGGATAACACTTAAAGACAAACAGCTGTTCACATTTGCATTGACACCTACAGACACACCTGCCTGTGGGAGGCAGGAGGATTACCTGGAGGAAACAGGCGAGCTCCAGATAAGAGGACCTTCTTGGTGAAGTGCTAACCACTTCACCACTGTGCTCCCAAAAACATGAATCACAATAGGTTGATCATGAATATAAATATAAATGATTTAACACAGCACCTGCAAAAATGTGTCTGTTTGTTCCTCCCTCTCTCTTTACGTCATGCAGATCGGCGCTACACAGTCGTCTGAATATGAAAGTGCGTGCAAATCGCTCGACCCAAATATGATAAACCCGAGATATGTTTTACAGTCTCACTATAAAAGCTTGCATTTTACCTCATGGTGCATTTTCTTTGCTCCCTCTAAACCAATGGCGCTGAATGGAGCAAAGAGGCTGCACAACATGTCTGACACACTGTCTGTTTATGTCTGTTTCACTGTGGGGGGGTTTCTCTTTTTTTTCTTCGCTGGCTGCTTAGTAAACGCCAACACACACTCCTACACACGACACACAAAGACAAAGACTTTCATACCACGTCTTTGTAAGAACAACCTTAACCCTAAAATCCTTAAAGCACGCGCTCCTTTACCGCTGCAGTGATCTCTGACCACAGCATGCCTGTGTACTGAATCTTCTGACCACTGCTTACATTTCATGTCAAAGCTGAAAAGAAGCAGATGTTTGAAGAAGGAGTCAAAACTGTTAGGCTTAAAATCTGTTATTCAAACTGGTATTGAAGTAAAAAATAACAAAGCAAAGCTGCGATAAATAGAGATGTACAAAATTACTATCTCGACTATGTTTATAGAATTCACGTTATCACCCCAGAATGAATGTTTATTACATTGTAGCTCCAGTGGATTACATAATAATGTATGTCAGCTGTTCCCAAAGTGTGTGCTGTCGTCCCCTTGTGGATCATGATTGCACAGCAAATCATTCATAATATGTTTTATTAAAATTGATTAAGGAGAGGGGGTTTTAAATTTGAATGTTGGGCAAGAAAAGATCATAATAATATAGATAAAATATATATATATATATGAGCTGAGCTGGAGCTTATATTTTATCTTGTGGAGGGAAAAATGCAGCTCTGCTTTTCATTTCAGGTGTCACTTCAGTGCCAGGAGATTTTCTTTTCAAATGTGGGTATACACTCGTAGCCATAATATTAGGTACACCTGCTCAACCCTTCTTCTCCGTGAGTTTCTGCCATGTTCCAAGCAGATGCACAATACTGTACATTTACTGTACAATATAAAGCGCCTTGAGGCGACTGTTGTTGTGATTTGGCGCTATATAAATAAAATTGAATTGAAATTAAAATTGAATTGAGATGGATCGTAACAGCAGAAGACGACCACGGGTGCCACTCCTGTCAGCTCAGAACAGGAAACAAAAGCTGTAATGAACACAGGGTCACGAAAACTAGACAAAAGATGATCTGACAAACATTGCCAGGTCTCAGTCTCGATTTCTTTCTCCTGCGACGTTCAGATGGTAGAATCAGAGTTTAGTTTACAACATCAAAGCATGAACAGGAGATTCACATCATGGATGTGCGGCTGACAAATCTGCAACAACGTTGTGATGCTGTCATTTCAACTCGCACCAAACTCTGAGGAATATTTGCAGCATCTTGTTGAGTCTTTGCCATGAAAAGTTAGGACAGTTCTGAAGGCAAAAGGAGGACCAAGGTGGTATTTGCAAGGTGTACCTAATGCTGTGGTCTCCTCCTTGTATAATTGCAGGGTCTTTATCTTACAATATAAAGTGCCTTGAGGCGACTGTTGTTGTGGTTTGGCGATGTATGAATAAGATTGAATTGAATTGAAACACAGGAAAGCCAACAAACAAAGAAACTGTCATCTTCAGTCGTTTCACTAGGGGGAGACAGTCACAAAGGTTTGCATAAGCACAAGCAGGAGAAAGAAGTGCTTTTTATACGGGGAAATATTTTTTACTGCTGAGTAATACATATTTGACGCATCCATATATTGCACCCTGCAAGAAGAAGCTGGTGTTGACCCCCAAATAAAATGCAGTGCCCATGTTCACTGTGATATTGCATGTCAGATTTCTTCATTTTTAATATTCTCTGATGTATTTTTAATCGTTTTCTGGACAAATGGGAGATCTGTGAAACCTATATGAAATAAAAAGATTATCAAAATAAATCCATAGACTTGTGGTGGAGAAAAATAGACTGAATGTTAAATAAAATCCTCCTCTGGGTTAAAAGATCTTCCCTTTGGGGCCTTCTTGTTATGGTTAAAAGTCTGTGTTTTGTCCAGATTGGTCCTGTTCTTTCTCTTCAGTCAGTCTCCTCTTCCAACTCTCTGCTAAAAACCAAACCCTGGCAGCAAATGACCTTAAAAAAGGAGATGACTCTGTGTCTTTGTGCTTTTCCATCCCACCCTGACGGTATGCTATTGTCATCAGCTAAGTTTTCCTCGCTGTTTTCCATTGTGGAGTCTGGGAAGTAGGTGGGCTGCTTGCTGCTGCTGCACACAGCAATATTAGATTGAGATAATTTAGGAAGCTCGTTCTCTCATCGCCGTAGATTTTGTTCTTTCGCGCTGCCATCGTTGCAACTTTAAAAACATAATTTCGATTCCAACCTTTCTTCTTTCTCTTCCGTCTTCCTCTGACCAGACCATGGCGGAGTACAGCTCTCTGCTCAGCGACCTGTCTGAAAACATCACCAACGAGGACTTGGAGCAGCTCAAATCTGCCTGCAAGGAGGACATCCCTGAGGACCAGAGCAACAACATCACCTCCTCCAAAGAGTGGTTCAGCTACCTGGAGAAGAATGACAAGCTGGCCCAGGGTGAGAGACATAAATTAGATCCACTTCTTGTTATGGTTCTTTTCATATGTGGCTTAAATTGATGTCAGAAACACCTTTATGACCCCAAAAATCTCCTCTAATAATGCTTCCTAATGCAGATAACCTGTCGTACATCGAACACATCTTTGAGATCTCACGGCGACCGGACCTGCTGACAAGGGTGATCGAGTATCGCACCAAAGTGCTCAAGATTTCTGAGGATGATGAGATCGACACCAAGCTCACACGCATCCCTTCGGCCAAGAAATACAAAGGTAGCACGCTGTGTCTTAAAAATAGAGAAAGTTGAATTTGTTTATTTGAAAGATTGTTCCCTGTTTGGTTTAATGTTCTCCCAAATCTGATGTAGTTCTGCTCTCTAGTGGCTCAATCGAATAACCGCCTGAACAGCCTCTTCAGTGATCTTCATTCTCAGTAAATGTATGAAATGGGCTGATCTGCTCATAAAATAGATTAAAAAGAAATCATGTTTTACATGGTTATACTTACATCATCAGTCAAGCTGGATTGATGTTGTAATCATTAACCAGTAAAATGTGAAGTCACAACAAAAGCTTCAGCATTACTGGAAGGCCAATATGTGAGAAATAAAGTAATGTTGTATCAGCCGCATTTCCTTTTCTTCCGTTTCCCCTTTTTTATTTTTAAATTAAATCTCATGTTTTACTGTCAACATTTTAGACACTGATTTAATTATGAGGTTGAAATATACTGCTGGTATTGAGCAGACTGCAATTTCCAATAGACTGCAGTAACCTGTAAGCTTTAAGAGGTTAAATTAATTCAGAGGCATCACGTTGAACTGAAAATGTTCCTTTCTATTCTCTACCTATTCATTTTTTATTTAGTTTTTTGGTTAGTTTAAGTCACGTAGGATTTTTGTCTTGTAATAGAGTGAGGTTATTACAACATAAAAATGTGAGGACAATGGTCAGATAAGTCTTGTTGTTTCCTCGTCATCATTATCATTCTTTATCTTTCCAACAAAGAGTTCGTTCATCTTGTTTTATTACTAATAAAACAAAAAATGTGATACTGACATAACTAATGATTTTATCAGGCAAACAAAGAAGAAACATTGCAGATAACAGAGTTTAATCTTTTCAGATTGTTGCTATAATGAATACATCTTTGAAATTTAAATAAAAGTTAAAAAATTAAATTAAAAAAATATTTAAAGCTGTCAGTTGTTTCCAATTGCCTTCAAATAGGTGCTTGAATTCAATATTTTTCTCTTTTCTGGATGTTACTTAGTAAAAATATAAGGCACCAAAAATGTCATGAATGTTGTTAGTCCTCCTGTTTGTACAGTGATTAACAAACTCATTAAACTGCCACATAATGCAAGGATTAAGACACAGCTGCCCTTAATTGGCAGTACTCATTTACTAAGTACAAAATTAAATTTTTAAAGATAAAACATAATTAACATTTTTATTTGGGAGTTTTCAATTTTACCACTTTGCAAAAAAATCACATTACAATTTTTTTTTTTTTTAAACAACTTTTGGTTGGTAACTTTTAACAGCTGGTTACTAACTTATGTTATTACTAGAGAATAGAGACAGAAGGAATCAGAGGGAGGAGCAATCCCACAGAGGAGACAGATGTGAGGAATATGTACAGTGCTTGTTTTTATGAGGGTGCACTGTCACAAACACAAGAAAACACAAATATTTTAGAAATCTTTTTAAAAATTAGTTTAAAACTAAAAATTGTACTGTTATGAATTAGGCAAAAACAAACTGAATTCACATTTTTATGCCCAAATTTGAGCGGGCACACTGGACTTAATATTTCTAGCGTTGCTGGCACATTTTATTTTTGATGAGAAATCAAAGTTTATTCTGATGCTGTGTATCGTGTTAATGTGAAGCAGCAGAAAAAGTTCCTTATGCCTAAATCTGAGTCTAGTCTTAACAATAGCTATAAACAGCTATAACTCGAGCTGTGTGAGTCAGATATCTGTAGAAGCATTTACTTTATGTGAGAAAAGACTTAAAGTATTTGTTTTTAATGTGCTGTCTTATACTTGTTCTCTTGCACCTTGTAAAAGACCAGGTTTCTAATGATTACCCTTTCTTTCTCTCACCTCTCTTTTCCATCACCCCACCCCTCCGCTGTGAAATAAAGACATCATCCGCCAGCCATCTGAAGATGAGATCATCAAGTTGGCCCCACCCCCTAAAAAAGCATGAGGTCACGAAGTCCAGCCCTGATCTTGGCACCTTGATTTCTTCACTCCTGGCACTCCAGTTATCCAATCAACCGTCTTTGGCCAGCCCTTCCTTCTTCACCCCTTCGCACATCCAGCCACGTACCCCCACCCCCTTTCCCTGCATTACCACATGCCAGAACCACGCAGGCCGCCACCAACACAAGCAACCAATCCGATCATAGTGACGCAGACTCTTCCCAAGCTGTGGAGAGACTGGAAGCTGCAGAAAAAAGACATTACATGAAGAAATCTGGAGACGGACCAACAGAGTATGTGTGTGAGGAGAGAGAGAGAGAGAGAGAGAGCCAAAGTCTGCCCCCGATTCAGGCACTGAGTGGGTCAGTTCAGAATGAGTGTGATCTTTGATACTGTGTTTATTGCAACCATCTGTGTGTGCATGACAGTCAAGGTTGTCAAATTTAAAACAAAGACTACATCCTTCCAAGAGGAAGCAGAAATTACAACCCCCTGCCTCTAAACTAAACAACAACATGAAATGGCTCATTTATTTTTTCCAAAATGTAATTTTAAAAAAGAAGAAAGAGAAATACTAAAGGTGTATATGGAATATAGGTATAATGCAATATACTTAGACTAACAGAATTAACCACTAGTTAAATGTTTCTTCTATTGTTTTTTTTGTTTTTTTGCCTCGAATGTGCAAAATAGCCAAAATGTCACAACCAATTGTGTAAAAACTACTGAACTACCATGTAAAGCATGTAAACAGTAGTCTGCATTATCAGAAGTCATTTTAAAATCAAAACTGCAGCGATTAAAGCAATTAAATGTTAAAAGTAATCAGACATATTCCTCTGGTTCATTTCTGTGACAGGGTTAATTTAATGTGCAACTGCATTATCGTTTAAAAGAAGATTAGCATTAGCATAAAGACTGGGAATACATAAGTGGGCAGCCTGCCTATAGCCTAACAAATTAAATTTAAAATCCTTTGAAGAAGTTATCTTTTTGACAGAGTCAGACTGGATGGTTCACTCTCTTTCAGATCTTTAAGATAAGCTAATCAAACCCAGTGCTAGCTATACATGAATCCGGCAGCCGATTTGTATGTTCTGCCAGCTAGCTAGGTCACTGCTACAAACGCCTCCATGTTACACAAATGAATCAGCAGCACCAGTTATTTAACATTTGGCATGTGCATACCAGGTTTTATTTTGTTTTATTTGCAGACTTTTTTAACCCATGCTCAAGAGAAGTCAACCTTAGAGAAGTCATAGTAGCAGTGGTTCCCAGGTACTACTGAAGGTACCTCATAGAGAGGGTGATCTTATTGCACATATTCTGTTTGTGGCATTACTTTTGTGGTTGTTATGTTGCTCTATAAAGCACAACAGTGAGGCCATGGAGTAAAAATCCCATTCATATTCTCCATAGTGAGTTTGACTATGAGCCATAAAGATGGAACCAACCAAAGGAGGCTTACCTTGAGCTACAAGTATGGAACAATGGTGTGTAAGAAAGCACCAGGACAGTTATTGCAATCAGGAACAAAGTACTGTGCCAACCTGTGCTAACCGACAAAGATGAATAAGAATACATTTGAGAAGACTAGAAGTTTTTCTCAGTGAAATCTGAGATTTGCAGTATGTTGGAGTAGCTGCAACTATGAATGAACTTCTGCCTTGACCATTTTTCCACATTTTTAAAAATTATTCATTAATTTAAAAAAATTCAAATTTAATATTTTATGGTCACAATCAACCTCAAAGTTGGTTAGTTGCTGGTTGCTTCAAGGTTTAAACTTCTGCTTATAATTCACAAAATATCGATATGGAGAAAATGAATGAGAAATTCACTTCCAGAAGTTGGGTATGTTGTCACTGTTGGCCTCTGTTTAGAGCAGCTAACATTGTGTCATCTAATGTCATAATAAGATGATTTAATTTATTCTGTGCAGCCATGGCAACCCATAGACAATATCTTAGCCTAATAACAGTAGGTAGATAAGCAGCACTGGTGCTGCTTCAAAGAAGCAAGGAATCAGGGTAGACGTTTGCATACTAATTACTGTGAGACTGACTAATGAAAATCTTATTATTATAATTCTCAATTCACTTCTGGTAAGCATTTCGTAGCGACGCTCCACTGCAACCCGGATTTGTGTATGGCTTCAAAAATTTGGACAGTAATGGTGAAAAAAGAAACACCGTATTTCCACAGATGTGTAACTATTTCCGTTGAATCTATCATAGTTTATTAAAAACAACAGTTATCAAGTTACCACATTGTTGCCATTTTAGAAACAAATCCAGAAAAAAAGTACTTAATTGACTATTATTCAGCTAACGGTTTTATATGCATTCCCTTTCAGCCCCGTCCACACAGGAAACAACCATAGAAAGTCACATTCAGAGACTCAAAGTGACGACATGGAAAAAAAGTGCTGGCTGCACAAAGTGTGCAGGTCTTAAGTTAAACTTGTCTCAGTTTAACTCAAGCACAATATATCACTGTTTGACATGCTGACTGCGAGCGACCAACCATCAGTAAATCGCCTCCTGTGTGGATGGAGATATACTGTTAAATAAATCATTATTTATCATTTTTCATGAAGTCTTAGTATTTTAGAGGAAGCTGTATGAAGTTGATTTACATAGGAAAAGCCAATATCTGCCTTTAGCTCACAGTTATAGCAAGAGTTATTTAGATATAAACCCTATAGCAGTCATTTCTATATTATTGAAGTTTTGTTTCCATCACCTGTTAGCATGAAAATCTTTTGTATGAGCTGATTAGAGATGCTGATATACAAATAATATATTACAAGATAACATAGAAGAAATAATATATTGAGAGCTCGACTCTAGCAGCAAATTTCCACTGTGTGTGCCGACTTTCACCCTAATTTTAACTGATCAGTATCATGAGTTGAAAGTGAGATGAAAAACAAACTTTGGACTACTCTAGAAAACTGAAAAGTATATTTTGACAGAATATATAAGATATCATATATACTATGTAAAAAGATTCCCATGCGGTATTTATACATAAAGTAATTTTTTTCGTTTCATTTGTTGCACAGGAAATAACTGACCCGCATGTGATTTCTCTCTGACTGGTAGACAAGTTAAGGCCTGTGGGAAAAATAAAGGTTCAAGTCAAGGTGCAGAATGGCAGACAGCATCAGAAAGAAAGACAAAAAAACATGGCATGTGACAGTAACACATACATTTATTAAAGTGTACATAATTGTGACAAGGATCTCTAATGCACACAGCGGCTCATAACCTAACCTAAGCTGACTATGCCATTCCTGCCATGCACCAAACACAATCGCTAGCAAGACTGTTGAAACTAAACTATAATAACTGCTCTTTTGAACACTGTGTATCTCTTATCCCCACGATGAAGCCTTAGCACACTTTGTGTTTACCCCCCAAATTTTCCAGAACTGTGAGAGTTTGTGTGCGAGGCGGAGTCAGGCGCCGGGCGCGCACGTCAAGTCGATCACCAAACGGCTCTCACTTTTTTAGAGAGTGACGCTACTTTTATTCTGAAATTAGCTAAGGACTTCAGTGTTAGTGTGTACAGAATGTTTGTGGTCTGTTTCTGCACCTGTCTTTGTTGTCCTCACAGCTGTAGGATCCAAAAACGAGGCAACCACATATAAATCTTATCAGTGTATGACTAGTTATTTATTCCAGCCCCGCTACCTCCCCGCTTCCCTTCCACTCCGACCCCCAGTGCCAATGACCAAGACTTTTATTTCGATCACAGCTTTTGTGATCTGCTTCTGTTCTTTTTCTCCTTTTCTTTTTTGTATTGCTTGACGTTTATTGTAGTGTTTAACTGATTTGTATCCTATGCATTTATGTCTGTAGGAAAACTGCACTGTAACATAACCTCCCAACAAACCGCTTAATCTAAGGAACTGAGCTCTTTAATTGTGACTAGTCAGGGTGTTTGACAAAGATCCTGATATTCTTGTGTTGACATTGCATGATGTATGTACTGGATGGAGTGGCACTTTTAAGGAACTGTGCAGTGTTTGGAAAGAAAAGTGTTTGTTTTCCAATGTTCATTGTTTGAAACTGGGGAATTATACCTTGTTAGACCAACTATACTGTAAAGCTCACATTCTGCTCTTTAGCAAGCCAAGTCTTAGTCAAAAGTCCTTTAATGAATGCAATCATATGCTGAGGTTAACCACCAACGCTGGACATTTATTTTTTATATATAAAGCGTCCAGCTAATCAAGGCCAGATCAAGCTTTTTATAGTACTGGAATAATCCACCTCTAAATACTTTAACACTATTATAGATACGCTACGTCTTAAATCGATCTGAGGTTTAGCTTTTATGCATTCTTCACCAGTTGGGTCTATAGTAAAGTATATCAATACTTACTGAACTGATTGACAGGAAATGTGGTTCACACACTCATGGTCACCAGAGGATTGTGGCCCCATTCCAACATAAAACTGATGACACTGACATTATTATTGGGGGGATTACAATTTTTCAACAGTGGATGGGCGTGAACATTGTTTAAAACTTGTAATCAGGTCTCAATCATTGATTCAGTTTAGTTTTCACTGTGTGTGTGCAGTGCTGTAATATATCAGTCAACCAATATTGACAGTAATGGTTATTTGTATGGTGGCCCTGAGAGGTCAAATGCACTGGGACTTAAGAAGACACCAGGAAACAGAAAAAAAAAATCCAAAGGCACACAAACCAACTGAAGTAGAAAAAAAGCTCACAAAACACAATGGGAGTGATTTTTGGAATGCCATAAACACAATCAGCTGATCCAAGCAGAATCAGGTACAACATGAGTAAAAAACAACTATACACAACAAATGTTTGGAAAATCTGTATATGTTTCATATGTTTGAAAGAAGAAAAACATCAGCCAGCACTACATTAAATTTTAAATCACCGAATATTATCACTCTTTAAACATCAGATATCTGTTGGATTACCATGTTAGTACAGTAACCTTGGATAGCAACATCTACATTTTTGACTTTTTGACAACATCAACCAGTTTCTGAGTTAACAATAAACCCTCACCGGTTGTGTTGCTTTAAACTCAAACATTTACACAAGGAGAAACTAAAGTAGACTGAAATTTAACTTCAGCTACAGGACGTGTTTTCAGTAAACTTTTTCTTAGATGAACAGTATCACCAGACGGATGTTTTGTTGAACAGTGTCAAAGTATTTCTGGGTGGATTTTCCCCTCAGAGTCCAGACTAGGCCAGACCCCAAGTGAAGCGGTGGCTGCCTTCCTTATTTAGCCTGTTGAACACAAAGTGGGACCACTGCATCTGTCAGACCTGAACCATGAGCATTTTGTCAGGCAAGGGGAGGCAGTTGTACTCACTGCTATGACCTGTGGGTAATGGTCTTTCAGTGTTAAAATGAGTGAAATTATCGGCCATGAATGTTTGATCGCCACTTACCAATTCCTGTGAAGAGATCTTTTTTTTTTTTTTTTTTGGCATGTGTTTCCACTGTTGTTCAAAAAAAGTCAGCAAAGGAAGATTAGAAGATTTTTTTTTTCTTTTTATTTATTTTTCAACTGCTTTTTGAACAGCAGTTTGTGGATTTAGATGTATGTGACTAAGTGACTTTTATTTTTTTCCTCGCTCTCTCAGAATTTAAGTAAGCAATGAACATAAAACTATGTGGTAGTTTGTTAGTAGTTTGAAATAAAAAAAATCAAACTGTCTGATGTTCTAGCTCCTGATTATAGCTTAATTTAAATGTTTTAATTGAGGTTATTCATAGTCAGCAACTGAAATGTTGCTGTGCTGCACCCTTTTGTTGTTTTTGTGCTTTGTTTTGTTTTTTTCTTTACCTTCCATGAGTCTCACCACATGGCACAGCACCTCTGACTCCATGAGAGGCGGTGTCTATGTTAGGCATAACTTAGCTTTTTCCTTTGTAGCCACCGGCACATAGTATTTTAACATATCAGTCACAAATGATGTCAGATTTGGATTTCCATGTACCAAGTGCATATCAACTTACTAAATGCTGCAAAAGTTTTAGCCTACTAAAATACTTGTCTATTTATGGTAAATTCACAATTATATACGTGAGTATGAGTGAGCTCGGTAAAGAGGTGGACATTGTGAAAGTATTCAGCATGAAGTGCTAACAGTCAATTAAAATTCATTCAAGAAACGTTTTCCCTTTAGGACTTATTTTTTTGTCTCTCTCTCTTTTATTTTAATAGGCTGTAAATATGTATTTTGAATATATATCACTGTGTTGGGATTTAAATTGATTAATTTATTCAATGCCTATATATTGTTGTTTTTACATATCCTGATTTTGTTTTACTAACTGGAAACAAACCAAGGGGATGAACACATTGTGCTTAGTTAAGGAGATCACGCATCAACGTTTTTTCTAATTCATGTTATTCTCTTCATTTATGTTTTGCTGTTACAGCTTTGGGTGATGTTTTTATATATTAAAAAAGTGATATTCATTTAATTGTATTTACTGATATGTAACATTATGTTTTACTGTGTTGTAATTGATCAGATGTGTTGTGGTCACTGCTTGTAAAATAATTTGATTCAGAGAGTTTCCAAATCATGACAAAAGACAAAGGTCAAAGGTCACATTCTGCCATTTTGTTCACGTGAGGTATGTTGTCACTTCAAAGTTGCAACACGAGCAGGACATATAAAAGGTGCGGACAAATGTAAATGTAGGTTTATATACAAATTTTACAAATGTAGACCCGAGTTTTGTGAGTTATCCTCTTATGAGGAAAGTAAAATGAAGCTAGTTAGCCCAGCAACTTAGCTAGATCTACTATTTGGTTTAACCAATCAAATTGTTCTTTGTGATATTATTTAATTCAACTCACAAACAAAAAAAACTTGGTGTGAAAAACAGCTGAAAACTGTCATCAGAACAAACAGCAGCTACTGTAGTTTTTTATGCAGTTGGCTCAATCTGAATTCCTGTTTCTGCCATAGCCAATGAAAACTGACTAAATTTAACAGCTCTGTGTAACAACCTGGTGACATATGATTGGCTGCAAGGGAATTTTAAGTAAAGATTTCTATAAATATAATAAGTCAAAAGTTATGAATAACATTATATCATGATGAGGTTATAATGTATGTCGCATTCATATTTTATACAATGTAGTTTTTCATTTATATCAAATAATGTGCTGTTAACCTATTCAATGTTCACCATGTGAGGCTCCTGAGTTTTATTTCCTTTTTTATGTTTAAAGTCAAGTTTTAATGAAGGGTTAAAGGTGCTTTTGTGGGGTGATAGATGGAGAAGGTGCACTGTAGTTAGTGTAAGTAGTGAGGAGTAGCTTGGTGGTTTGTAGCCGTTAAAGATAAAATGCAGACGTGTCAGCTGATCTAAGTATGTAGGTTTGTATTTGGTGAAGCATCTCGGGGGGGAGGGTGCGCAACTTATGTCCACATCTAGTTATAGCAGATCACTCTGTGGCAGGTGTTGCACAAGAATGCTGTACAGAGGTGAGATGCCGTTAATGACAATGAGGCTGTTGTTACTGTAGGAATGCTGAATGTACGGTGAGTGATGTAATGAAGTTGTGCAGCATTGTTTTCTTTGTTGTTGTTTTCCATTGTACCTTTGAACTGTCACTAGAAGAATGAGTTTCATTAAGTTCGGCTTTCCTGGAAACTGTGCTTAAGTTTTGTTTTGTTTTTTAACCTTGTGTGCTGCATTTCTCTAGAGCTGCACAACAAAAACATGTTTTTGCTTTCCTTGAGACAAATAAAGTTTACATTTCATGCATAAAAATGTTCCCATCTTAGGTAAAAGTGCCAACTTGATTCAGTTGCAAACTGCTGGAGTGAATGAACCTGAAATTGTGATGTGACTTTGAGTAATTTTCCATGATGTTCATCCTGAACAATCCTTATTTCTAGGCATGTGTGTTTTGTAGTAGCAGACAGTGGAGGTGAAGCACTGAAGCATTTTAATTCTGATATTATTGTAATGGACTAATTTCCTGCTTCACTGTGGGTAAAGGTCTAACTTACAGCTTAGAAAGCTTCCTATGGTTTTGGTTTGGCTTTTGTAGGCTTCTAACAGTTCAAGCTGACATGAAAGATTTTAGCATTCAGCACCTAAAAATTCCAGATATGTTCAGTTTTTTGGGGGTTTTTTGTTTGTTTGTTTTAAAAATTATATCAGTAGTGTCATACCTTTAACTTATTATTAACCTCCATAATAAATATTAATTTCTCCAAGTATCTAGTTTGGATCCATTACCAGAGGAAGAAAATGTGAACATTTAAATTGATGTGTTTCTCAGTTAATTGTTGGGCTCTGTGAGTTGCCTGTGTGTTACTGCCTTTTGAGTCAGTCGGTCTGTCAGTGGGATGTTTTGTCTCATATTCTGCTAGTCTCTAATTTTTGTAAAGTGCATAGTTCTTACTTGATGTTACAAGTGGCAGGTGTGGCTGTTTCATAGTTGATCTAATTCATTACATTTGTTAAGGACTGTTGCTCTTTAATAGATATGATTAAGAGTTCTATCTGTTATGTGAGACATTGAGGTGATCTAGTGTGACACTGACCTTAAGAGTGCAGTGAGGAGCATCATTACAACCATTAAATATTTCAGCTCACATAAGTAACCCTGTTGGATCCCATGGGCTCAATGCTGTTAGACACTTTTGCTAAGGATTTCCTCTCATGGGGCAAGGAGTACTTCAGGATTCATGATTTATTTTGCAATGACTGCAGCAAAACATCATGAGGTATTCAAACACATATAAAGGTGTGGCTTTTTGTCATGATTTAAATGAGACTGAACTGAAATTATGCCATTTTGTCATTGTGCTAAAATGAATATACTATTATATATTAAAATATATTTGCTAACCAACTCTGTGTTGCCTGGACGTCTCCTTCAAAGACGACTAAGAAGTTATAAAATCTGGAGATGGAGAGGTGAAAATGTGGCTGGACTTAGTACCAAACGCATTATTTGTCCACATGCTCAGTACAAATAATCCTCAGCAACTTGTGATTGCTGTTACCACTCCAATTTCAGGATGAATACATCATTTGTCCATCCTAGAGTTTTTTAATGATAAAACCTGTAGACTTTTGTCTGTAAATACTGACTGTTGAGACAGTCAGCAGCAGTGTTAGTGTTACGGCTGGGCACCCGGTGTGTTTGAAGAGCGGACCCAACCCCAGATGCACAGGAGACAAAACTGAAGTGTAACGAAAAGCGAGCCGTTTATGCAGGATGATAGCAAAATCAAAACAAAGGCAAAGACTAAATGATAACCTAAACTGGGAATAACTAGAACAAAACATGGAAACTATGACATGAACATGAACCTGAACAGGAGCTTGCAAAAACCAGAACATTATGAAACCATAACATGAGCATAACATGAGAAAATGTGACATGAGAATCCATGGACACGACGCAAGATAGACAGATAACCTGACACTGAACCAAGGAAGACAGAGAACTTGAATACACACAAGGATAATGAGGGAAGTGGAAACAACTGGGGAAATGCAGCTGACACAAATGAATCTGATACCACACTGAACATGGAAACGCAAGACTTTCAAAATAAAACAGGAAACATGGCGAGACATAGGCATAACGATACAAACTTGACAGTAGGACGTGGAACACAGAGACATGAAATACATGACAGACTGGGGAAACAGAAAGGAATACAAGGAGAGGAACATGGTTACAGTTCAGGGGGACGAGACACAGGCATAACTAAAAGTTATACATAGAGGACAAGACAGAAAGCATGAACGACAATGTTAACTAGACTAAACCCTAACTAATAATAACACTAGAACTGAACATTATCCACAATACATCATAAGAAATCAAAAATACAAAATAACTCAAAAGGCTCAAAAGGTTTCATTATGAGAATGAAGGAAAACTTAAATACCTTACATTATCTATGTTAATAGCACTTTCTTACACACAAAGAAAATCCCTTTGGTATTTGGCCTTTTGCCAGAAACATTTCTTTTCATATAAACTCACCCTAAACCTTTACCAGAAGTGTCCAACCTTTCCAGTGAAACTATACTGCTGGATTAAAATAAGAAAACAATAACCCAAAAGTACTGTAGATAAGGAGGGGTATTAGAAGGGGTTTATGACCCCTACGTGTCACATAATTAATAAAACTGTCAAAATTTATGTCATGTCATAAAACTGTAATAATTAATTAATAATTAGAGTTTTGGATTAATAATTGGAACGAATAATTGAAACTATTTAATACCTAAATAGATATAAAATGCAATATATTTTTCATTTATGTAATATTTTGCTCAGAAATTGGATAAATCATTAATGTTTCTTAGAGTATATTAGAACTTATATATACGTGTGCATTGTTAATATGTTAATTGTTAGTCCTTTATTTATCCAGGTAAAAAATCTCATTGAGATTAAAAATTTCATTTCCAAGAGAGACCTGGCAACAAAGTATTAATTAGAATTAAGTGAAAATGTGTGATATACTTGTTGACTACACTTTAAGAATATCTGTATTTTATTTTATTTGTGTACGTTTAATTAAAAAAACCATCATAATCAGAGAGAAAGGTCTCCCTTCTTCTTATTCGACGTCATCATCATTGTCATCGTCAGACATGTTCACTTTACCCTGAGGTGTAAGTGAGCATCTACCCAGGTTATAGTTCATAGTTACCAGTCACAGATCAGCAGAACATTTGAGAGGAGCTCAGCTATATTTGCAAGAACTGGAAGACAGGGTAAGAAAAATCTGTATGAATGTTCATCTGCAACAATGTTAAAATTTTTATGAATGTGATGCAGTAAATGTATATCTTGACATAAAGAGTGCTGCAGATAGTACGGTCACTCTGTAGTTGCACATGTTATAATTCCAGGGTTTAGGAGATTCCTTAAGATTTTATAAATACAACAATGCATTGAGATATTGCCATGTGATTAGCTGACAAGATGTTCATTTTAACAAGCAGTTGAACAGGTGTACCTGAAAATCTAGTCAGCAAGTGAATATTTTGTGCATGAAGGTAAATTTAGGGGTTGATATTGTGGCTTCATATACAAGTGCTTCACATTTCATAGGGTCAATGTGCAACCCCAGCATACAAAACTCTTATTAAGATTGTGTCGGCTACTATCTGGACTACTCCTTTAGGCTCAAAGAACAGTTCAGAACAGCTCTCTTTTGGCACTTTTCTCCTCTCCCTTCCCTTATCTTCCCTGCTTAGCGTCTTGTGTGCTCGTCTAGTCTTGTTTATTTTCTCACTCTTTCCCTGGAACACTCTCTCACAGTCTGTTCTCTAAAACCTAAAAGACGAATTATGGATTTGATCAACTAGTCCCTGAATGCAATTGACACCCTCTTCTCAACGAGAAGTCTGGGCTCGGGTGAGCCTGACTGTCCTGGAGGTACTTTCCCTGCCAGATACACGATGGACGGGTGGCATAAGTGGAGGGTCAACTGCCTGGTGGGACTGTCGATCGAAGACATCGAAGATATCTACCTGTTCGGAACCATGATAACAGGGTTCTTGCTGATCAGAGCTGGCTTGGCCCTGGATTATCGAAGATTAAAGAAAGCGGAGTCAGCTGTTGAAAAAACCACAAGGCTGCCCGGTGTGATTGAAACGATGGGACGAGTCATGAGTTCTCAAAATGGGCTCATTGAGCGCAGCACAGATAAGATCTTGGAGAAGCTTACGGCTGTCGTGAACACTCAGAATAACACCTCTGAGCGAAAACTGATTACATCTTGGAGAAGCTCACTGCGGTCGTGAGTTCTCAGAATCTGCTCTTTGAGCGCAAGAATGACAACATCATGGAGAAGCTCACGGCTCTCCAACCGGAGATTGAGAGACCAGTGTTGGACTGCTAGAACAGCTTTGAAATTCACATGAGTTGTTCGCACTAAAGTAAAAACCACCATCATTTCATGCGATACCCCTTCGGCACCAGCTGTGGTCTCAAGGCTGGAGCTGAACAAAAACACCCTGATAACAGACTGTGCATAGACTGTTTCTTCCTATCCTACGCAAGACCACCTGGGTTGGCTGGAAGACTGTTTACTTAGCCTGGCAGGGCAAAGGACACTGTCTCAGCTGAACTCTGGACACACACACACACACACATACATACACATGCAGATATACACTCATCCCCCCTCCCCTTCCAAACGCCTTTGACGCTTATTCCCTCCCAATGCAGATGGTAGATCAAAGGGGACCAGCGCATATGCTGCAGGCCTGGATGCACTGTCTACACTGGCTGTCTTTCACTTTTTACCCATCCCTGTTGCTTGTCACGTGTTTCTATGGTGTATTAAGAGTCTTTCATGTGCTATGTGCAGAGATGTTTTTTTCTGTTCCCAAACTGATCTCCCTGTCGGAGCTCAGTCTGGGAGGAGTTCTTTTTTCTCCTTATCCTTCCTGATGTTGTGTATTTTCCATTGTTCGGTTCCGGGTCGCTGCTCGTGCGGCTGACCGGCCAGCTAGCTAGCCTGACCTGTCTCCCCAATGTGATGTTTGTGTATTGTATGTACGGTCCGCAAGGTCAGTCTCTCAATTGCCCCTCGGGGATAAATAAAGTTTTCTGAATCTGAATCTGAAGACTAAATTATTCATTCATTCATTTTCTAACACTTAATACATTACAGGAGACCTAAAGCTGAAGATGACAAACACACCAGCCCTGTCCACTGCTAAAGGTGGGGAAGTATGTGTGGGGAGTAAATTCAGAGATTCCATGCAAATCAGTTTGAAGGAGAAATTTTGGATCCAGCACTCACTGGGAAGACAGGAGAGAATTTCTACAGAGGGGCCCCACCTCAGTGGTTAAACTTCTACATCACTGAACAGGCAGATTCCCTTGGGACTGGAACAGTTTTAATCAAACAAGATAGATATGAAGAACTTAGGGGGCAAATTCAGGAAAACAGAAAAATTCCAGAGATATCAACTGTAAAACTGTCACACCACCCAGGAAGTGGAGGAACTACAATGGCTATGCAGGTGATTTGGGACTTGATTTGAGACACCTTCAGGTGTGCTGTTTTATCCAGCTCCACCTCAGATATTACATAAGTTGCAATGGGGGTTGTCCAACTTTTCACAGCAGGCAGTCAAAACAACCAGAGGACTGTGCTGTTGTTGGTAAATGATGAGAAAATCTTGGCCCCCTTGCTAGCTACCTCTCCCACATTGTAAGAGACCTTGGGGTACTCTTGGATAGCTCCTTCAAATTAGAGAAACAAGTATCTACTGTGGTTAAATCCAGCTTCTATCAGCTACATCAAATTTCTAAAGCTAATCCTTTTCTCTCCCCCAAGGACCTTGAAAAGCTTATTCATGCATTCATTACCTCTAGACTGGACTATTGTAACTCCCTCTATTTAGGCCTCCCTCCCTCCTCTCTTTACTGTTTGCAATTAGTACAGAACGCTGATGCACGCCTTTTATCAGGTGCCAGAATGCATGATCATATGACTCCGGTTTTAGCTAACTCACAAATTTCGTATTGACTTTAAAATTCTTTTACTCACTTATAAAATCTTAAACAGTATCACGCCTAGCTATTTAACAGAACTTCTCCATTTGTATAATCCTATAAAAGCACTAAGATCTTCAAACCAGATGCTCTTAATGCAACCTACGTCTAGGCTGAAAACCAGAGGTGATCGTGCCTTTGCTATTGCAGCACCTAGACTGTGGAACAATCTCCCTTTTGCCATTCACACTTCTGAGTCTATTCAGTCTTTTAAATCTCGCTTAAAGACTAATCTTTTTACCGTGACTCTGACTTAAGTTAGTTTGACTATCATTTGGTTGGCTTCTAAGATTGTCTTGCCTTGTGTTGCTGTTTGGTAAATTTGTTCTTTATTAATTTCCTAATTTGTGAAGCACTTTGATTGACACTGTTGTTTTTAAATGTGCTATATAAATACATTTTGATTTGATTTGATTTTGCATACTATTGTTAATAAAGAACTTTTTTTTTACATTGAACATCCATTGTTGTGTTTTTTAATTCATTTTATGTTTAGTGATTTACACAGATTAGAGTATCGTGGATCACTGTGGGACCACTCTGACCAATGATGTGAAAGAGACCAAAGATAATAATGGACATTAAAGTTTGTTAATCCTGCTCAACATCCCCATGAGAAGGTGTCATGATCCTGGGCCATGTTGGCCCAGCATTCTTGGTATTCGTGTATTTTTGTATTTTGTTCTTTATTTATGCATTGGTTCCTAGGTTGTTCAGTTAAGATGTTCCTTATTTGGTTACCCTCTGTGTGCCCCTCTGTATCTGTGAACCCTCGTCTCCCCTCCATGTGTTTTATTCCATGTTTCCCCAGCCTGCTATGCCTGTGCTCTCCCCATGCTCTCCTGTTTCTCTCTCTCTCCTCCTGTCTGCGCCTCTGTGTACTTCCTGTTTTACTTTGATAGTCCCTCGTCAGTATGCGTCATGTTGTGTTCACTCCTGCCCTGTCTCATTACGATTATCTGTGTCAGCTGTGTTCCCCGTGTGCTCCCCCTTCCCTCGTTAACCCCCTGGGCGTTTATCAATATGCGTACTTGTGCGTACTTGCGTTCTCGTGTACTCGTGATACGTCATCAGTCGGAGACCAAGTACTGTTCCAATTCGAAGTACGCATCAAGCCGAGAACGCGAAAAAGTCCCGGATGTGTTCTCGATCCGCCCGTTTTATCGAGCATGCATCGGTGTGGACTTGGGACAGCTATATATCCCAGAATGCATTTCGTCCAAAACTCAACAGCGGACTCCCGGCACATCGTTTTCACTCCCCCCGCTCGCGGACTTCTCACTACTCAGGTTAAAGAAACCCCAGCAGCTGTCTATAGTATTGAGTGTCCACTAGAATAGAAATAAAAGCGTTGTAACATCTCACCTGCTTGTTTTTATTAAGGTATGTACACGTATGTACATGTACACTATTTTTATTAATAGAGGTTTCACTACTGAGGTTAAAAATGATATATAAGTCACTTAGATCACTTCTAAATGTTAATGTTTGGTTTATTTCAGTGTTTTATTTGTTCCTGAGTAAACCGGTTTGGCTGTGATTAAAGTTAAGCTTCATAACATGTTACTCACAGTTAAATTAGGAGGGGACGGCAGTAAAAACTCCGGACCTGTGACATCATCACGCACGCAGGTGTTCCGATTGTACATATCGCGAGTCCGTGCTCGCGTTCTCGGCGGGTACGTACTCCCGTGCGTTCTCTGCGAGTACGTACTCACCGAGAACGCGAGTACGTACTCGCGTACTTGGGCATTGATAAACGGCCCCTGTGTATTTAGGTCTGTGTCTCCCTCAGTTCTGTGTCGTAGTCTCCCTCATGGCTGTGTTTCCTTGTGTGTTAGTGATCCATGTCCCAGTTTAGTTTTGTTATATTTTTTCGTGCCATTCTGCAATAAAGCAGCTTTTTGAGTTTAATTCCTGTATGGTGAGTTTTGCATTTGGGTCCTTCTCCTGTCTGCACACAGCAGAAACATGACAGAAGGAGAATCAAAGACTTCCTAGTTTCTTTTTGTACTCATGTGTTTACATGTAGCAAAAACAAAATGAAATATGTGCTCTAACTTTGAAAAGCAGTGCATAAGAAGTATGTGTTATCGTAACTTTAGTTTTAGAGAAAGATTCTGTATTTAATTAGAAAATATTCACTCTACATAAACACTACATTGAATAAACTAGAGAATGTACTATCTCTGCTAACACCTCTGATAAAATAACAGACTTTCTGACTCTTAGAGGAAATTTTGTTCCTAAAACTTGTTTGCATAGTATCTACTTAATATTTTGTTCATGGGTTTGTGACATTGATTAAAGATTTGATTGATTTTGAAAATGGTTTTGTTTTAGATTTATTCTGTTTTTAATATAGAAGGGGTTTTCATTGTGTTACAATGCTTCATTTTCGCTTTTTTAATCTGTTAGTTATGGCCATAATTTTAACTTTCTTAAATTTAGATGAACACTGATTTTTATTTTTATTTTTTTGCAGTTCTGAATCTGTACGTTTGCGTTCTGAATCTGTCAGGGTCCCTGACCAGTTTTGGACTTGTATTATAATATGTATTTTTTGGTATCGCTGTCCCTCGTTCTCCCTGCTTGTAGATATATGTGTGTATGTAGGTGTGTGTGTGTGTGTGTGTGTGTGTGTGTGTGTGTGTGTGGCCCTGGCAGGTGATTGGCCACACCTGAAGACCACGACACACCTGCAGCGGATCAAGCCTGATCGGAGGTGCTACTTGAGAGTGTGGTGGAGCTCTCTCCGACGCTGGATCATTGCGTGGCTTCACGTTAGTCTCTCGACCAGTTCCTAGTTTAAGTCTGCTGCATTATGGTTTGTCTGACGGCTGCCTCTCTCTCATGTTCCCAGGAGTAGCGGGGAGACGAGAGGACAGCGCGTGCTCATCACGGAGAAGAGGAGACAGGAACACTAGCACTGGGAAGAAGACACGTCACGGGAGTCGGGAGTGCACTGAGGATTTATTGTTATGTTTGTCCATTCACTGTAAATAAACGCACTGGTGACATTTAGAGCTCCGCGCCTGGGTCCTCCTTCCTCACTTCCCACGGTTGGCCATCGTCAACCGTGACAGAATCAATATTAAAGTTACTATACATGGCAATCAATGTTTAATAACATTTTACATAAGTTTCAAATGTGTTTACTGGGTGTTAGTTAGGGTGAAACAATTACTTGTTTTAAGTGTACACTCAAAGTTTTGCATTAGTTTTAAAGTATTCATAGCCTTGGCATACCTTTACAATCTGTTATATTTGATGCTGTTTGTAGTGAAGATGAAGATGAGGAAGAGGTGGGTTGCACAAATCACAGTCTGGAAGACAGAAAAGCACTGAGATTTTAAGCACGGAACAGAAGGCAGGCAAGAAAATTATTGGACAAGAGTAATGATGTCAGCACTGAGTTTGACAGCATGGGAAAGTGGAAGGGATGTAAAGAATAGACTAGCAGCTGGACACACAGGAAAGCAGGCAGATGAGTGATTACTTCCTTACTTAACTTACATATTAGATTTATATTTCAAATATAACAAAATGTTGATTTTACAGCAACAAAATGATTGTATCTCTACAGCGAGGAGGAGGTGGGGAGGGGCCCCTCCCTGAGACTGTTTCTGCTTGAGGTTTCTTCTTTTTATAGGAGGTTTTCCTGTCCACTGTTGCTAAAGCACTTGCTCATGAGGGGTCATCTGATTGTTGGGATTTTCTCTGCTGTTTTGTGTTATTGTAGGGCCTTATATCTTACCATATAAAGCACTTTGAGCCAACTGTTGTTGTGATTTGGTGCTATATAAAAAAACTGAGTTGAACTATGTAAATGTTAATTATAGCAGCATTTTCAATTTAATACTTTGTTACATTTACACATTGTTACATGTTTTCTTGTGAGTTTGTTAAACTTGCAGCTGAACTCTGACATTCAAAATCTGGAATAAAAACATTTGTTGCTGCATGGACAAAGAATTCCATATACTGACAAAAGTGTGTTTAACTTTCTCTATAATCAGTGTTCGTTACTGATGTCCTTTGCTGTCTGTTCATGATGGAGTTTTACATCAGGTAAGCTGGGATAAGTAATGGATGGAGGGAATTTTACTATGGGAAAACATTAAAACAGTATGAATCAGTGGCTCAAAACTCCAGCGTAAGTGTTTCTCTCTGAAAACAGCACGGCAATTTTAGATAAATGAAAGGAGACTCAATATGCTTTTGATATAGCCCTTCTGTTAGAAATCACTGAGTGCTGTGTAAAGGGTTCTGGGGATTAGGACTCAGGTGCAGCACATTATTTACCATGAGAACACATTTTGGTGAAGTAAGACAAGTTTTTCTGTAGTCCATCTTCTGCACATAGTTTCAACATGGCGGACATCCAGCCCACGTTGTTGAAGAGAGACTGGTGTAAGGCTGTTCCACTTCTCAGCACATGGCTCTTTTCTTTTCCTAAGTCCTAGGGTAAAAGGTTAGGAATAGCAAATAAGAGGTACTTTTAGAAGACAGCTTTGATAATGATGATAATAATGTCGCTGTTCTGGTTGCAAATATCATCTTCAATGCCCTGTACCAACATAGAGCAGAGCAGCTATCTGAACGCTACTCCAACAGAGGTCGATTATCTTGTTAATAATTTTACCTCCTCACTACGTACGACTCTGGATACTGTAGCTCCTGTGAAAACTAAGGCCTCAAATCCAAAGTCCCTGACTCCGTGGTATAATTCTCAAACACGTAGCCTAAAGCAGATAACTCGTAAGCTGGAGAGGAAATGGCGTGTCACAAATTTAGAGGATCATCATTTAGCCTGGAGAAATAGTTTGCTGCTTTATAAGAAAGCCCTCCGCAAAGCCAGAACATCTTACTATTCGTCACTGATTGAAGAAAATAAGAACAACCCCAGGTTTCTCTTCAGCACTGTAGCCAGGCTGACAAAAGTCAGAGCTCTACTGAGCCAACCATCCCTTTAACGTTAACTAGTAATGACTTCATGAACTTCTTCACAAATAAAATTTTATCATTAGAGAAAAATTACCAATAATCATCCCACAGATGTAATATTATCTACAGCTACTCTTAGTACCATCGATGTTAAGTTAGACTCTTTTTCTCCAATTGATCTTTCTGAGTTAACTTCAATAATTAATTCCTCCAAACCATCAACGTGTCTTTTAGACCCCATTCCTACAAAACTGCTCAAAGAAGTCCTGCCATTAATTAATTCTTCGATCTTAAATATGATCAACCTATCTCTAATAATCGGCTATGTACCACAGGCCTTCAAGCTGGCTGTAGTTAAACCTTTACTTAAAAAGCCATCTCTAGACCCAGCTGTCTTAGCTAATTATAGGCCAATCTCCAACCTTCCTTTCATATCAAAAATCCTTGAAAGAGAAGTTGTCAAACAGCTAACAGATCATCTGCAGAGGAATGGCTTATTTGAAGAGTTTCAGTCAGGTTTCAGAGCTCATCACAGCACAGAAACAGCTTTAGTGAAGGTTACAAATGATCTTCTTATGGCCTCTGACAGTGGACTCATCTCTGTGCTTGTCCTGCTAGACCTCAGTGCTGCGTTCGATACTGTTGACCATAATATCCTATTAGAGCGATTAGAACATGCTGTGGGTATTACAGGTACTGCACTGCAGTGGTTTGTATCATATCTATCTAATAGACTCCAGTTTGTACATGTAAATGGAGAGTCCTCTTCAGACACTAAGGTCAATTATGGTGTTCCACAGGGTTCAGTGCTAGGACCAATTCTGTTTACATTATACATGCTTCCCTAGGCAACATCATTAGAAGACATAGCATAAATTTTCACTGCTATGCAGATGACACGCAGCTCTATCTATCCATGAAGCCAGGTAACACACACCAATTAGTTAAACTGCAGGAATGTCTTAAAGACATAAAGACCTGGATGGCCGCTAACTTTCTGCTTCTTAATTCAGATAAAACTGAGGTTATTGTACTCGGCCCTGAAAATCTTAGAAATATGGTATCTAAGCAGATTCTTACTCTGGATGGCATTACCTTGGCCTCCAGTAACACTGTGAGAAACCTTGAGTCATTTTGACCAGGACATGTCCTTCAAGGCACATATTAAACAAATATGTAAGACTGCTTTCTTCCATTTGCGCCAACATCTCTAAAATTAGAAATATCCTGTCTCAGAGTGATGCTGAAAAACTAGTTCATGCATTTATTACTTCCAGGCTGGACTACTGTAATTCACTATTATCAGGAAGTCCTAAAAACTCGCTGAGAAGCCTTCAGCTAATCCAAAATGCTGCAGCAAGAGTACTGACAGGGACTAGAAAGAGAGAGCATATTTCTCCTGTTTTGGCTTCCCTTCATTGGCTTCCTGTTAAATCCAGAATTGATTTCAAAATCCTGCTCCTCACATACAAGGTCTTAAATAATCAGGCCCCATCTTATCTTAATGACCTTGTAGTACCATATCACCCTATTAGAGCACTTCGCTCTTGCACTGCAGGCCTACTTGTTGTTCCTAGAGTATTTAAAAGTAGAATGGGAGGCAGAGCCTTCAGTTTTCAGGCCCCTCTTCTGTGGAACCAACTTCCAGTTTGGATTGGAGACAGACACTATCTCTACTTTCAAGATTAGGCTTAAAACTTTCCTTTTGCTAAAGCATATAGTTAGGGCTGGACCAGGTGACCCTGAATCCTCCCTTAGTTATGCTGCAATAGACGTGAGGCTGCCGGGATTCCCATGATGCATTGAGTTTTCCCTTCCAGTCACCTTTCTCACTCACTATGTGCTAATAGACCTCTCTGCATCGAATCATATCTGTTATTAATCTCTGTCTCTCTTCCACAGCATGTCTTTCATCCTGTTTTCCTTCTTTCACCCCAACCGGTCGCAGCAGATGGCCGCCTCCCTGAGCCTGGTTCTGCGGAGGTTTCTTCCTGTTAAAGGGAGTTTTCCTTCCCACTGTCGCCAAAGTGCTTGCTCATAGGGGGTCATATGATTGTTGGGTTTTTCTCTGTATTTATTATTGTGCTATCTACTGTACAATATAAAGTGCCTTGAGGCGACTTTTGTTGTGATTTGGCGCTATATAAATAAAATTGAATTGAATTGAATTGAATTGAATTGAAATACAGTATTCATTACAGAACACAAACTAACATACTGCATCGTATAAAACAAAGGGTTTGAATCATTAAGTTACCAGGCACACAGGAAATGTGGAGTTCTCACATGATAACTAAGAGATGTGATGCTCAGTTGTCTCATTTGTAGGTGCCCACTCTGTCCTGGCCAGTTATTCTGCTGCTATCTGCTAACCAGGATGGCCAAGCATCTGTCTGAGAGTTCAGCCATTGCAGAACTGCCACCTGCTGGGTTAACTGCACAATGTTCATCTCTCCTGTAGGGTTCACTCGTCTGACGTGACTAAATTCCCACTTGGTGGAGTACAGTGTTGAGATGACAGTGAGGCTGTTCTTAAGTTAGGAATTCTGAATATAGAAGTGCAGGAATGATTTTTATTTTGTTTCATTTGTTTGTTTCTTAACTTCATTTGTTTTAATTTCTCTAGAGCTGCACAACAAAAATGTGTTTTGACTTTTTCATTGAGACAAATAATCTCATGCAGAAAATATAAAAATATAATATATTAAAAAAATATAAATGCCCCAACTCGATTCAGCTGCAAACTGCTGGAGTGAATGAAAGTGATGAAAGTCTTGAAAGTCTCATGATATGTTTGACACTGAGCAACTTGTGATGACGTTTGAAGTGACAAATCTTTATTTGTAGGTGCATCTCCATTGTCTGACACTGCAGACATATTCTGCTAGTCTCTGATTTTTCTAAAGTGCATAGTTCTTACTTGATGTTACAAGTGGCAGGTGTGTGGTTGTTTTCATAGGAGAGGTTATGTCAAGAAAAATTGACCAAGAAATGTATCTTTCATTATTTGTGATTAAGCACATGTTTAAATAACCTTTTGCTAGTAACGAGAATACATGCAACATGAAGAGACCAGGAGAACAAAATGAAGAGAAGGGAAAACCCGCTGCTCTAAATGACGTTGTTGCCTTTGTACACACACACACACACACACACACACACACACACTCACACAGAAAAGTATAAATAAAGGACGCGGACAGTCAATGGGCGCAGATCCTGTGTTCATGACTGCCCTCGCGAGTGAAAGAACTGCAGTGTTTGTGTTTTCTAAACTCAGGAGTCTTGGCTAAAGAAAGAGCGGAGGGTGATTTAAAGAAATCCCCTGTCAGGTTATAAAATCTTGAGATCAAAAGGAGAAAGGTCTGGACTTAGTACCAAATGCATTATTTGTCCACACGCTGAGAATTGCTAAGCAATTTTTCAGTCCAGTACAAGTGTTGTTACCAGGATGAATACATTACTTGTATCTTATCACCGGAGATTTCTAAAAATAAAACCAGACAGATAGGCCTGTAGAGACAGTCAGCATCAATAGTGAAGAAACGCAGTGGTAAGTTTCATTATGACAGTGAAACAAAACTTTAAATACCTTAAAGTGATTATGACAATAGTATAGTCTTCTCTATGATAAAGAAAATTCCTTTAGTATTTGGCCTTTTGCCAGTAATATTTCTGTTCATATGAACTCACCCCACCCTTTACCAGAAGTGTCCAACTTTCCAGTAAAACGATACTGCTGGATCAAAGTAGGAAAACAAATTCCCAAATATACACCTTTTCCCAGATCTTTCATTAATAAATTCTACTTAATTATCTTTCATCTAAATAGGCTATCTCAAATAGGCCTCATTCCCATCTACCTTGTTCTGTGACAGCAAATATGTCCTAACTTGATTCCTTCTAACATTTTGATCATAGCATAAAAGTCACTTTAGTATTCACAGTCTAATGCTGATGGGTATGAACATTCACCAACACACCTACCTGGGTGTGGCATGTGGCTGTATACTATATATACCAGCTACCTGCTTCACAGGTTTTAGTTCATAGTTACCGGTCACCAATAAGCAGAGCATTTGAGAAGAGTTCAGCTGCGTTTGCAAGAACTGGAAGAGAAGGTAAGAACAATCTTCATAAAATTGCATCAGCAAAGACGTTCATGGTTTTATGAATCACATTAATACAGTTTTTATGAATGTGATGCTGTAAATGTGCGAAAATATGTCTCAGTTCACATTTTGCTCTTCTATCCTTGATAAACAGTCCAAACTAAGTGACCTTTCTTTTCTAGCATTTGCCTGGCAAAGGACACTTGAACCTGAAGATGGCAAATGGTCCAGCCCTGTCCACTGCTAAACGTGGAGAAGTGTATGTGGGGAGTGAATTCAGAGATTCCCTCACGATGTTGGATATTCTCCATGCAAATCAGTTTGAAGGGGAAAGGTATGATCCAGAGCTCGAAAGGAAGGCTGAGGAAAACTTTTACAGAGGGGCCCCACCCAACTGGTTTAACTTATATGTTAGTGAAAAAGCAGCGTCAGATGGTACTGCAACTCCTTTTATCAAACGAGATGGATATGAAGAACTTGAGGAACAAATTGACCTGAGAAGAGAATGCCCTTTGACATCAACAATCAAACTGCTCCATCAACAACGATGTGGAGGTACCACGCTGGCTATGCAGGTGATGTGGGACTTGAGGAAAACCTTTAGATGTGCTGTTTTAACTGGCTTAACCTCAGACATCACAAAAATTACAAATGAAGTAGTTGCAAAAGTTGCAAATGAGATAGTCCAACTTTTCACAGCAGGCAGTCGAAATGACCAGAACACTGTGCTGCTGTTAGTTGATCATCGTGAGAAAATCCTGGAAAATCTCCAGGACAGCATTATAACAGAGATTACTAAACAAAAAATTGATGCTGGTTATCCTGTGGTCATTTTACTCAAGTGTGTGAGAAGCAGTGACGAGGTTATCCACCAAAAGGAAGGTTCTTACAATCAAAAAGAGAAGGTCACGAGGGAATTGAAGAAATATATAATTCTCGAAAAATCTCTCTCAGACAGAGAGCAAGCAGACTTTAAGAAGAAAAAAGAAGAGCTTGGCAGAAGATTTGGTGATCAGTGCGAGCAGTTTCATGGTTTTAACATTCTGCAGTCTAATTTCTCTGAAGGCTACATCAGGAACGCATGTGCTACATTAGAACATATCGAAAGAAGAAATAGACCACCGAATACACAGCTTGTTGCCCTGCTGTGCCTGCTGAATGCCTATGTGCCAGGTTCATATCTCCTTGAGTCTCAGTGCCTGGACTTCGTCAGACATGAAGGTGATCATAACCTTTCACTGGAGGATCAAATGCAGCCTTTCAGCCATCTGATCATCACATTCCAAGAAGATGGAAGAGCTGAAAAATATAAAAAAGTCCGCATGGCTCACACTATGATAGCACAATGTTGTACTAAACTGTTTGCAAAGGCAGGTGTGACCAGAAGTAAAACAACAAGAAACCTCTTGAACTATTTTTGCAGAGATTTGACTCATACATGGTTGCTTGATTTTGTCAAAGACATGCTAACCAAAAGAGAAATGAAAAAAGAAGAGGACCAAGACAATAGCACAGAAATGAAAAAAGAAAAGGAAAAGTTTTCTAGACTAATTCGAGAAATTACAGAGGGCAAAGACAATGAGAAAAAGGAGGGTGAACGTCAGAGTGTGGCAATTTTAGAGCTGGCCTCAAATACATTTGGTCAAATTTCAAATTTTCCACAAGCTCTTGCTCGCTTTTATTACAAAAAACTACAAAACTACAATTTGGCAGAAAAATGGGCAGTCGAAGCACTAAAAAGAGATCCTCAAAATTCTATTGTTGCTGACACACTTGGTCAAGTCCACAAGAACCACCTAATGAACAATGAGTTTTGTGAACCAAGAGAAATTTTGCAGCTGGCTGAAAAAGCCATTAAAGCATTTGAAAAAGCAGAAAAACTTGATGAGAATGAAGATGGACCAGAAGTGAGAGAGCAAGGCACTACAGACATCTCATCTTTTTATAACTACAATGGAAAATTTGGTTACCTGGAGGTCTGCAATGCTCTGTATGACAAACTTGTCAATAAAAATGAAACCTGGAAAAATGTTCTCACAAAAAAAGTATCAATGGGCTCTGTCCTCAAAACACTTGGAGACAACAAACTCTTAAGATTCAACAAGCTCATAGTAAGCCTCAGAGATAAAGTCAAAGATAAATGCATTTTTTTTGAAAAATATCGGACTTACTCAAAGCCTAACATGGGGAAAGATTATCTTGAATTTATATTTAAATATACCTCAGAGTGCTACCAGAAGTACGTTGGAGACATAGCCAAAGAACAACTCATCCAGATGTTTCAGGAGGGAAACCTAGATGACCAGTCTGTAGAAGTACTGTCATTTCTTGTCAAACAATACACTCAGTCAGAGCTCGAAGACGTAACTACAAAGTTTAGAGAAATGTGTCTAAGTGCAGATTCAGAAACGGCTCTGGTCAACAACATCCTCACACTATTTAGAGGGAAAATGCCATCGAGCAAAAAAGACCCACCTGAGCTGCACATGTTCACCCTCCTCTGGTACTGGCCTGTAAATGAAGGCCAATGTGATTATGACCTCAGTGAGTTAGCTCAGAAAATGCTCAAGTGTTATGAAAATACATATAAGAAGTACTTTCAAAACAGATACCTTCTTCCTGTGTTTTTCATTGGGAAAGGTGAAGGTGTGAAGAGAATTGTTCACAGAAATGTTATTGAGAAACATCTGGAAGTGAGACCAGATTGGAGCGATAACTGGAAGAAAGAAGAAATCTTCCAAAATTCTGATGTTCAAAAGCTCCTTCTCAGGCTTGATGGAGAAGTAAGAAACTACAAAGTGTATACAAGAGTTGGTGGCAGAGAGATTGAGATCAATGCGAATCTGAGGAACAGCCTTTGGAAAAAACATCAAGTTACCTTCTACCTTGGATTTACTATCAGAGGTCCTGTGGCCTTTGGCATTCAGAACAAAACTGCAGACACAGGTAAGATAGCATAAAAGTAAAATGCTATGTGAACAATAGCTGCTAATTAGTAATTATATTGCTATAGTGCCCATGTTCATATTAAGGTCATGAAGAGATCATTTTTCATGGTGAAAATTGATTTTTTAAAACACATTTTGTAAAACTGCCAGTTTTGAGTATAACAGGGGTTATAACCCTAACGCCATGTTTTCACTTTCAACCAGCAGGTCCAGGAATACAATTTTCTTATGAACGTTGGTAGATATGTTAAAAATAAAAGCCCTGTCCCCTAGATTATACCTTTGTGTTGCTCTTTTTGGCAGCAGTATATGTTTGAACGGAACAAATAACAAACACAGGATTTTTTAGATATATATAAGCAGAAAGATTAAACATTGTAAATCAATGTAGTAGCAAGTTCTAAATATAACATATGAAATGTAAATATGTTCACTAACACATTCTTTCTTGCAAAATTCAATAATATTTTACAATATAAACTTGTATACACCTTAGCATACTATTGTGTAAAAAAATCCCTTTTTAGCATCTAATAACCATTGTTGTGTTTTTTACATTTATTTTATGTTTACTGATTGCCTGACATCTGTGTGTGGTGGATCACAGCAGGACTACTTCAAACAATGTGAAAGAGACCAAAGATAATGAGGAGGATTAAGGTCTGTGCTCAACATCTCCATGGGAAGGAGAATCCAAGACTACTTCTTCTTTTTTTGAGTATCTATGTGTTTATATTTAAGGACAAAAACAAAAGGAAATACGTGCTGTAACGTTAAAAATCATTGCACAAGAAGTATGTGTTATGGTCATTTTAGTTTTAGAGAAAGGTATTTAGAAAAAAAATATTTGCTGCACATAAAGACTATATTGAATAAACTGGAGGCTTAAACCTTTTTATGTGCATTTCTACTGCAGACTTTCTTACTTTCTGAAATTTAGTTCCTCTGCTTGTTTGGGTCAAATAAATACTTTGTTTATGGGTTTGTGACATCTGTGAAAGCTTTGATTTAGTAAAGTCAAAACACTTCTCAGAGGAGGGTTTTTTTTTTTTTTTTTTTACATTTTTTTCTCAGTCTTTTAACTATGAGTTTTGAAAGCATGACATTACAGAAATATTTTGTCAGTTATAACACAAGATGAGTGAAGTATAACCAATTAAATTGATAGACATTTTAAATTCCGCTCAATGTATTGTATTGTTTTAAAGCCTTTTAGAGTTTCAAAGATCAAATTTGTTAAAAGATTTTAGAAATGGTAGATTTATATGATGTTGTTTTATTTTTTGTGTTAGTTGTGCATTCAAACGTGCCATAGGCAAGGCAAGGCAAGTTTATTTATATAGCACAATTCAACAACAAGGTGATTCAAAGTGCTTTACAGAGACATTAAAAACAAAAACAAATAAAAAGCATGATTTAAATTTGATTAAGACAAGCAAACAAACAAACAAATAAACAAACAAAACAGTATATAAAATGAAATATCAAAACAGTAGATAAAATCAGAACAGTAGATAAAATCAGTAGTTAAAAAGTAGGTTTTGAAATTTAAACTTAAGTGTGGATTTGGTGCTTTATTCAAATGCAGCTGAGAATAGGTGAGTCTTCAACCTAGACTTAAATAAACTGAGTGTTTCAGCTGATCTGAGGCTTTCTGGGAGTTTGTTCCAGATATAAGGAGCATAAAAGCTGAATGCAGCTTCTCCGTGTCTGGTTCTGACTCTGGGGACTGATAACAGACCGGATCCAGATGACCTGAGGGATCTGGAAGGTTCATACTGGGTCAGGAGGTCACTGATGTATTTCGGTCCTAAACCATTTAGAGCTTTATAGACCAGCATCAGAACTTTAAAGTCTATCCTCTGACGGACAGGCAGCCAGTGTAAAGACCTCAGAGCTGGACTGATGTGGTCCACTTTTTTGGTCTTAGTGAGGACTCTAGCAGCAGAGTTCTAAATGAGCTGTAGTTGTCTGACTGATTTTTTAGGTAGACCTGTAAAGATGCTGTTGCAGTAATCAAGCCTACTAAAGATGAATGCATGGACTAGTTTTTCCAGGTCCTGTTGAGACATCAGATCTTTTATCCTTGAAATATTCTTGAGGTGATAGTAAGCTGATTTTGTTATTGTCTTAATGTGTTTTTCTAAGTTTAGGTCTGCATCCATCACTACACCCAAATTTCTCGCCTGGTTTGTGGTTTTTAGGTGTATAGATTGAAGTTCTCTGGTGACCTGTAATCATTTTTCTTTGGCTCCAAAGACTATTACCTCAGTTTTATTTTTGTTTAGCTGGAGAAAATTGTGGCGCAACCAGTCATTAATTTCCTCAATGCATTTACCAAGAGCCTGTACAGGGCCTCGGTCTCCTGGTGACATTGTGATATATATTTGTGTGTCATCTGCATAGCTATGATAGTTTATTTTGTTGTTCTTTATAATCTGTGCCAGTGGGAGCATGTAAATGTTGAACAGAAGGGGTCCCAAGATGGAACCTTGGGGAACTCCACATGTGATACATGTGAAGTTACCTATTGATACAAAGTATTTCCTGTTTTCTAAGTATGTTTTGAACCAGTTTAGTACAGTTCCTGAAAGACCTGCCCAGTTCTCCAGTCGTTTGAGTAATATGTTGTGGTCAACTGTATCAAATGCTGCACTGAGATCCAGTAAAACTAAGACTGACATTCTTCCACTGTCTGTATTCAGACATATGTCATTAAACACTTTGGTCAGAGCGGTTTCAGTGCTGTGGTTCTGTCTAAAACCTGACTAGAAGGCATCATAGCAGTTATTCTGTTTTAGGAAGTAATTGAGCTGTTGAGAAACTGCTTTTTCAATAATCTTACTTAAAAATGGAAGATTTGAGATCGGCCTGTAGTTATTCATTTGTGTCGTGTCAAGATTGTCCTTTTTCAGTATAGGTTTAATTACAGCAGTTTTTAGTGGTTCTGGAAACACACCTGACATTAAAGAAAAGTCTACGATCTGTAACAGGTCTGACTCCAAAGTCTTTGAGACCTTTTTGAAAAAACTTGTTGGCAGGACATCTAAACAGCAAGAGGAGGAGTTCAGTTGACCTAAGATGTCCTCCAGGTCTTTGCTGTTAATAGGGTGAAACTGTTTCATGGTGTTTAAACGGTTTTTCGGTGGACACAGTACATTTCCTGGATCAGCTGTTGATGTATTAATTGCTTGTCTAATCTTTTGGATTTTTTCTGTGAAGAATTTGGCAAAGTCATTGCAGGCCATGGTCGAATGAAGTTCAGCTGCCACTGACACAGGAGGGTTTGTTAGCCTGTCAACTGTAGAAAATAAGACCCGAGCGTTATGACTGTTTTTGGTGATGATGTCAGAGAAGTAGGACTTCCTTGCACTCCTCAGTTGTAAGTTATAATTGTGAAGTTTCTCTTTATAGATGTCATAATGAACCTGGAGGTTTGTTTTTCTCCATCTGCGCTCAGCTTTCCTACACTCTCTTTTTTCATTTTTCACCAGTGTGGAGTTTCTCCATGGAGACTTTTTCCTTCCAGAGATAACCTTCACCTTAATGGGAGCAATAGTGTCCATTACATTTAACATTTTAGCATTGAAGCTCGTGACGAGCTCATTGACTGAACCTCTGGACAGGTCAGGTGTTAATGGGAAGACCTGGTTAAAGATCTCACTACTGTGTTCAGTTATACACCGTTTTGTGATCACTGCTGTTGATATATTTGTGTGGGCTGAGATTTTACTTTCAAAGAAAACACAGTAATGACCAGACAGGCCCACATCAGATACAGTAACCTTTGAAATGCTCAGGCCCTTGGAGATCAGTAGGTCAAGAGTGTGTCCTCTATTATGTGTGATCTCTGTTACATGCTGAGTCAGCCCAAAGTTGCCCAGAGTGTTACTCAGGTCTTTAGTCCCTTTGTCCTGAGGGTTGTCCACATGGATGTTAAAATCCCCAACAATAATTACACAGTCGAAATCAACACAAATCACAGACAGCAGTTCACTGAGGTCATTAAAAAAGTCTGTGCAGTATTTGGGAGGCCTGTAAACATTAAGAAACATAACTTTGGATGGGGCCTTCAGCTGTAAAGCCACATATTCAAAAGACTGAAAACTTCCAGGAGATAGCTGCTTACATTGAAATGATTCATTAAATAAGACAGCCACCCCTCCTCCTCTCCTGCTCACCCTGGCCTCACTGATAAAACTGTAGTTAGGAGGGGTCGACTCGATGAGAACAGCTCCACTGTTACTTTGGTCCAACCAAGTTTCAGTTAAAAACATAAAATCAAGGCTGTGCTCGGTGATTAAATCATTAATTAAAAATGTTTTCCCAGCTACAGATCTAACGTTTAATAAAGCCAACTTAAGTGTTTTAGAGATATTATTTGCCCCCTCGTGTTTGGGAGCAGTCTGTGGCACACAAGGTATGTTTACTATATTTAAAGATCTTTTAGAGTGCAGCTCTCTGTGTTTTGACCAGGCCACATGTCTCCTTCTGTCACCTAAAAGTACAGAAATTTTAAAATTTCTAGCATTATGTGCTACTAACTTCATGGTTTTGTTATGGATTTTTAATATGGAAGGGGTTTCTTTGTTTTCATTGTGTTGCAGTTTTTCACTTTGTTACTCAGCACTTTGTAGTTTTATCTATTTGTTTTGTTTTTTAAATAATTATTCAGTAAAAGTTTGGCTCCTGCAGTAGTAAATCTGTTTGCAGTTCTTCATTGGTTTAATTATGTAGTGGAAACATCAGTCCATCCTAAATAAAATAAGAGTGTAACTGCAGTATCTGTGTGCTGTGCTCTTTATATCAAAATTCTGGTTGGTGCAGTCATAATTCCTCCTGCGTTGTTTTTGAAATAAATAGTCTAAATTTAAGAATGAATAAACATTTCTAGGACGAGGCACTGGGGTAGACCCAGGACACACTGGAGGGTGTTTATTTCTCGTTTGGCCTGGGAACGCCTTGGTGCTCCCCCGGAAAAGATAGAGGATGTGTCCGAGGAGAGGGAGGTCTGGGCTTCTTCTCTGCTTTGGCTGCTGCCCCCGCGACGTGGCCCCGGATAAGCAGATGACAATGGATAGATGGATAAACATTTCTAGAAAAAAAAATATCTATTATATGATCTCATAATGAGGTAGATGATTTATGTTCCGTTCATATTTTTACAACTTCTTATATCTAATAACAATTAAAATAAATAACATTCATATAAGAAATAAAATAGTATCTAGTAAACTATATATGGTGTTAAATAGCCCTGTACTACGGAACGTTAATGTCGGTCATAAGGGTGGTACTTAAAGAACCACATATTTTATAAGATGGTACTCATTGTGAAAAGTTTGAGAACCACTGGTTAATGCTAACAGCTCAGATTAAAAAACAGACTTTGTGACTTTTAGAGAAAATGTACTTTCTAAAATTTGGCTTGTTTGCACAGTGTCTATTTAATAATTTGTTTATGGGTTTGTGACAATTATGAAAGCTCTGATGTACTGAAAGCTAATCAACTTCTGAATGTCCGCTCAAAGGACCATTTTAAATTGTTATTTCATCACTCTCTTGTCTAGAAGTTTTGAAATCATGATGTTAAAGAAGTATTTTACAATTTAATACATATATGATGATTAAGGCATAACCAATGAAACTATTCTAAAAAATGTTCTAAAGCCTTTTACAGTTCAAAGATTTGATTTGGTTTTATGAAGATTTTTAGAATTGGTAGATTGATAAGATTTATGTTTCCTTTATTGTTTGTTTTATTTGTTAAATTATTAAGTATATGTTGCGCTCTAAAAGTAGTTATAAAACTTACATTTTCTGAATCGTTGGGAAAACCTCTAAAGACTATTCTTATTTCATTGTGTTATATTTTTGTACGGAAGCGTAGAGCTAAACGTTAGCTTATATTGTAGTAAAGCTGTTTAAACGATGTTAGGACAGAAATATTAGCTTCTGTCATGACTGATGAAGTTACTAGTTAATAAAGTTTCCAGTAAAGTGATTAATCGCAGCCACAGATTGACAGTAAATATCTCGATTAGCTTCAATGCATCTGTAATAAATATGTGCAAGTTTCAGTGCTTCGCTTAAACTGTATGATACTTATACTGACCCAGGGTCAGTGTAAAATACAATCCTAGCTGTGTGAACAAAGCCTGGCTCCTTTAATCCTGCATGACAAACCTCAGGATGCAGGTTATTATTACTCTTTCCTGCTGGCACACCTGTCACACCTGAGAGTCAGCTAGAAACTTACAGTGACGTGGACATCATGCAAAGACTGCCAGACTCTGTAATACTGTAAATGATCAGTGACTCAGGTTAACACTAAACTTTAAACAGTCCCTCTGTGTCTCTGTGTGTGCTGAACATCTGGAATCAGATTGAGTCAGGCTGCATCAGCTGAATCTGTTATTTGTAAATATCAATATTTTTTATTCAGGTGTGGGGATAATATGTAAGACTGCAGTGAAGCGATGTACCAGATTAATCCCTGGCCAAAGGTATCGTACTTAAATCAGACTACTGATCCAGCCACATCAGCCTTTTGTGAGGTCTGTTTAAAGTAGACTTAAAATGAACTGCAGGTTCCTGAGAGGTGGACTGAGAGCACAGAAACACATGTTCATACATACAGCTGCAGCAAGCTTACATTAATTTTAAATAGATTTGTTACTATGATGTCTGTCTCTCTGTTAGTCCTCTGACAGACTGGTGACCTGTCCAGGTTTGCTCTACCTGTGACTACTGGGACAGGCTCTGGCTCCTGTAATAAAAATTTTCTATTATTCTCATTTAAAGTATTTAAGTGCTTATGCATATGCTTAGTTGTGACACTCTTATAGACTGTTCAGTGAAAGTTTCTAAAACTAGATGAACTTACTTCAGCGTCAGCAGTTTGAGAAAACAACTCCCTTTACAGGTGCTGATAAGGCCAAGGGCACAAAACAGCATAACCATTGATCCGTTAGGTTTCATAGCGAGGCGTGTGAAGTGTGGTATGATCAGTTTGTAACTTCCTCCCTCTTCCTTGGAATGCACAAAGGAGTAGGAGCACCACTTCTGTGGCAGAGCTGACATGACTGAACTGTGATGTTTGATGTGTGTTGGCTCTCCTGCGCCGCAGTAATAAATAGCTTGATCACAGCTCTTTCTGTGTTGCAGACTTTATTTACAAACTTCCACGATACCCCCCACTGTGAACCTGAATTGAATATTCAGAAGAAAATGAATTAATAGACTGACATTTGTTTAAATACTTCTAGAAATCTGAGCTGTTGGTGTGGTAATAATATTAGAGCTGGCAATCTTTCTTACTGAATCTCTACTCTGTCATGTTACCTGAGATTAATTCTATGTTTACCTGACAGCCTGGACAAATGTGCTGTGTGAAGGATGTAAATCAAATCAGATCTTAACTGCTTACATTTAAGGAGCCTGGTCATATTTAATTGTAATATGAGCCAATGATTTTCTGATTGCTGATTCTAAGAGAGTCTTTGTGGAAATCCTGTTTGGCTTTTTGTCATTTTAATTCTCTTAAGCACAGCAGCACAGGGGCACGGTGGTTAGCACTGTTGCCGCACAGCAAGAAGGTCCTGAGTTCAATTCCACCATCAGGCCGGGGTCTTTCTGTGTGGAGTTTGCATGTTCTCCCCGTGTTTGCGTGGGTTCCCTCCGGGTACTCCGGCTTCCTCCCACCGTCCAAAGACATGCAGTTTGAGGGGATAGGTTAATTGGATAATCCAAATTGTCACTAGTAAGTAAGTAAAATTTTATTTATATAGCACATTTCTAGATAGAGATCACAAAGTGCTTTACAAGATATAACAGATTAAAAAGACAAAATACAAACAAAGTTAGCAAAAAGCAATTTTAAAAAGATGTGTTTTCAGCTGTTTTTTAAAAGTAATCAATGAATCAGCGGATCGTAAGTCCTGAGGAAGGGAATTCCACAGTCTGGCGACCACAGTAGCAAAAGCTCTATCACCCCTAGTTTTCAGTCTCGTATACGGAATGACAAGTAGGCCCTGACTACTCGACCTCAGAGACCTACTAGGGGCATAGGGCTGTAAAAGTTCAATAATATATGGTGGTGCTTGTTGTTGAAGAGCCTTAAAAGTTAAAACCAAAATCTTAAAATGGACTCTAAATTGACGGGAAGCCAATGTAACTGCATAAGCAACGGTGTTATATGTGAATATTTTGAAGCTTTTCAAAAGTCTTGCTGCAGCATTCTGAACGATCTGCAGGCGCCCAAAGAACCTTTGTTTAGACAAGTAAACAGGGAATTGCAATAGTCCAGTCGTGAAGAGATAAAAGCATGAATAACAATCTCCAGTTCGGTATAGGATATTATAGAGCTCAATTTAGAAATATTTCTTAAATGATAAAAGCAAGACCGAACAAGAGATTTAACATGACTATCTAACGTAAGAGCAGGATCAAGGATAATCCCTAAGTTCCTGACAGATGGTTTTACAAACGTTGAAAGAGGACCAAGAGCATTTATTATACTGGGTATATGTCTATCTGGGGCACATAAGAGGACTTCGGTTTTATTTTCATTTAGTTGGAGGAAGTTTTCAGCCATCCAGCCTTTAATGGTTTCCAAGCACACATTTAAAAGCTGCAGCTTAGAAGCCTCTTCCGGTTTAAAAGATATATAGAGTTGGATATCGCCTGCATAACAATGGTAACAAATATCCTCAAAAGGGCTCAAAATGTGCTGGAGAGGAAGTAAATAAACTAGAAACAGTAATGGCCCTAGCACAGAGCCTTGTGGCACACCAAAAGACAGGGACGCAGAAGATGATCTATACTTAGAAACTGCCACAGTAGAATATCGCTCAGAGAGATACGAGGAGAACCATTTCAATGCAGTCCCAGAGACACCGACCCAGTATTTCAGCCTGTTAAGCAAAATATAGTGGTCAACAGTATCAAAGGCCGATGTAAGATCCAACATTAAGAGAACAGAACATTTACCTGCATCGCTTTGTAACAAAATGTCATTAGAAACTCTAAGAAGGGCTGTTTCAGTGGAATGAACTTTACGAAAAGCCAGATTGAAATTTGTCGAAAATACTATATTTATCTAAAACTGCTGTAAGCTGCTCAGCCACAATCTTCTCGAGAATCTTAGCAATTAACGGAATTTTTGAGATCGGGTCTATAATTGCTAGTGAGAGATGGGTCCAGCATAGGCTTTTTAACAAGGGATGTATAACAGCAGTTTTAAAATAGGCAGGGACTATGCCCGAGGCCAAGGAGGTATTAATTATAGTAAGAATACAGGGACCAGTAGAGTAAAAGACATTTTTGAATAATGATGCGGGTAAAAATCAAGAGAGCAAGAGGATAATTTTGTTGCACTAACTATTTTTCCCAGCTCTGGTAGTGAGACAGGTGAAAAACCTTCTAAAACAACAGGCCGAGCTGGCGTGGGAACTGACAGCGCAGACGCTGAAAAAGACAGGTTTTTCCTTATGTTGCTAATTTTTCTAAAAGAAAGCAAGAAAAGTTTCACAATCTTCAACGGAAGAAATAATAGCAGCAGGTGGAGCAGGAGTAATAATATTAGTAATAGTATCAAATAAAACTTTAGGATTACCTCTGCTCTTTGCAACCAACTGAGAAAAGTAAGCAGCCCTCGCAACTCTAATAGCATTGTTAAAAGAGGCTAAAAGATCCTTTAAATAAAGGAGATGAACATTTAAGTGGGTTTTCCTCCATAACCGCTCAGCTTTAACGACAATTACGTTATATAAGACGAATGTTGTCATTTAACCAGGGTACAGACTTAGAAGCAGGCACAGGTCTCATTTTAATCGGACAGATTTCATCTAAGATCGAAAGACAATGATAATTGAATAGATCTATAGAAAAATCAACATCGTTTTGTGGGGATAATGTTAAATTAAAAGCATCAGAGAACTTCTGTGCTGTGGAGGAATTTAAAGTGCGGGAAATAACTGTCCGATGAACAGGAGACATAGGCTCATAAAAGACATATTAAAAAGACACAATAATGGTCAGAAATAAAATGTCCTTGGAACAAATATAATCAATATTCAGACCCAAAGAAAAAAAACAAGGTCCAGTGTATGGCCTTTGTTATGTGTGGGGCCCGATACATGTTGGATAAAATGAAAAGAGTCCATGATGCTGGTAAAACCCCTAGCAAAGAGGTCGGACTCATCATCAACATGTATATTAAAATCTCCCACAAGAAGCAATTTAGACAACCTCATAGTAGAGGACAGAAAATCACTAAACTCGGCTAAAAACGAGCTGTTTGGGCCAGGAGGGCGATAAACCAACGCACAGTAAAAAGGATCCTTCTTTCCGATTTTGATGAGCTGCAGTTCAAAAGACAGAAAGTGTCCAACTTTCACTGAACGGCAGTTAAAACGGCTCCGGAATGCCACCGCGAGGCCTCCTCCACGACCAGATCCTCGAGGCTGGCTAATGACAGAGAAGCCATTTGGGCACATTTCAATAGTAGATTTAATAATCCGACCCCGTTGCTGCAGGTCTCAGTCAAGAACAGGAAGTCCAGATTTTTAGAAACAATAAAATCGTTAAGCACAAACGATTTATTCGTCAAAGATCGGGCATTAAAGAGCGCCATGGACAGCGGGTGAAGACATTGTTGTTGGAAAAGCTCGAGTTTCTCGAATTAAAGGCGTAAATTCTCGGGATCAGAGCCTTCACGCTCATATATTCCACTCACCGAGGGGATGAAAAGCCAGTCGGCAGGAGAGACTGGATGAACCCTTCTGAGATAACACGGCCTCGGAGAGCCGGGCCCCTTATATCCAAGTAGGGCCTTGGGAGACAGATTCCCCTCCATATAGCTGTCATGTGCGTAGGCAACAGAAAAAGCTCGACATCGCTTTCCAATCAGCCCCCGCCGCCAGAGGAGCCTAAACTTCACCTGGATGCCCGATCTCTTTCCTCTTCTTCTCCGTAGTCTACGGGGAACGCTGAAAGAGCTGGCCGAAGATCCAGTCACAGGCAGAGGGTGGAAGGTACCAAAGGGGTGTGGAGGAAAGTGTGGAGAATGGAAAGTCCCATAAAAGGAAGAAGAAAAAACATCTTTGGGCGTCATTGACGACCGGATGGATAATAGCGTCAGACGATCGTAGACTAAGGCAGCCAGAACATGATTAAAACAGTTAAAAAACAGCAGAGTAGAAAGAAAAAACATGCCAATAGAGCGAGACCAGCGAGACCAGCTACACCCGGCAGCGGCGAAGCCAAACACAGGCGCCATCATGCCGTTAACCATGGTGTGAATGTGAGTGTGAATGGTTGTCTGTCCCTGTTTGTTGGCCCTGTGACAGACTGGCGACCTGTCCAGGGTGTACCCCGCCTCTCGCCCTATGACAGCTGGGATAGGCTCCAGTGCCCCCCGCGACCCTGGAAAGGATAAGCGGAAGCGAATGGATGGATGGATGGATGGATGATTCTGTTGTGGAAGTTTTCCATTAAATAAAGCCTGCAGATGAGCGGTGAGCGGTAGCTAACATTCTTTAATCAAAACACACAGAACAGAAAACCAAGCTTGGTGGAGAGCCTGCATGACCACGGGGCAGGTCAGCAGAGTCTTTCTGAGCCTAGCATGGCTCTCAGTTAAATACCTTCCACAGGAACAAAAGGCAGTACACAGCTGTTTCACACCTTAAGGTTCACACTCCCTTGCTACCTCCCAGAGTCCTCGAAGAGACAAAAGATTCCTTCCTGTGGAGTTGTCTGCTTCCCCCAACTTCCTTCTTACAGTATGGGTGTCAGACATGTTAAAATCCAGTGGCACCAAGGCATTATACAATAAAATAATGTGATTAGTACGTAAGTGAAAGAAATTCCATTACAATCCCCGCTCACCGCTCATCTGCAGGCTTTATTTAATGGAAAACTTCCACAACAATTCTCTTTTCCATTTTCCTGAACAGTTCGCCACAGTCGCTGTCCACATGGGTCAGTGGGACCAAGCAGCACTCTGCTAATGTGTGGACTCTGACCAGCAACATCCAGCAAGACCCAGACAGCGTTTTCTATCTCCCAGCTGGTGTTTTTTGTTTGTCTGTGACTGGAGAGTCAGATTTTTGTTGAAGCTGGAGGAACAGCCTTACACTTGCAGAGGTAAGTCAGTTTGTAGAGATCCCTCCCACCCTGGCTTTTATGTGCTAGATTTCTTATCTGAAACAGTAATATTTCAGTGACTGCTGCTTATACCACAGGTTAATTCACTCTACTGATCCCTGATGGGAGAATCATCACCTCTGCCAACAAAGAAGCCTGGTGGATATTTGTTTACAGACTGATGATGGGACACCATGCTGTGCATCTTCAAAGTTTGTCTCTTGATTATTATTCATACACAGTAATGTGAAGTATGCTTATATCTAGTATAACTGGACCAACCTGGTGCTCTTCATTTATGGAGGCTGTTGAGTCTGAATGTTGGATGTTGTGTATCTCGTGTTCTCTGGGCTTTGTTGTCCTCGGTCTTTTTGCAGGATCAGAAAACAAAACCAGGATGACCATAAATGTTTCTTCTCCAATTGGATGATGATAAGACTGTGACACGGGATGCCACCTTTAGTCTTGTGATGAAGCAAAGCTCAGGAAGAAGTGTGATTAAATGGTAGCCACATGTGTGCTGCTGAGAAGGATGTACAGGAGCACCTGCAGCCAAATCCAAGCCTCCTCAGGTTAGTTGTAGTTGCAGAACGCTTTAGGACTGAGACAGCTGAGGCATCAAATGTTTGATTAAACGGATGAAAAGAGAAGTTTCTTCCTGTAATTATCACTTTTAAAATCTTTAGCAACTTCAAGTCTGTCAGCGTGTTGAGGTCACAGAAACAAGAAAAGCAGCTTGACTTCAGAGTGTTGTTTACAGTTTTCTGTCATCATGATCTCCCCTGAAGTTTATCACTATTATACAAGCAGTAAGTCCACAATACTGTAATGATGATTCTGAGTTTGGTCATGGTTGCATAATATTTTAATAATATACAATTACTTTTTGTAATTCATATTTTTCTGTTAATCAAAAATTTACTTTGTGAAATTTGTATTTGAGAATGCAGAATGTGACAATATATTTTGGTTCAATATTTAATTTCTTTCAGTTGCAATTGTTAAATGAAAAAAAAAAAAAAAAATATATATATATATATATATATATATATATATATATATCTAATTTAATTTAAACTAATTTAGCAAAAATATATATACATATATCTGTATTAGTTTTAATACATTGATTTGACACCTGTATTGAAAATACTATATTGTATTCATACAGAATCAGTTTGGTATCATTGTTTGTCTGATTGCTGAGACTAAGAGCTAGTTTGATCTGTTTAGATCTAAAGTATCCAAAGTTGAGCCCTAATGTTTCTTCACCCTTGTGTGTGTGATATCTGATTTCCTACATGCTGACAGAGCAGAGCGGCAGTTTGTGCTCACAGATGGTGACGGTGTGGAGAGACGGTGGTGTTTCCTCAGAAGAACTAGCAGAGTCACAAAGGACACGAGTCCATCTCACCACCTTGACTTGCTGACTGATGCTTGTCTGCACTGCACAGAGGAAATCAACTGACTGAGGTTTGTCCAGTGACGTGTTATGAAATGTGTATTTGTTTTATGCTTACAGATATGTTTTTCTTGACAGAGGCTCTGCAGAGGTTAGACAAAGCAGAGAAAATATGTGCTTTACATTTTACTGTGATTTACTGAGACATTTGTTGCCTGATGTTTAGCAGGAATGGAGGAATGGAATCAAAGGGAGATGTTTTTGATGTTTTTGTAATGTGAGTAAATCTTCGGTATTATTTATTTGCTTGGTTATTTTAGGAGTGTTTCTGGGTGAGGGAGAGAGGAGTCATCATCCAGGTAAAGTGACGTGGATCAGTGGATACACTTGTCTCCCCTTTAAAGGAGACACTCTTAGAGAGAGACGATCCGAGTCATCCCTAAATGTTAGTGCTTTCAAATACACAAACATTTTTAAAGGAAGAAAACGAACATCCAACTTTGACTGTAACACAATTAAATTTTTGCATGTGTGTTTTCAAACTCTCAGATGGGCAGTATATCAGTCTTGGACTGTGTAACCTGCCGGAGCAGTACTGAATGACCACCACACATGAGCATGTTCCTGCAACATTCAGCAGCTTTGCTTTTGGTAAGTAGAGTTACCTAACTACAGTAACTATAAACACATTATATCCATTTCTAACAGTCTGGTTACTTCCTGTCAGTTTTTTAGAAACCATGTGGTCACCTGACCTAACGCTGTTTCTTCTTCTTCCCCTTAATGTTGAAGTGTCAAATGTCAAACAGCTGGAGAGGAAACTAAACCAGTACTGGGATGTTTCACCAACACAGGCCAGATGCTGTTCCTTCATGGTGACATCACCAGAGACAGCTCCGCCCACCTCAGGACCTCGCCATTGATCATGATGATTATAATGATGACAGCGAGCGGAACTAAGACTGTAAAAATCCACGACCAGAATGTTTAGATGCTTTCTAATTATTAATGAATACTGAGAGCCTCTTTCTGTGTTTTGTCTGTTTTGGGTTGTTTGTTTTTTACCTCATTTGTTACTAACAAAGTTCAACAAACTCACACAGTTTACATTCTGTATGTTTCCATCTTTACCAGCCACACTCCTACATTTAGAAAACAAACTTTAGAAATCGTCGTTTTTCTCTTTTGTAATTGATGATAATTCAGTGAATATACTGCACTGCTTCCTTTTATTGCATCACACATTGCTTTAAGTTTTTCAGTGTCCAGTTATTTTTTACTGCTGTTTGAATTCTGTGTATGTTTGACCCTGTAGACTGTTTAATGGACTGCTTGTCTTCCTGTTTGTAGCCGCCGCCTGTTTTTGACTAAAGGTTTGGATTTCTGACTTTAACACAGTCTCTGCGTGTCCTCCCTTTGTGTCCTCTTCCTCTGTGAATGTGTTGCATGTGTCACAGATTCATTTATTAACAGCTTTCCCACAGTGAGTTGCATCAGCATTCATTCACAGCACATTTCAGAAGGATTCAGATTAATACAGTGATCTTATAGTCAGAATTATCCTGACAGACTGCCACTGTAAATTATCTTTCATCAGGTAAATTTTAAAGCTCAGTATTTCAAAGCAGGCGTTATGAAGAATCATATTGGCATTAGGACTGTACCAATATGTACTTACAAAGTCAAAGTTTTTTTAATTATGCTAGAATATTGGAAGACAATCAACTTTTAGTGTTTTCTGCATATTAATTATACTGAAATAGAGATGGTGACCCTAATTGTACAGAAGCACTAAACAACTGACAATCTAACAGACATTATTGGCCTGAGCCGTCATGCACAGTGAGTCTGATCCTGTGCTGTGAGAGTCTGACAAGCATGTTTCTGGTCAGTTTGGAAGAAATAATATCACAATGTAGATCTTTTTTTAATATTCCTTTTACAACATAAACTGTGATCAAAGCTACTTATGTTCACAGCATGTAATAATGCTGAGAGACCACAGCATTGTGGTCTGTTGAGCTAGGGTTAGGGTTAGCAATTCAGACATATGTCTGACATATTACTCTTGCTGGATATAACAAACACCTAGGAATTCATATTATAATTTGATTTTCATGAAATATTCAAATTCAGTATCAGTCATTTTATATTATAACCACGTATCCACCCAGGCTCATGGTGGGGCAGGGCTCTGTCCTGGGATGCTTGAGTACAAGGTAATGTACACCCTGACCAGGTATCCAGTCTGTCAGAGTTGTTTTCAATATTTGGTTCTAAAATATGAGTGAAAACAAAAATCCAACTAGGATTCTTGCATATGATGAATGAAGTCTGTCTTTGACTGTATTGTCCAGCTGATCCATCAAACCCCCAGCAGGTAAACCTTATCATGACATAACACAGTAACAATGTGAAAAATTAAACAGCAACAGTCTAAATTTAAAGTGCATTCTAAACTCCTCTTCAATAAATTATATGGATATGCACTGAGTCATTCAGGACTGTAAAACGTGAACTACAGAACCCAGAGTCTTCATCATTAAATCTCTGGTTGCTTCATTTTTCTATCTTATATCAGATACTTTAAAGGTTTTAGTAAAGTTGCATTCTCATGGTGAGGCAAAGTGCTTTATGTGTGTGTGTGCGTGTGTGTCATGAACGGCTGTAAAAGCCCTTTAATTACAGAACAAAGCGGGGTTTGAGTTCGAGTTACGGCAGACTGTTGCTACTTCTAAATGGAACGCAGCCTTCCTACGGCGGACAGCTAATAACAGGAATCGGACGCGCGGTCCACCCTAGTCCACAGCAACCACCGTAGCAACCGCCTAGCATGACTTTAAAAACATATTCTGTCTTCATAACTATCAAAAACGTGAAATGACTTGCAAAGCGTGAAAGTGTTACAGCTGCAGAGAGCTATGGCGGTATCTTTGGAAGCTGTTTACATAGCTAATAATATACAATGTAACCATGGAGACAGTCAGTCACGTGAGCTAGCGGTGCATGTTTACTACGGTGAATAAGGTGATTGTGTGCACAGCGTCCACACGCTGCACAGGGTAAAGACATTACTTCAATATTGTTTTATATTTATATATATTTGCCTTCTGCTGACCATCACCTCAGGTTCACCATCACAGTTTCAGCATACAGATGCACACTGTCTAAACGTGAACACATTCAAAAAAATCATGTCTCTGAAATAACCACAGCTGTTCATGTTTGTCATTATAGTTTTATTTGTAAGAAAATTGTGAACTTCAAATTGTTTATCAAGTCAAAGAACATTTGACACGTCTGAGTCATTCCTTTGCCCTATGAGAGCTGGAATAAATATATATCCTGACAGTTACAGTTGAAACAGTAGAGACAGGTAGAAATGGGCTCGGATTAATCTTTGCTTAGTCAGACACGTCCTGTGTTGGCCTTAACCCAAATTTCCCTCGAGGTCAACCTTCAGGATCAATAAAGTTTTATTGAATTGAATTGAATCATATTAAATAACAAACAATAGCACGATTTTGCATCCATTTCCAAATTGTAGTCAAGCAGCCCAGTCTCATGAATAGGTAACAGAAATGTCTCTAATGTAGATGTGCACAGTGTAGTGTAAGCATTAATACACCATAAAGGAAACACAACTATTTATGTTAAACTAACTGTAATAAAAAATGAACAGGTGCTTTATAGATTTAAAAGAAAGAATCTGAAAACAACACTTTTTTGGTCTAAGTGGTCAAAGTAGAAAACAGAACTGATGTTCAAGAACAAACCGTAGCTGCACTAATATTACACATCTCCATTGTTGTGGTGAACAGACATGTTGCTTTTAAAACCACATGCAGTATGTGACCATGACTGTCCACTGAGACCATGAACCTCACTGCGCTGAAGTCTTCTTCTTCTTCTTCTTCTTGCCATCAGAATGGAAGCAGACAGAGCACGAGCTGCTTTGATCTACTGAAAGGAAAAAGAACATATGAGCTGAAACCATTAAGATAGAAACAATCGTTCAATGCAGTGTCTCACGTAGCTTGGCCTGTTACAACTGTTGATACAAGCTCAGTACAGCTAACACAGTGTCAGGGAACTCCAGTGTGGGAACTAGTGGCTTTAGGTTTGTAGTCATTTAACTTTCATCCATTCATTCATTTAATTCAGGAGGAAGAAATGTCAGGTTGGTGCAGGCTGGCATTTGCTCCCATGCTGTCTTTAACCAAATGACTTGGTTCACTTTATGGCTGGGCTGTATGTGGGGTTATATCATGTTATTTGGGCAGGAGTACCCGTCCCCTGTTAGGCTTAGAAAGTTTCTCCATAAGCAGAGCTTCTAACTCTTATAGCTTTTAGCACATCTGTAGCTGTGCAGGCTGACAGGTTTTTAGTGGCTCTTTTTACCCCACACTGGTTGTGAGTGTGTAAATAGCCCCACTAGTTCTTTTGGGTTGCAGTTAACTTGGGAGGAAGGGGTGGGTCTGCCATGACTAGATGAATAAAAATGATCTGGGATACATAAATTTCATAATGCATGCATATATCGCTATAAACCTGGCCTGAGGGCTGCCATTTTTTACATTCAGTTGTCTGTGAAGGTTCTCAGTCATCCAGGTCATTGTAGTCAAAGGAGCTTGGAAAGAAAAGCGTCTGGACTTCTTTAAGTTGCTTGAAGACGTTTCACCTCTCATCCGAGAAGCTTCTTCAGTTCTAAGGTCAAAAGGCCGAGAGTCCCAGATTTAAACCCAGTGGGAGTATCCCCCCAATGAGGGACAAAGGACCCCCTGGTGATCCTCTAATCACATGCGCCAAGGTGTGAAAGCGGGTGTGGGACCTAATCAGCCAGGGTTTCGGGTGAGCTCATTGTGAAACCTGGCCCCACCTTGTCATGTGAATTCCTGAGGTCAGATGGCCCAGGATGTGAGTGGGCGTTAAGGCGTCTGGGGAGGGAACTCAAAACTGGATTATAGATGGCAGACAGTTGGTGTCGTAAACCACCGCCTCTGTTCAAAGATGGTCGCTCACAGTGGCCTTAGACCTGAAGGTCTAAGTGACCTTAGAACTGAAGAAGCTTCTCGGATGAGAGGTGAAACGTCTTCAAGCAACTTAAAGAAGTCCAGACGCTTTTCTTTCCAAGCTCCTTTACATTCAGTTATTTCTCTTAGAAATGTTGGATCTAAATAATGAATGTGTTACAGTTAAACTGACACTGGTCAGTGTAAATGGCTCATTGGGACATAGAAACCTTTAAATTAAATACCATCACCTGACATCGAATGTCAAACAATATCAAAGCTGTAAAAGCTGTTTACAGTCAGAATTTACAAAAACTATGATTGTAAATAAATTCAAACTAGTGAGCTTTTCTCTTGAGGCGACTTTGTTGTGATTTGGCGCTATATAAATAAAATTGAATTGAATTGAATTGAATATCAACACTGTGGCTTCTTAGACTGTAAGCTTTACATCAGCACAGTTGTAGAAGCCGTCACTCCAAATGTCTTTTGATAACAAGAAAAAAATACCTTTTCAGTCCACGGCCTGAAGTTCTTCTCCAAACATCTTCTGCCATCGGCTTTGTCTGCTGGTTTGAAGACAATAGACCACAAAAAGATGATTTAGTCACTTTGTCTGCATCATGCAGCTCGACTGTGTTGTGTAACGATGTTGAATAGCCGCTGTTATCCCTCTGCTGTATCTGTAGGATTGTACTGTACAGCATCTCATTGATATGTGAGGAATACTAATGTAACACGATAACAGACGTCTGGTCTTACATCATTAAAATATAAGGAGCAGGAGATATTTAGATATTTTTATATTTATATTACATTTTATAGCTGACAGATATTACTAAATAGATAGAATTTACTAAATAGCTGGATGAACATGAAAAATATGTCCATAATCACAAATGACCATGAGAGCCAGTAGAATTAATTCAACTGGACACTCAAAAGACGTCGTTAAATGCTCTTTAAGTGGCAGAACAAACAAACAAACAGTTAATCGCTTACTTGAGATGAAATCTGCTCAGCTACTTTGAAAACAGCTTCTAACTGGTTGGTCCTTTAACAAGATGACTGCTCAGGGGTAAGGCCATCATGCAGTCCAGCAACCTTTATGGTCCTGCTTTGATTCACCAGGAACTATTAGGGAAACCTTTCAGCACCTCCTGTGAAAGACACAGGCATAAACACACAAACATTTATTAACATATTCCACAGTCTTCCAGTTTGATTTTCTCATCCTGTGGACAACAACGTACAGAGATGCAGGTTTATGTTAACTTTTGTAAGGTTTCTTTACTGAACATATCCAGCTGCAGCTCCACTGTGATCCTGAACTGGATAAGCACTTAAGAAAATGTGTCAATAAATGGACAAACATCAGTTTACTATATTTATCCAAACAGACGGGACCAATAATGCTTCACTGAGTTAGAGACTTTAACACTCTCTTCTATGTAAGAATGTCTCGTGCTGATGGACCTGCAAACTTGACAACAAAGGTTTTTCAGACTACATGTAGCTGTCCTCTATGTCAGCTCACACATTTACATTCATGTCACACTTATTTCTGCTTTCCCATTTTTAACATTATTACTTACATTTTGATTGGATACCTTGAGTTTGTAAAAAACATAATTGGAATACAATTCAATATAATTCATGTATCCAATTCAAGGTCACGGGAGGATGAAGCCTATCCCAGCTGATACAGGACAAAGACAGGCTGCCAGTTATCGCAGGGCTAAGACAATACGTGTAACAGAAAATCCACTTAAATGTTTGATATTTCTAATAATAATCATAATTATGACTATTATTTGAAATATTATTTAAAGGTTTCTTTATAAATACATTTCAATTTTTTATAACCCCTAGAATATAAACCTGAGCTGTTTCAGATTCTGACCTCTGACCTCAGTGACCAGGCTGTGTCCTCACTGCAGCTCCCTCTTGGAACGCGTCTGCTTCTTGTCTTCCCCAGTGATGACCGCCTGCCCTTAATATCACATACTGTACCTGAGGAACAAAACAGGACAAACACTTGCCTTCATTTAAGAAGTACATTCATACAGAGATAATCTATGGAAACACACTAGTTCACCCTTTGGGAGGAATCAGTTCCTGTGAAACATTTCTGTAAATCAACATCGTGGAGAATGAAATGAGTTCTTCAGGTGACTCAGCAGTCCCACACTGACAAATGAAACTTCTGTGGAAGAAGAATCTGGATTTTTTTGATTTCCAATCCAGTTAAACTATTAAGGATTAAGCAACAGTGCTCATCTTTGCTCTTCTGAAATCTGTGTTAAACAACAACAAACATAAATTAGTAACAAAAATACAGCTGAGTAGAAGCTTTACAAACCACCAGCAGCCACAATGCTAAATTTTAATCTTCAAATGTTTCTGAGCCATCTTCAACCTGCTTTTAACACAGAAAAGTCCCACAGTCAATGCAGCCTGACTCAATCCTAAATGTTCAGCACACACAGAGACACAGAGGTACCGTTTAAAGTTTAGTGTTAACCTGAGTCACTGATCATTTACAGTATTACAGAGTCTGGCAGTCTTTGCATGATGTCCACGTCACTGTAAGCTTCTAGCTGACTCTCAGGTGTGACAGGTGTGCCAGCAGGAAAGAGTAATAATAACCTGCATCCTGAGGTTTGTCATGCAGGGTTAAAGGAGCCAGGCTTTGTTCACACAGCTAGGATTGTATTTTACACTGACCCTGGGTCAGTATAAGTATCATACAGTTTAAACGAAGCACTGAAACTTGCACATATTTATAACAGATGCATTGAAGCTAATCGAGATATTTACTGTCAATCTGTGGCTGCGATTAAACACTTTACTGGAAACTTTATTAACTAGTAACTTCATCAGTCATGACAGAAGCTAATATTTCTGTCCTAACATCGTTTAAACAGTAACAGCTTTACTACAATATAAGCTAACGTTTACACCGTAACTTTAAGCTAGCACCATAAAGACGGTAAAACACGTAATAATATCTACAAATGCATCTTAAAGCTGTTATATTAGCACTCCGTGTATTACTAACATAAGCACATTAACATTATTGACACTCGCTGACTTTTAATAGTCATTCTATAAATGCTGTCTGTTTAAATGGTCTCACCTGTAACACTGCTGTATCCACCGGATTCCAGCCAGAGTGGATCCTGGAGTCTTCCACGCTCCTGTTAGTGATCCTCCATCTGGATGGATGATAACAACCTTCTGAACAATCTAGCAGGTGGAGATGGCCCACATCTATGGGACTGATTTCTGCTAATAACGCCTGATGGACTGAACATCCGAAGCGGGTGAATAAAGTCACCGTGTCGCTAGCTGTGCCATTACCCAGCATACACCTCTCCCTCCATAAATGCAATAAACGATACAAAAGTAATGGCCTATAATTAATTTAGCTGCTGTATCTGCTGTTTCTCAGGTAGTTGTTTACATTATATAATATATTGTGTTCAGTACACGTCACTACAATGTGATTTCGGAAATGTATAAATATACGAACAACAGGCTCTTCCGCGGCAATCTCTTGTCGTCAATAAACAACGTTTAGGGATCAGTATAGTATTCAATAGGAGGACCCTGCACGTCAATTCTCGACGCGAGGGGGGTACCCTGCGCGTCCATAAGTGAAGCAGAGGGAGCCTGACCATGCGTCACACATTTGACGAGTTGGGAGTGAGAACGTGTTGCACATTCCTGTCTCTTTGGTGTTGTGCATCTGTTTCATTGTGCATCTTTTCCTGGTGATCAAGCATGTTAGTGAGACAATTGTATTAATCTTGTGCATGAGTAAGAATACCTTATGGCTCACAAATGTTTCAGTAGAAATGAAAATGAAATGAAAAGTGATGTTTTCTTGTAAATAGTATCAAATCCCGTTCTTTTTATTCTTTTACTGGACAGAGAAAACACGACTCAGAGTGGTCAAGTATTTATAATTATTTTATTCAATCATTACTTTCTGGAAAGGAATGTGCACAAGACTAAACCCTCTGCAGATCTGAAGCATTAAGCTGGATTCGTATAATATAGGTCTGTTATTTTAGGTTCACACGTCACACATAGTCACACAGTTTCGATAAAAACAACTTCTTCACCTCGCCTTACTTCGTGTGTGTGTGTGTGCTGGTGGAGTGATTACGGCTGTGTCCCAATTCAGGATCTGCACGCTTGAAGTACGCGCACTACGTACGGTGCGTACTATAAAATAGTAAATGGTCTGTATTTATATAGCGCTTTTGTAGTCACTAAGGACCCCAAAGCGCTTTACATATCCAGTCATTCACCCATATTCACACATTGGTGATGGCAAGCTACTTTGTAGCCACAGCCACCCTGGGGCGCACTGACAGAGGCGAGGCTGCCGGACACTGGCGCCACCGGGCCCTCTGACCACCACCAGTAGGCAACGGGTGAAGTGTCTTGCCCAAGGACACAACGACCGAGACTGTCTGAGCCGGGGCTCGAACCGGCAACCTTCCGATTACAAGGCGAACTCCCAACTCTTGAGCCACGGTCGCCCCTATAAGTACGAGAAGTGCGGAAGTGAGAGGCTTGTGAAATGGGACGGTCTAGCCTTCGTCGCGTTGTTCAGGTTGCCTAGCAACCATGATACTAACCGCAAGAAATGTTTCATACAGCTTTGTGTGACAGAAATGAAGGAGAAAAAATGTTTTGTTGGTCATTCATTTTTGTCATGACATCACTTTGATTAGTTGAGACCACAGGACTGTAAAACATGATAGTTGGGCTTCATTTCTGTACTGAACAGTCATTTCAAGATTAGTTAGTAAATAACAATTAGCTAATGTTATTCATGAGACTAAAGTCATCTCACTGTGGTAATGTTAATATAATATGGACAATATTATATCTATTGTCAGATTAGTATATATATATATATATATATATATATATATATATATATATATATATATATTACAGAATATATTACAGCAGTGAGCTTGAACTCTGGGTCAAAGATTCAAGTTGCATTTATTTAAATATCCTATCACCTTAAATCTTCACTCAAAGACAAGTATCTTTGACAGTGTGTATACACATGTATTATATATAAGAGACAAATATTGTTCTTTTAATATGTTGGCATTATTACATTTGGCTCAATGCTTATATATATGTGTAAAAACAAAATGTACAAGCTGTGAAAACTGTTTCTGATAGAATGAGGATCAGACTGATATATTAAATATTCCTTTATTGGGTGAGAAAATCAGACCATGTCATAACTGCTTTAAGTCATACAGAATAGATATCAGAGCCTTAAACAGGCCAACTTCTGCTAAATGGGTCAAACTGGGCAGAAAGTATACAAACACATAACATCCTTATAGAATATGATGTAACACTATAGATCAACTTACCTCAGAATATATAAAGCATATAAACAATTACAGCAATATGATGCAACAAACACAGCAGTGCTACTAATCCAAAATACTCAAAGCTTCATAGAACTGAAACAAACATTTATTTTTAGCTCCATTCTGCTGCTGATACATACTTTAGGTTTCTGAACATTAAACTTGTTGCTGCCTTTCATAGTGTGTAACTTGAAGGCCCTGAGTACTTTCTCCCACACTGAAAACACTGGGATGATAACATTATTTGAACATTACCTAATAAGACTGATTCAGGACAGACAATTAGTTAGTTGAAACTTTCCTAGCAGTCCTTCACAAACAGGAACAGTCTGTCTATTCTCTCCATCTGTCAGCTGCTGCTGGCTCTTCCTCCTCCTCTTCCTCACACACTGCTGAGTTTGTCCTGGTGGATCATCAGGGTGCAAAGCCTCACAGATGATGTGCAGCAGTGGGTCCCTCAGTCTGTCCTCACTCTGGACACTTGCAGTTGTCACACATGGAAATCAAATGTGTGATAAGCTGCAGGATTCAAACACAAGTGTAACTTATAAATACATGTTCATACTTTTATTCCACAATCAGAGAGAAAGAAACAGAGAGAGAGTGCAGGACAGACAGACAGGTGACAGTCTCAGGTGTATACACTGCTACAAAACAGCACAAGAGAAGGAGGATTTAGTGTTTGTGTTATTACGAGTGCTAAACAAGAAGAGTTCCCAGATGCTACAGTGGACACATGTGTGACTCCTGTGATTAAAGCATCTTTCTTTCAGCTTAACGAGTGAACCGTCAGCTCGTTCAAACACACGTTAAAGTCCGTTTGGCTCGACACCACCGAACAGAGGCAGCAATATAACATAGCTAACATTAACAGTGCAGTGAATCCTGCTTGTGCCGTGATATTCAGGACTGCAAACCGAGCAGCATCACTGACTTTCAGCTTGTTGTGTTTGTGGATTTATGACTGACTTTAATTATCCATAAAATCATCAGATTCTCTGTAAGATTAAGGTCAACTATATATATATGTATATATATTTAGAAGTAGAGGCTTTAAAACCAAGTTACCACTGAAAGTACAAACATCACTAATGTCACATAACTTTCCCGACATGTGGCCAACAGTAATGTTTTAATGTTCTTAAACATTCGCACATAAATAAGTGACATCATATTCAGTACTTACTTTTGACAGTTCACTCTTCGACCGCTCCTTCTGCCGTATTTTGCGGCAAAATTATCCACACCCACCGCCGCGCTATGGATTGTGGGATATATGGGACCACGAAGCATGCACCGGACCACACTTGATATTTGGGGAAATCGACGGCGCATTTGGAGTATGCATTTGAAGTACACTTTGAATTGGGACAGCCGTCGTCGCGTGGCGGTGACGTACTCGCACTTGAAATGCGTACTTCAAGCGTGCATACCCTGAATTGGAACACAGCCTACGTGTGCTACCCTCTGCCTAGTTCCACTTCCTGTCCACATCCTGTTCTCTGCAGCTCTGCACAATTCTGCTCATTCTGCACAGTTTCCTGTCTTGCTCAGCCAGCTACGACCTTTTACGCACTTTATGACTAAAAAGTGGCCTTTTTAATATAATGGCCTACATAAAACAATATAAACAGAAAATAAGCACTAAGAATATATATTTATTCTTTAACAATAGTCAGTTTGCATGCGTGAGTTTTTAGGTTTCCAGTTACAGTAATATAATGCAGTATCATTAATGTCACAGCTGCCGAGGTGAGCCGTGTGGTGGAAGGAGAAAGGACCCAAAATGCAGGCAGTAGATTGATAATGCTAGTGACGTTTATTTACCAGTAACGGAGAGACAAAACAGACAGTGAGGAATGACAAATGACTGGAGAAACCTAAACTGGGAAAACTAAATGACAAACCTGAGAGCATAAGAAACGGGGTGCGGGGCAGAGAGACACAGACAGAGGAACAGAACACCGTGGAACGCAGACGAACCGGCAACAGGCAGGAGAACACACAGGGCTTAAATACACATAGCAGTAATCAGGGGATGAGTACGGAAGAGGATTAGGGCCACTGGAAAAAAAACATCTGAGAAAAAAGTCAGAATTCTGAGATTAAAGTCAGAATTCTGACTTTTTTCTCAGAATTCAGGAAAAGAAGAAAAAAACAAAGACGTGCCCACTTTTTTTCCCCCAGTGGCCCTAATCCTCTTCTGTAGATGAGAGACAGGCGGGCAACACACCTGGGAGAAATCAGAGCTGACGGGACAGGGGAAATGTAACCTGAACACACTCACATGAGACAGAGACCTTCAGAATAAAACAGGAAACTCAGACACAGAGAACCAGACAAGACACTGAACTAAACAGACAGATTCACAAGCAGACAGTGTGACACCATAGACAGACAGAGGGAACACAGAAGTGGGAACAGGGCAGGCACAGAACAGAAACCTAACAAATGGAAAATCATAACGGAAAACATAATCAGAATAAACAAAAGCATAAAGAAACACAAAACACTGAGTCGGCAGACTCAGGACCATGACAATTAAGCTGTTGGTTTTCCTATCAAATCATTAAGATCCAATCAGAGCATTTCTTAAAGCGATAAATAGAAGAATGGACTGCAAACCATCAAAGCTAATACAGGTCAATCAATGAAAGTCGATAAAGTTTTCATCACAATCAGCTGATTTCAGATCTTTATGCCAAGGGCGTAGATTTGGTTTTGGCATTGGTGGGGACGGATGATTCAACCATCGAACCCTGCCCCGTTTCTTTTTTTTCCTTTTTGTCTTTGCTTCTTGATAAAAAAAGGAGAAATATACTTGCCTACATATGCTATTCTACATGCTTTTAAACCATTTAAAATTACAATTCATAGTTTTATATGTGAATTATATAATGTTAAATTACTATTAAACAAATGACTGACTAAGTATTTTAGGCTTTAGTTTACTTCAGCCATATTCCATATAAATCAGGTGTCATACGAAAATAAAAATAGCTTCAAATACAGTCATGATGATAAAAGAACATGACTTTAAGGACTTAACAACATTACTTCAGTTATAGTACACCAACATCTCTGATACATTAGCACTAAGGGAACACTGAATGACCTGCTGGTTTTTGTCCATAAAACTACTCATCTAAGATTACCACAAAGTAAAAGATCTCTCAGCAAAATTATGCAACATTTTAGGCACTGTTGCCCCGATCAAATCAGTGAGCTGGGATTTTTTATTCTAAACATGAACTACTGTTACAGCAACAGACATGGACTACTGGTGTCCCACACAACAACTCAATGTCCACTATGTGAAGGAGCCAAACACATGCCTTCTCCTCTCGTTAACTGAGATAAACTGCTGGCATATTGGTTTTACATCTATACTGTCCAGTCTCTCCTGGTGGACATGGTACACAGCAGCATTGTTTAATCTCATGTGAGTCATTGTTGACCTTAGCCATGTTTTTAGTCTTCTGAGAGCATTGAAGCTTCTTTCAGCCTCAGTACATGTGTTTTATCCTCAGATTAAAATTATTATTATGTGCTTGATGTGCCTCACCTTTGGCCCTGGCTCTTCCCCTTTGGCTGCACTAGGACATACTGCCACCTGATAAAATAACACATTGATTCGTGCCATATAAAAAGTGAGACTTGTCAATTCAGATTCTTTGTCAAATATATACTAATGAATCGATTTACATCAGCAGCCTAACAACTGTCATGATAATTAATACTAGTTAATCTATAGCACCAAATCATCAGTCAGTCTCCTGTGACCTCGCCTCTTCACCTCTGTCTGAGCTACAACATGGCAGAGCTGCCTCTGTCACCTGATAAATAACAGTGAGACATTCCAAATACATGCAGTCACACATGTGCTTCAAATACAGTCATGAACCAACAAGTCATCTTCAATTTCACCTGTGATCTTGTATCACCATTACTCTCTGAGCTTTGTGTTGGTTCTTCTGTCACCTGACAAATAGGACATACATGACAATAAGAATAAAATGTGTAGCTGCTTCAGTGTTTCTGTCACTTTGTGTAGATCTTGACTCATCAGTAATGTTTGTAGGGTGAGTGCATTTTTAAAACAATTTGTGCAAACTGCACTACAAGGTGGAATATTTGCAAAATCATGACTACCTCATGATATTTTGTCTCAAAAATGAACCCTATGAATATGTCAGTGCCATTAGGATGAAATTATTGTGTCACCAACATTTTAACGTTAGACATATCATTTTAACAGCCTCTGTAAACTAATATCCTGGCTTGCTCGAGGCTGCCGTTTTCTCTGACAGTTTCAATCAAAATTAGAAATGCTACTCTGGGAGACTGAGATAACTAATAGTGCTGCCTGTTGTGCAGTTAGTTTACAAAACACGTTATTCATGGTTACATACAATTTTAGACTGATGTGGGCCAAAGCCTAGCATAGCCTGTAACGTTATTATGATGGACACATTTTATGAGTTAACTTGACTTTAAGTGACTTACAGGCAGTGTTGGTCAAGTTACTTGAAAAAAGTAATCAGTAACTAATTGCTGATTATTTCCCCCCAAAAGTAATCCCATTACTTTACTGATTACTTATTTTCAAAAGTAATTAATTACTTAGTTACTTTTTAAAAACATGATTTACAACCTGAATAGGTGATAAAGCGATAGATCTTTCAGCCCAATTCTACTTTTTCCGCATAATTCATCATACAAAATGTAATCAAATGGAAAAGTCTCTTTTTAAAACTTGTTTTATTAGTTTTAATCTTTTAACTTTATGCATGAAGCAAAAATTTAATTATATGCAACATTCTCTGACTGGAAGAAATTTGTTTAACATTTAAACCTATTTTCTGCACATTCCAGCACATAAAATAAAATATTTTTTTGTGTTTACACTCACTCTTTCAAATAGATGCAAGTAAAACACAGCAGAAAATAAATAAAATCAAAGACTAGCGGCCCTGTTGCTCTATTTTCACCTGTAAAGCAGGACTGGGGTAGGCGGAGGTTTACCCTGGTGCAGGTGTGCTGCAGCTAGTGATGGGTAGATGAGGCCTCGTGAAGCGTTTCAGCACATTCCCCAAACTGTATCGATACTGTGTCGACACAATGTTGCTGTTTTGCTCCATACTGACACCTGCTGGACCTTAAATATCATTGCAGGCAACTTACTTGAGACTCACAACAGACACTGATTCAATGACCTCGTCATACTTGTACACTGTAAGGTACTTTCCATGGAATCATTTTATATCTTTTACATTTCAAATATTGTAGACATCTATAAAATATATTGTGAATGACACTAAGTGAAAATTAAAATGAAAGTATTGTGAATGTAATATTACCCATTTGACTCAGAGTTTATTATAAAATTCTATTCAGAAAAATAAGTTTATCCAATGTTTTTTGCATTCAGTCTATTGCGTTTTTTTTGACACCATTTCCCCAGCTTTGGAAAACTCACAGGCACAGATGAAGATGGGGTACACAAAAAAACTGTAAAGTCAGGTGGAAAAAGTTCTGATAAGATGTCTTCCTCATCCCCAGTACCTTAAAGGATCCTCTGATCTTGGAATGTTTCTCTCCAACACTCTCCACAATACTAAGGGGTTGGCAGTCCCTTCTAATAAAATTCAGGACTGCCTGGTCCAGAACAGTCTTCCTAGATGCTTGATTTCAAAATAATAAAACACATATTAATAAAAAAAAAATGATGATAAAGCTGTTCAGTGTCAATATAGCCCGACCTGTGTTCATTCTCGGTGTGTTTGTCTCCTCATTTTCATGTTTGGGTTCTCTGTAATGCCTAAACATTAAGGAGGTGCTTTTGTTTGTGTAAGAAAGCGCCGCAGAACAGATGCGACATTTAACCTGCATAAAATGAAATAAATAATTTACACTTCAACTCACATTGCTGTTTTTCCTATTCTGATAGATTACACTGAAACAAAGACAGACAAACTATTACCTTCTTTGCAGTTAAAACATCAAAATGATCCCACACAGCAGAAACATTTCTTTTTCTTTCGGGCTCCATTTTGTTATGGAGAGATGTGTTTTGTTTTGTTTTTTAATCTTTGCGAGAGTAATTTCATGGTTTTTTTTTGTGGTGACTCATTCCATTGGCAGATGCGGATGCGGTACTTTTTAAACACAGTTTGGCGCGCTTTTTATGGAATCAAACTCAAAGTAAGGTCAGTACTTCCACGCTTTAAACGCTGCACGCTCATACTCTCTCCCGCACTCGATATATTATCCATTGTTGATCTGCACACAGCTGTTGTCACGAACGTCGCACTCACTTACGTCACTGTCATGAGACATTCTCGCAAAAAAATCACGGTTTTAGTAACGCAGTAACGCAGCGTTCCTACGGAAAAGTAACGGTAATCTAATTACCGTTTTTGCAATAGTAATCCCTTACTTTACTCGTTACTTGAAAAAAGTAATCGGATTACAGTAACGCGTTACTTATAACGCGTTACTGCCCATCTCTGCTTACAGGTTTCATTGAAAAATACTTTCTTATATCCAGGTTCTTCCTTTTTGCTGCCATCCTCCTCTCTTCCTTGCAGCGCAGGTTTGCCGCTGCTAAAACTAAACAGAGCTCCCTGAAAGGCACAGCCAATCACATTGGCCATATTTGTCACATGATGTAGGACTCCAATAGAGAACGTAATTTAACTCTTTCTGCACCGCTGGGTGAATGAGACGTTGACAGATCTTTTTTTTTCTTTCTATCGGGTTTGTTTTTCTTTACTTGCAGAGATCAAATTATTGGTGGAGACAATTCAATAATAGCTGGATATTGGTGGGGACGTGTCCCTTCCGTCCATGCCAAATCTACGCCCTTGCTTTATGCATTTGTTTATTTTAATCATTTTACCATATTTAATTGAACAAAACTGCAACGTGTCATTTTCACTTTAAAAAAAAAAAAGTAAAGCCATCTTTATTTCGTCACTGTGGCATTCTGTTACATTCAATCATTAAAATCTGACCTGTGAAAATTTGACTTTGAAGTATACATTTTATAAGGTCCTACATGGACCCACATCTTTTAAATGATTTTACTATTTTACTACTACTATTTTACTTTAGAGAGAAAATGGAGTCTGGAAAAAGAAAATAGTTCAGTGTAATGTTTTACTTTTCAATTATTAGAAAATTAGACCTTATTCTATATTACTAAACTTAAACACATACATACACACAGATTCAAACATAACAAAACATAAAAAATAGACTATTCAAAGGTATATATTTTTATTACATTTTCAAAACATATTTCTTTGAAAGCCATGAGTACAGTGAGAAATATGTTGCAGAAATACGAAGCAAAACTCATTAAATGCAGGATAATCCAGATTTAGACACTAAACTAATATAACTAGCTAAATAAACTAGATGTTAAAAAGCTTAACAGCTAACTGTAAAACAAATAAAAACTACACTAACTAATTTTGGTTGCCAACAAGAAATTAATAAAACACAGAAATTATTATTATTATTAATAAACCTACTCTGTAAACCTGTAATTACACTCAAAACTCAAAAACAAGAAAAAAATTAATCAAAGACTAAATGCTACAATAACTCTGATTCAGACAGATTGAGTAAAAGCACATTACTGCTGTTATTTTTATATTAACTACTATTTCTTCTTTATCTACAGCTGCAAACATGTAGTATTTTTCAGGTATGAATCCAGCTTTACTTTTACTGTTTTTCACAGTAAACTCAGTAAAGTAAATGTCCATAATAGAGTTCACTGATGGTCACTGTCAGAGTTAAGGTCTCCCACTTTAAAGACAACAGGACCCTGAATGGTGAAGCCCAGATAGAAAAGCGTCGTTGGCAGTGCTGGTTCAGGTGGTTGAGCTTCTGTTCTTGCCTTTATTTTCTGGTCTCCTACACAAACACACACTTCCTGTTCTTCATGCTCCTGTGACTCTGCAGAAGAACTCGGCTCTGTCTGGACCGGAAGAAGGATATCTCTGATTTCTGGAATGTGCCACACTTTCCCTCTGAGCCACAGATCATTGATCCGCCTCATCTTCTCCTTTTTATTTTGTTTATCCTTTAACTCAGCGTCCACCTTCTCCTCCACTATTGCATCCAGCCTGGATTTGTGGATCCATTTGCTCAGTCCGGAGCCTTTTCCCAGAAAAAACAGTGGCAACAAGTAACGTCCTCGCAGGTACTTGGCATAGTTGGCTTTCTTAAATGTGTCCTCCATGAATGTGACATACTGTTGCAGGTTGAGGTCAAACATGTTGTCAGCAGGAAGTTGTGCAGGTTCCCCAGGTTCTTTGTCTCGTTCCTCAACAGTGTTCGTATCCTCCCAGGTTGAGTCTGCTGACTTACTGTCCTTTGTCGCCTTTTGTCCGACTTCTTCATCGTCCTTGTTTTGCGGCACCTGAAGCTGATTTTCAGGCCAAAACAACATCAGCACCAAAAGGTAAAACTCAGGTCTAATACTTCCTTCTTCTCTGCCCAACAATGTGTGAATGATCATTTGGAGTTCATTCACTGGGCTGAGTTTAGGAGAATCTGGCATCTTGTTGCTTAAGAGGATGTTGGAGAGGATGTACCTCTCTGCTAGTTTGATATCTTCAACATTTTCCTCGTATGCAGCCTTCAGACATTCTTGAATTTTCTCTAAATCAGACACAGTTTTTTCAGGTTCCTCAAATTCAGCACGTCTTCCCTTTGACATGAAAAGTCCATGGTTCAGGAAATCAAGGAGGCCTGGAAAGCTGGTATCCTGAAAGGCTGCTACTCTTTTGTTTGTGTAGTGCTCATAACAGAGTGCAACATCGCTCCAGAAGTAATGTGGCTCCAAGGTACTCATGCCTGGTTTGGAGTAGGTTAGATACCATTCAAAAAAGTTGAACTCCTCTTCAACTTTTGTTTTTATATCTGGATAAATATTTGCAGGGGAGTAGTTGGGTTTCTCAAAAGCTAACTTTGCGACTTGAATGAAACCAAAGCGCCCTCTGTTGTTGAAGGTATCCGACCTGCTTTCAGCATCAGCTGCCTCCATCGTCTCTGAGAGCGCTTCATTCTCAGCTTTCTCCTCCACATCTTTAAATGCTTGGAAGGCCTTTTGTGCCTTTTTTAAAATATCCTGACCAGCATCAATGAAGCGTTTCTTATAAACTTGTGCCAGAGTGTCAGCCATGTAAGAGTTGTTTGGAGCTCTTTCAATCGCCTTTTCCGCCCATTTTTCAGCCCTAGTCGTATCCTTTGCCCATTCTTCAGCTTTTGTTGTATCCTTCTTATGATACAGACGAGCAATTGTTTGAGGAAAAATAGGATTCGTTTCAAATTTTTCTGATGCACATTTCAGTACAGAGACAGCATGGTAAAACCTCTCTTTTTTCTTAATATCCCTGATCAACTTTGAGAATTTCTCTTGACCATCCTCCCCCATTTCTCTCTTTGTTAGCAAATCTTTGACGTATTCGGCAATTCGTAGTTCACTCTCAGCTCCACATAGTAAGTGCATTAATTTTTTCACTGTAGTGCTTCTGTTAATCTTCAAAACATGCAGCAGCTCCACAGATCTCTGTGCAATCACTGGGTGAATTATTGTCACATGTTCAGGGTCTGGACTGATCAAAAAGGTGAAAGGCTCCATTCGTTCTTCAAAGGGAGGGCCTCCATGGATTAGATCAGGTGGTCCAAGGATCTGTTGACACTCATCCATACGGAGGTAAGAATTAGGAACATATGCGTTCAGCAGCACCAACAAAGTGAACAGCTGTGTGTTTTTGAACTCTGGGTTTTGTTTCACATACTCTGAAATGCACAGTTTCCAGAAGTTATTACATAAAACTTCTGCTTCCACATCTTCACTGATGTCAGCCGTCTCAGTTTCTGCTGTATTTAGGTTCATTGCAATGAGTTCAAACTTCAAGAGATGAAATTTATGTTTATTTTCTTTATTCCTTCTGTTACCGAAATCAGACACCTGGAGAAGTGAGGATGAGATGGATGTAAATGATCTATTCATTTTAAAATATATATTTACCAAATAGATAATATTGTACATAATTTAAACATATATTGAGTGACAAAATAGATCTTGACAACCACACAGATAGATGTATACAACTTCTGTTACTTCCAACATTTAAGCTTTTACACAATATAATTTCATATAATTATTGCTTGAAAAATGGGAGCTCTAAGGTTTTCTGCATTTCATAAATCTCTCAGCTGTCATGTGATCAGCACTTTCTGATTAACATACGATTGCAATAAGTTTTGCTCTGAACAACCAAAAACTTTTTCAACACATACTTTTCTAAAGAAAACAGTGAAAACACTGTTTTCTTTAGAATTTGGAAAAACAAAAAAATCAGTGTGATATTCAATCTTACATTTACCAGAGTGGTGAAGTAGAGTTATAAACTTTTCATAATAACTTTGAAGTCTGCCTGCTAATTTGGCTGTATGGATAGCAATGACAATTTGTTGGTTGACTTCTTGTACATAGTAATAAAATACAAACAATATAATATACTGTTTAGGAAATTAGAAGAAAGCTTCTTTTCTGACAGTGAATGAACAGAGAGACTGCACCAAAGTCCAGTGTGTAGTAAAAAATAGTTTTTTTTTTAACTCAAAGTCAAGAAAAACCTGCACTAATAGAGTCAACTATTGTTTAGGTACTTTGCCAATAAACCATAATAAACAAGATTACATCTTTTTTGTTTTATATCATACATTATTACATGTGACATTTGTTACTTCTGTTAAGTGTACAGTAGTAGCACATGTTATAAACCCCGCAAAAAACATGTATGTGTACTCTGAAATCTTTTACAAACAAGCAACTAATATTTCTGCCTACTCACCTGTTAAGAGACCTGTTGGAGCTGCAGCAGGTGTGTGGATGAGTGGAGAGCACAAGATTGAAATTTAAACAAACCGAGCCACGCCTGCTGCATACTGCACATTCCCGTCTCTGTGGTGTTACGTATATATTTCATTGTGCTGAGAGTGATTTCATCTCGTCTTGGTGATCAAACATGTTAGTGAGACAATTGTATTAATGCTTGTGCATGACTAAAAATACCTTCAATGCCTCGCACATGTTTCAGCAGAAATGAAAATGAAACTGAAAAGTGATGTTTTCTTGTAAATAGTTTGCCTGTCATGTGTTTTAGGTTTTAAGTTACAATAATATAATGCTGTATCATTAAGGTGTTGGTTTTATTATCAAATCATTAAGATAAATGTCTGAAAACAATAAATAGAGAGAATAGACTGCACAGCAAACTATCAAATCTAGCACAGTTCATCAATGAAAGTCAGTAAAGTCCTCCTCATCACAATCAGCTCATTTCAGATCTTTATTTATTTATTTTAATAATTTTACTATATTTGATTGAACAAAACTGCAAAATGTCATTTTCATTTTTTGAAAATTATCAGCCATCCTCTATTCATCTCGTCTGCAATCAAGATCTAGTAACTGTGAAGCCCATATGAGCACACTGAAGTCATTGTCATGTTTGAGATGTGGCTTAAATTCCAGAAAAGTCAAGTAAGTGGACCTAATGTTAAGATTTTTTCTTGCCCTACATAAAACAGAAATATACTCAAACAAACTACTTATTTACTGTTATTTAAAAGAAAACAATACAGTACAGACCAAATCAATCCTTGCACATACATAACAGCACTTGATGAATCTGACTTCTGTGACCTTCTGCTACTTGAGAATTGCCTGTATTTAAAATAAAAACAAGAGTAAACATTTATCAAGGATGACATTTAGGAATATTAAGATGTGAACAAAGAGGTTTAATTTGCAGTAAAACAAAAGTCAAAGAGTAGCAGGTTGGGCTGGGTTGTCACAACAGTGAAAGCTGACGGTCAGTTCATTGTCTTTACCTATGTGCAGGTAAGCTAGTGTCATTGGTTCTGAATTTGGAAGTGCATACTGTAGTGCTGTGCATGGGCCTGATGTGTTGCATTTGTTTTGTCTTGTCCAGAGAGTGATGGAACTAGAAGCAGATGCAATGGGACATGAGCTACTTTTTGTGGATGAGGCCGGTTTTAACCTCAGTAAAACCAGGAGACGTGGCAGGAACATTATTGGACACCGTGCCATCATCAATGTCCCAGGACAACGTGGTGGTAACATAACCATGTGTGCAGCTATAAGCCAACACCTTGTGTTGTTCACCATCATGCAACCATAGGCCCATACAACACTGCACACATTATTGCATTCCTGGACACCTTGCATGACATACTCACTGTTCAGAGACCAGAGCAGACCCGATATGTCATCATGTGGGACAATGTTAGTTTCCATAGGGCTGCTTTGGTCCGCAACTGGTTTACAGACCACCCATCCTTCATGGCACTCAACCTCCCTCCATACTCTCCATTCTTAAATCCCATCGAGGAGTTCTTCTCTGCCTGGCGCTGGAAAGTGTACGACCATCATCCTCATCAACAGGTAGCCCTTTTACAGGCAATGGAAGAGGCATGTGGAGATATTGACCAGGCATCATATCAGGCCTGGATACGGCATTCAAGGAGATATTTTCCCTGGTGCCTTGGACTGGAGGATATCGCATGCGATGTGGACGAAATTTTGTGGCCAGACCCAGAAAGATGACATGATGTAGACTGATTGTCTTTTTTTTCCTTTTTTTTGTGAAATTCCTGTTTTGTGTTCTGACTTTGTCTTGGTTTTGATGAGTGTGAATAAACACCAATACTTGAAGTTTGGATCCTTGTATGTTTACATGACACTATGACAAAAATGTGACCTCAAATTGACCTCTGTACACAGAGAAAGCAAAAGCCAGATGTGTTTTGTATTCATACCATCAGTGTGCAGTTGGCGCATTGTGTGCTTAGTAGATGATGTCTTGTGTGTACTGTTTGATACGAAAACACCATTTTTACGAAGGTGTGAAGAGTTAATCTAGCTGTGTTCGCTTTTGCAAGGGAACTACAATGTTTTGATAATTGGGTGACAGGTTTTCTTATTTGTGTGTAGAGTTTTGCAAAAATAGCCAATAGTTACAAAAAATGTGCTTAAGCAATCAGAAAAAACTGTAAGAAGAGTTACAAAACATCAAGTTAGTTAAAGACGAGGTCTTTCAAACCCAATTCTCCCTTAGACAACACAAAGAGGGACACCTAAATTAACAGTTGGGTCAAAACCACCGACCTGAAAAATTTATGAAAACAACAACTTCTTCAAAGCAGTGGCATGACATAATGCGATAATGCAAGAATGAGGTGATGTAGGCGTTTCAAACTGATACTGTAGCTGTATCTACTGAAAATCTCACCTCTAGGTTGCCTCGACCCAAGGTCAAGGTCAGAGGTCAAGTATATTGCAAATTTGTGAATGTGATAACTTGAGGTGATGTAGGATTCTGAAGTTGATACCACAGGTGTATCTGCTAGAAGGCTAAGGCATACCAGTGGCATTTACACTGGCATTATTTTTATTTCCTTTTAGGAGGTTAATTACATTACTAACTGACCTGGAAAGAATGGATAAACTAATATACTCGATTGTAGTTTCTCTTGCAAACTTTTAAACAGTCCCTTTGTAAGTAGGTTTCAAGCTGATGGTGCAAAAGTACTTGCCTTGGAGTCTTTTCTTCTGCCTTTAATACCACCTTTTTTGTCATGTAAACCTATACTTCATGTCTACCTGCAACAAGTCCCATTTGTCTCATTACATGGAATATAGAACTTGCTGATGGAGACATCAGAGAAAGACATGAGAGAAAAGGATTATCGACTGAGCCACTTGAACAGGCTGAATAAACTGAATAACTGAAGTACTTGATATACTCTCTTGTTTGGTCCAGTGGCTTCCAAAAAGCTAGCCTCAACCCATCTGCAGCATTTATATTTAAATACATTTTAGAGACATTTTCATTATTGAACTTTTACTTGTAATAGCAGTTTGGCTATTTTATAAGATAATAATGCTAAACACTTCCTCCAGTGTTTCTCCAGGACCTAAATTAAAAACCTCTGACAGTACCAGAAAATCCAGCAGGCATGTTCACGGGTTAACAATAAGAAACGAAAGTGAAGAAATGCAGTGGTAGTAGGTTTCATTATGTGAAAGAACGAAAACTTTAAATACCTTAAAGTAAGTATGTTAATAGAAATTTCTTTCATGTTAATCAAATTAATTTAGTAACTGACCATCATTTTTTACACTGTAATTACAGTTTTAGAAAGTTATGCGTTAATAATTTGCATGACCTCTTGTCAGTAACATTTGTGTTCATATGAACTCACCCCACCCTTTACCAGAAATGACCAACCTTTCCAGTAAAACAATACTGTTGCATCAAAGTAGGAAAATAAATGTCTAAAGTCATTGTAGCTATTTTCACCCATTAATTTCCATGGACACCAAATATACAAGATTTGACTTTTAGCCTTTTCTGAGACCTTTCATGACTAAATTCTTCTTAATTTTCTTCCATCTAAATATTTTAAATAGCCTCTTTTCCAAGTATGTCCTAACTTGATTCCTTCTAACATTTTGATCATAGCATACTGCTCACTTTGGCATTCACAGTCTAATGCTGATGGATATGTGCATACACCCACACACCTATCTGGGTGTGGCATGTTGCTCTATACTATATAAAACAGCTGCTTCCCAGATTGTAGCTCATACTTACCAGATACGGATAGGCAGAAAATCTGAGAGGAGTTCAGCAACATTTGCAAGAACTGGAAGACAAGGTAAGAAAAATCTGTTTGAATTTGCAACAGAAGGATGGTAATTTTTTTTTACAAATGTGATGCTGTAAATGTGTATCTTGACCAGTGATGGGAATAACGGTGTTACAAGTAACAGCGTTACTAACGGCGTTACTTTTTTCAGTAATGAGTAATCTTACTAATTACTATTCCTATCGTTACAACGCCGTTACCGTTGCTAACAAGTAAATCCGGTGCGTTCGCGTTACTATTTTTCAACAAACAGACGGTTGAAGCTGTCTTCAGTTCAGTTGCACAGAAGTAGCTGTAAGTAATCTGGGCGCTACAGCTTTAAGCAGCTCTTGTGGGCAGCAATCACTTTCTGCCCGACGATCACTTTTTGGCACAACACCTGGAGTTAAGGGGGCAAAACAATCGCATGAGTGCTGCAGTTTGACTGAGGAAGAATAAAGTAGTCGTGGTAAGCCAATCACATGACCACTTCGAGATGACAAAGCAAACAAGGTGATATATACCAGTTTTTAAATTGTGTTGATAGGCCACGTAAAACCAGTCATGATAAACAATATATATGCAGCGTTTTTTCCTCAATAGTTTTGTCACGTTTAACATCTAAGGACAGCGCTGGCAAGCACTCTCTGCTTATGAGCAAAAAAAACCCCCAAAAAACCCAAAAAACCCTGCCCTTCTGGAAAAATGCACCATGTCGAACAATCAAAAAAGGATATGGCAACATGACATTTGGTTGTTTAGGAAGAGGGAAAGTTTTAGGAGTGACGGCGAGAGAGTGAGTGAGAGAGCACAAAAAGAGAGAGAGCGAGTTTTGATATGTGAGAGATTTGTGACGTTTAGCGTATTTGGAGTGTGTAGTTAATGTGTTGTCTTGTGTAGTTAGCGTGTAATGTTGTGGATAGTTTTGTGTTGTGTATCAGAACAATGAGGCGACTGCTGTCTCCAGGTAGAAACAGCAGTGATACACCTGCTGCTGTCAGACCTGCAGGTATCAGGCTGTGATGTTGAAATGTTGAAGGTGAAATGTGGAGGGAGAATCAAAAGTAGTTAAAAATGGCCAATTAATACCCTGGACCCCAGAGGGTTAAACGTTTTTTTTTTAAGTAAAGCAATAGTTACTTTTCAAGTAATTAATTACTTTAAGAATCTTGTAACTCAGTTACTAACTCGGTTACTTTTTTTGAAGAAGTAACTAGTAACTCTAATTAATTACTTTTTCAAGGTAACTTGCCCAACACTGATCTTAACACAAAGAGTGCTGCAGATAGTAATGCCACTCTGTGATTTGCACTATGCAAAATGTTTTCCCATGTAAAATTCCAGAGTTTAGGATATTACTAGAGACTTCAAAGCCCATAAAAACAGAACAGAAATATACCATTTGTTATATGTACACAATAATATACACAATATATACACAATAATGATTGCAACCATGTGCAATCATTATTGTGTATATATTGTGTATATTACTATTTTCCTTTGAAACAGTTGCTTCAAAGAAAAGACCAGATCTGAGATAACGGGCAGTCAGTTGCATCTTCTAATCAACTTTTGTGTGTCAAAGGGTATAAAATTGCAATAACTCGGTCACCTATCAGTTTTTGATTGAACTGAGTGGCAATTACATGCAGTCAGTTCAGTTCCTACTAAGGCTGTATTTCTGCTGCCTGTACTGCTCCTTTAGGCTCAAACAACAGTTCAGACTAAATTACTTTCATTTTCTAACATTCATTACAGAACAGGACACTTAAAGCTGAAGATGGCAAACACACCAGCCCTGTCCACTGCTAAAGGTGGGGAAGTATATGTTGGGAGTGAATTCAGAGATTCCTGCACAATGTTGGATGTTCTCCATGCAAATCAGTTTGAAGGAGAAACTTTTGATCTAGGACTCACAGGGAAGACAGAAGAGAATTTTTACAGAGGGGCCCCACCTCAGTGGTTAAACTTCTACATCAGTGACCAGGCAGAGTCCCTTGGGACTGCTTTTATCAAACGAGATGGATATGAGAAACTGAGGGAACAAATTAAGAAAAAGAGAAAATTTCCAGGGATATCAACTGTAAAACTGTCACACCAACCGGGATGTGGAGGAACTACAATGGCCATGCAGGTGATGTGGGACTTGAGAAAAACCTTCAGGTGTGCTGTGTTAACTGGCTCCACCTTGGAGTTGCAGGGCTTAAAAGTTGCAATGGAGGTTGTCCAACTTTTCACAGCAGGCAGTCAAAACCACCAGAACACTGTGCTGTTGTTAGTGAATGATAACAAAATCCTGGAAGATCTCCAGAACAGCATTATGATGACAGTTGCTGAGCAGAAGATAGTTACTCATATGCCTGAAAAACAATGCACCTCAACAGAGTGACCACGTTGTCCTAAAGAACACACTCTCAGACAATGAGAAGGAAAAATTTGATAAGAAAAAGGAAGAGCTTCAAAGCAGGTACAAAGATAAATGTGAACAGTTTCATGGTTTTAACATAATGCAAAGTAATTTCTCTCAGGACTACGTCAGGGAGGCATGTGCTGCATTAGAAAATTGCAAAAAAAACAAATCAGTCACTGAAGCTTGCTGCCATCCTATCCCTGCTGAATGCCTATGTACCAGGTTCATATCTCCTGGAGTCTCAGTGCCTGGACTTCCTCAGTCAAGAAAAGTGCAATGATCTTTTACTGGAGGATCAAATGCAGCCTTCTAATCATCTCATCATCACATTCCAAGAAGATGGAAGAGCTGAGAAAAAAGTCCGCATGGCTCACACTATGATAGCACAATATTGTACTGAACTGTTGGCTGATGAAGGTGTGACCAGAAGTGACACAACAAGAAACTTCTTGAACAATTTTTGCAGTGATGAGATTCCTCTGTGGTTGTTTGGTTTTGTCAAAGACATGTTAACCAAAAGAGAAATGAAAAAAGAAGAACAGGAAAAGTTTTCTAGACTAATTCTAGACATTGAAAAGATGGAGGGGAACGAGCAGTGTGCAACAGTTTTAGAGGAGGCCTCATATACATTTGATCAAAATCCAAATTTTCCACAAACTCTTGCTCGCTTTTATTATATAGAACAAGAAAGCTACAATCCGGCAGAAATGTGGGCAAAAACAGCAATAGAAAGAGATCCTCAAAATTCATTTGTTGCTGACACACTTGGCCAAGTCCATAAGAACCACCTAATGAAGCAAAAGGTTTCTGGTGAACCAAGAGAAATTTTGCACCTGGCCGAAAAAGCCATTAAAGCTTTTGAAAATGAAGAAAAACTTGCTGAGAATGAAGTACAAGAAATGAGAGAACATGGCAACGCAAACATCTCACAGTTTTATAACTACAGAGGGCTTTTTGGTTACCTGCGGGTCTGCAATACTCTGTATGACAAACTTGTCAGGCCAAGTAAAATCTGGAAAAATGTTCTCACGAAAAAAGTATCGAAGAGCTCTGCCCTCAAATCACTTGAAGATAACGAACTCCTCGAATTCCGTGATTACATTAAAAGACTTAGAGATGAAGCTAAGAAAAAATTGATTTTCTTTGAAAACTTTCTGGCTTATTCAAAGACTAACATGGAGAAAGATGATCCTGAATATATATTTGATGACACCTCAGAGTGCTACCAAAAGTATGTTGGAGACACAACTGCAAAACAACTCATCGAGATGTTTAAGAAAAGAAACTTAGATGACCAGTCTGTGGAAGTACTGTCATTTCTTGTCAAAGAATACACTCAAACAGAGCTCGAAGAAATATCTATGTGTCCAAGTGCAGATTCAGAGACAGCTCTGGTCAACAACATCCTCGCACGATTTGAAAGAAAAATGCCCCTGAGTGACAGAGACCCACCTGAGCTGCACATGTTCGCCCTCCTCTGGTACTGGCCTGAAAATCAAGGCCAATGTGTTTTTGACCTCAGTGAGTTAACTCAGAAAATGCACAAGTCTTATGAAAACTCATATAAGAAGTACTTTCGAGCCAGGTATCATCTACCCCTGTTTTTTATTGGAAAAGGTGAAGGTGTGAAGAGAATTGTTCACAGAAATGTTATTGAGAAACATCTGGAAGTGAGACCAGATTGGAGCGATAACTGGAAGAAAGAAGAAATCTTCAGAAATTCTGCTGTTCAAGAGCTCCTTCTCAGACTTAATGGAGAAGTAAGAAACTACAAAGTGTATACAAGAGTTGTGTGTGTGAGAAACAGCCTTTGGAAACCACGCTCAGTTACTTTTTACCTTGGATTTACCATCAGAGGTCCTGTGGCCTTTGACATTCAGAAAGAAGACACAGGTAAGAAAGCATAACAATAAAATTGCAGTGAAATAAAATTCGCTGTGAACAATGGCTGCTCATTATTAGTCATAGTGGTATAGTGGCCATGTTCATATTATGGTCATGAAGGGATAATTTTTCAGTTTGAAAAATGATTTGTAAAACGGCCACAAGATCTTGGGGTTATAACCTCAACATCTTGCTTTCATGGCAAACTCTAGAAAATTACTCTTCTTATGTATGTTGGTACATACTTTAAAAAATTAAAGCCCTGTTCCCTAGATATTCACTGTTCTGTTAATCTTAATGCCAACAGTATATGTTTGGTAGGAAACAAATACCAAACCGAAGACATTTAATATATCAACAGAAAGATTAAACATTGGATCAGTGCTTAATCAGTGTAGCATCAAGTTCTAAATAAAAAATATGAAATGTAAAGATGTTTACAAACACATTCTTTCTACCAAGATTAAATATTTCTATAAAACATCAACTTGTCTTTTTAATAATAAACATCCATTGTTGTGTTTTTTAATTCATTTTATGCTTACTGATCGTCACAGATGAGAGTGTCGTGGATAACTGTGGGACAACTCAGACCAATGATGTGAAAGAGACCAAAGATAATGAGGGACATTAAAGTGTGTTAATCCTGCTCAAAATCTCCATAGGAAGGAGAATCCAAGACTTCTTATATTTTTGGTATTTAAGTTTTTGGTTGTAGAGGCAAAACCTAAAGGACAAATGTGCTGTAACTTTGAAAATCTCTGTGTTATGGTCGTTTTTGTTTTAGAGAAAAATTAAAAAAAATTCAGCATTTAATTTGAAAATTTTTGCTGCACATAAACAGTAAACTTAATATTTTTCTGGTGCTAGAGCATTTTTAGTCATGGATGTATTATCTCAGATTAAAGAACAAACTTTCTAATTCTTAGAGAGAATCTAGCTATTAAAACTTGTTTGCATAGTGTCTACTTAATATTGTGTTCATGGGTTTGTGACATTTATGAAAGTTTTGATGTAGTAAAGTCAAAATACTTTGTCAAGAAACACCTCAAATGATTTTTTTTATATTTTAATTTTTTCTTTTATCAATCTCTAAACTAATTTTTTTTTTTGAAAACATGACATAAGATGAGTGAAGCATAACTACTTAACCAATTAAAGCCTTTCAGAGTTTTGAAGATCAGATTTTTTTTTAAGATTTTGAAAATGGTAGATTTATATGATGCAGTTTTATGTTTTGCTTCTTTAAGCATTAAAACATGAAATAGCCTGTATGTGCTATTCACTTCATGGTTTTATTATGTATTTATCAAAGGGGTTTCTTTTTTTCATTGTGTTGCGGTTTTTCACTGTTATAATATGTACTTTTTAGTTTAATTTTTCTTTAATTAAGATGAACATTATTGAGTAATAATAAAAAAAACAAAGGTTTTGTTTCTGCAGCAGCATTGAATCTGCATATTTGCATCCTGAATTTAATCTTGATTATGTAAATCAATATTAAAATTACAATACATGACCATCTTTGTTTAATAATATTTTTTTACATTAATTTCAAATGTGTGTACAGCCTGTTAGTTAAGGTGAAATTGTTACTTGTTTTCAGTGTATTAGTATTTCTTATTAATGCTAATGTTATTCTCTGTTAATTAATTTGTCAAACAACAGAAAAAGAGAAACTGAAATTCTGCACTTAATATCAGAACAACATAATTTACTTGAATACTTGTGCCCATGGTAATCCTTCAGTGCAACTATGATATCTGACAGCTGAATAGATAGCCTACTTAGCCTGTTGATTTGTATGAACAGAGTAGCTTCAGAAGAAATCAAATTCTTGGCCTGAATAGTTTTTTTTAGTCAGCCACCATCTGCTGCTGATAATTACTTGTATACAATACTTTTGACTTGTGTATGAATAGATTTTTGGTGTCAGTAAAGGGACACATATCACATTAGTGATTTCGACTTTTGGTGTGAGTTTTCTGACTGCAAATTATCAAAAATATATTAAAAGCTTCCAAGTACAAACATGTTTGTACAAAACATTTACAAGAAGAGATTTGAAGAATTCAATAAGACTATTTCGAAAGCAAAATGGGGTGTTATTATCCAGTTGTGACAAAAAAAGCCATGTGAATGTAAATGGTTATTTCAATGCAGATGATTGAAAACCATTTGACTGAGGAATTTCAATAAATAAATGAATAGCTTCAAAGTGTTTACTCACAAATGACATGGAAAGTTGATGTCACAAAGAGTTTGGAGGTTTCAATAAGGTCAAGTTTAAGAATGCCCGACAGATTTATTAGACAGACGAGTCCCTCCAGCTACTTGCAAATCAGATTTGGTGTGCTGAGATGTGAAGAGGGAGGCAGGAAGTTGATTATTACTTAAAATCCATATGTGAACAGAAGCATACACACAACTGTCATTTGGATGTAGCCTTTTTTTTAACAAAAAAATCACAACTGACCTGTGTAAGGGAGTAAAAACACTTTATTAATTAAAAAAAAAAAAAAACATTGACAAGGACAGGTCATGCAGAAGAACTGAGCATGATTCATTGAGCTACAAATTTCAGTAAGGCTATCTGACAATTAGACTCCAGTGACCCATCATAGAAGAATGAGATCCCAGCAGTGGGAGGAGTGAGGATTACTCCCTGGAGTCTAGATGCTGGTGATAGTGAAGATAAAGATGATGAGGATGTTGGTTGCATGAATGAGAGTCTGAAAGACAGAATGACAGAAGAGCACTGAGATTTTAAACACAGAGAGCAGAAGACAGGCAGGAAAATGATTGGAGCAGAGTAATGATGTCAGCACTGAGTTTGCACCCCGATGAGTGATTACAGATGTTCCTTACTGAACTTACACATGAGCCTCATTTTTACTGAGGACCAGAAGTACGTGGGGCTCAACTCCCAGAGGACTGTGTGAAAAAAGACAGTTTTGCCACTGCACTCACAGCTGTGAACATTACACCTGCATCAGTTACACCGATAAGAAAAAAACCGTAAGAAAAAAATAAATAGCCTAAAGAAGGTGCTTTTATTGGTTCACTGTAAACTTGGTCACATCCTGCCCTCTGGAGCCTACATCAAAAACACTACTTTAATATCATAAATGAAACATTCTTTAACCCAACAGAGCCGCTGGTCCATCGAGTGGATGTCACGCTTTGACTCTATGCAACGTAGGATTAAGCTGTATGGTTGATATGTATTTAGGTGTAAATGTGTTAGTGATGCTTCTTTAAAAGTTGGCTTTGACTGTTTTCATGATGCTTCAAACAAATTTTTAACCTCTGCTGGTACTGAAAAGTACTGCAACCTAAGCATGCACGTTAATTTTATAGCTATAGATGAGGCAAAGCATAACCTCCACACAATAGACCAGCTGGTCTATTATACAATTTGCTGTGATATCAGGTTGCATTTTCTTTATGAGGCACTATATTCACAATCCCCCTTGAATTCCTAAGGTTTTTGAAGTTTCACTTTTTCCACAAACTCTCGCTCGTTTTATTATATTGAACTAGAAGACTACTACAACACAGAAATTTGGGTAAAGGAAGCAAAGCGGGGGGCTCATTAAAGTTCATTTGTTACAGATACACTAGGCCAAGTCCATAAGAGCCACCTGGAGAACACAACCATTTCTGCCAGACCAAGAGAAATTTTGAGACTGGCCCAGAGGGGATTGAAGCTTTTGAAGATGAAGAAAAACCTGCTAAAAATGAACATGTCAAAGGTAAACAAGAAAGGGCTGTTTGGTTATCTGGAAGTTTGCAGCCTGTGGTATGACAATCTTATCAGACAATGAACAACAATGAACTTTGGAAAAAAGTTCTCACCAAAACCGTGTGACTGGACTCGCCAAAGGAGCTTGCAAAGAAAAGCATCTGGACTTCTTTAAGTTGCCTGAAGACGTTTCACCTCTCATCCAAGACACTTCTTCAGTTCTAAGGTCAAATGGCCGAGAGTCCCAGATTTAAACCCTCTGCCATTTGACCTTGGAACTGAAGAAGCTTCTCGGATGAGAGGTGAAACGTCTTCAAGCAACTTAAAGAAGTCCAGACGCTTTTCTTTGCAAGCTCCTTTGACTACGATGACCTGGATGACTGAGAACCTTCACAGACACTGGACTCTGTCCGGAAATCCCCCAGAGATGAGAAACCTTTCGTGTTTATGGAGCTAGTAAACAGCCTCAGAGATATGTTTATGAAAAGGTTTTAATTGTTTTGACAGTCAAAAGATGGACTAAATGGCTCAAGAGTTGGGAGTTTGCCTTGTAATCGGAAGGTTGCCGGTTCGAGCCCTGGCTCGGACAGTCTCGGTCGTTGTGTCCTTGGGCAAGACACTTCACCCGTTGCCTACTGGTGGTGGTCAGAGGGCCCGGTGGCGCCAGTGTCCGGCAGCCTCGCCTCTGTCAGTGTGCCCCAGGGTGGCTGTGGCTACTATGTAGCTTGCCATCACCAGTGTGTGTGTGTGTGAATGGGTGAATGACTGGATATGTAAAGTGCTTTGGGGTTTGTGTTTCTCCCTGAAAGCAGATGAGTTTTTATTAAGATATTTTAATGAGTTTACGTATGATTTTATATCTCATCACATAATCAGAATCAGAATCAGAATACTTTATTGATCCCTAGGGGAAATTATTTTTCGTTACAGTGCTCCATTATAAACAAACATTAAAAAAGACAGACAATACACTAACTAAGAATAGCCCAATATATACAGGCATATATATACATTAAGGCACTTATTAATAAATATCTGAAAAAGAACATGTGCAAGAAGGGTGTAGCTGTTGCAGTAAACAGTGTGTTAAGTGGATGAGTTGTACAGGGAGATGGCCACAGGCAGGAATGATTTCCTGTGTCGTTCAGTGGTGCTTTTCAGTAATCTCAGTCTCTCACTGAAGGTGCTCCTGTGACTGACCAGCATGTCATGGAGTGGGTGGTGTTATCCAACATTGTCTTTATCTTGGACAGCATCCGCCTCTCCGACACCACCTTGAGGTAGTCCAGCTCCATCCCCACAACATTACTCGCCTTACGGATCAGTTTATCGAGTCTGTTGGCATCTGCGACCCTCAGCCTGCTCCCCCAGCATGCAACAGCATAGAGGATCGCACTGGCCACAACAGACTCGTAGAAAATCCTGAACATTTTCTGGCAGATGCTGAAGGACCTCAGTCGCCTCAAAAAATAGAGACGACTCTGGCCCTTTCTGTAAAGTGCTGTGGTGTTTTTAGCCCAGTCCAGTTTATTGTCAATGTGTACTCCGAGGTATTTATAGTCCTCCACAATGTCAACATTGACCCCCTGGATTGAAACAGGGGTCAAGTGTTTCCTGGTCTTCCTGAAGTCCACGATCAATTCCTTAGTCTTTGCCACGTTGAGCTGCAGATGATTCTGCTCACACCACATGACAAAGGAGTCGACCACAGCCCGGTACTCTGTCTCATCATCCCTGCTGATGCATCCAACCACCGCGGAGTCATCAGAAAACTTCTGAAGATGGCAGGTCTCTGTGCAGTGGCTGAAGTCTGTGGTGTAGAGGGTGAAGAGGAAGGGGGAGAGGACGGTCCCCTGTGGTGCCCCTATGTTGCTGATTCCCTTGTCAGACTACAGACTAATAATAATAATAATAATAATAATAATAATGATTTTTGTTTTTACACAAAAACAAAAAATAAATAAATAGAAGCTTTAATGTCAAAAACATCACTCTAATTCATATCCTGGCGCCTCTCGTTGGCTGGAAGCAGCAAGTACGCCACCTGTCGAAACAGGCGTGAAACACACCACAACGTCGGAGTTTGTCGTGGTCACGTGACCTGGGTGTTTTCAACCGCACTTTGGAGCAGCGTTTCGAAACATCTGTGCCTCGGTGGCTCAATACGGTATCGAAACTTCAATATTGAGCTTCCCGTCGGCAGTACATAACGGTTTTGAAACTCTTTATTCAGGCTTGGACGTGCGCATGCGTAGGAGGGTTTTACATGTTGGATCGAAGCACGCGCTTGTGAGTCCTCGTTACACACAAATCATTGTACACGTTTGTAAATCATCATATCGTCATGTCGTACTCGTTCGTAACACTTATCTTTATCTCCAAATAAACTTGAGTAACAGGTTAACTCAACCACAAGAGCGAACTAGTGACGGAAAGAATAATCGTCCGTCATGAGCGCGTTCATAGTGAAACGTTACTATTTCCTGTTGTGATCAACGTTTCCTTATCGAATTAACTTATGAACGCAAAACCGTTTTGAAGAAGCGTTTGAATAGAGGACAAAATTAACATATGCCACCTATTTTATTATTTGTGCTGGATAAATTAGCAAATTTCCACTCTTTGGCTTCTAATTGTGCAATATTTGACTTGTTTATCGACTGAACGAGTCAAGTGTAGCCCCTGCCTTTTTTTCCTTCTTTTTTTTTGTCTTAACAGGAAGGAATTGTGCCCGGGATTGTTTTAGGACTGCTCTGACATTCAAAGTGTAGAGGTGTACATGTCTGTAGATGATTGTCTCTTCCTGCTTTGGGTGTGTCTACTACCTCCCGGGTTACAGTACACATCCACGGTCCCAGTGCTTGAACACATGGCATGACAGCAGGTCATTAGCGCTGTCCGCGATATTTGGGAGAAGGTAAGATAAATTCCGTTAAGATCTGAAAGTTTTTGTTGAAGTTAATGTTTGGTCCTTTACATGGAGAAGGCTGTATATGCGTGTACTCGACCAGCAATGGCTATTTAAATTTATCACATTCCATAAAGTGAATGTAGGACCTTAATTTACAAACAGTTTAAGCTAAGTGATAAGACTAAAAAATGCTTCTGTTTTGTTATTACATTCATTACCATGAAGTAAAGTGAAAGTGTGAAGATGGCAAATACACCAGCCCTGTCCACCTCCGAAGGTGGAGAAGCAGATGCAGGGAGTAAAACCAGTGATTCCTTCTCATTTTTGGATGTCCTCCATGCCAATCAGTTTGAAGGAGAGTTTGTTGAACCTCAACACGCTGAGCAAGTGGAGGAAAACTTTTACAGAGGGGCCCCACCGAACTGGTTAAACTTCTATATCAGTGAACAAGCAGTGTCAGATGGCACTGCAACTCCTTTTATCAAACGAGATGGATATGAAACCCTGAAGGATCAAATTCACCTGAGAAGAAAAGGCCCTGGGACATCAACAATTAAACTGTTTCATCAACAAGGATGTGGGGGAACCACGCTGGCTATGCAGGTGCTGTGGGACTTGAGGAAAACCTTCAGATGTGCTGTTTTGACAGGCTCAACATTAGATATCACAAAAGTTGCGCAAGATGTGGTCAGCCTTTTTACAGCAGGCAGCCATGGCCACCAGAAAACTGTGCTGTTGTTACTAAATGATGAGTTCATATTGGAAATCCTCCAGGACAGGATTATGGAAGAGATTGCTGAACAGGATATAGAAATTGATGTGCCTGTGGTAATTTTACTGAACTGTGTGAGAAGCAGTGACGGGATTATCCACCAAAAGGAGCATTTTTATGAACTGAGACAAAAATTCAAGAGGAAAATGAGAAAATCCATCATTCTCAAAAAAACTCTCTCAGCCAGAGAGCAAGCAGACTTTGATATGAAAAAAGAAGAGCTTAGCAGAAGATTTGGTGATCGATGCAAGCAGTTTCATGGTTTTAACATTCTGCAGTCTAATTTCTCTGAAGGCTACATCAGGAAAGCATGTGCTACATTTGAACATATCAAAAGAACAAATAAACCACTGAAGACACAGCTTGCTGCCTTCCTGTGTCTGCTGAACGCCTATGCACCAGGTTCATATCTCCTGGAGTCTCAGTGCCTGGACTTCCTCAGAAGAGACAAGTTTGGTCACCTTTCACTGGAGGATCAAATGCAGCCTTTCAGTCATCTGATCATCACCTTCCAACAAGGTGAAAGATCTGAAAAAAAGGTCTGCATGGCTCACAATATGATAGCGCAATATTGTACTGAACTGTTGGCAAATGCGGGTGTGACCAGAAGTGACACAACAAGACACTTCTTGAACAGTTTTTGCAGAAGTTACGTTCCTCCATATTTACTCGGGTTTATCAAAGACATGCTAAATAAAAGAGAAATTACGGTAATAGAGGACCCAACTGATGGCATTAAACAATGGAAAGAAAAGTTTTCCAGACTGATTCAAGATATTACAAAGAGAGAAGATGAGGGCAACAGTCTGTCAGTTTTGATAATGGCCTCAAAAAAGTTTTATGAAGTTTCACTTTTTCCACAGACTCTTGCTCGTTTTTATTATATTCAACTAAGAGACTACTACAATGCAGAAATTTGGGCAAAAGAAGCAAAGCGGAGAGCTCCTTGGAGTTCATTTGTTGCAGATACACTAGGCCAAGTCCACAAGAGCCACCTAAAGAATATGCCCGCTTATACCAGACCAAGCGAAATTTTGCAGCTGGCACAAAAAGCCATTGAAGCTTTTGAAGATGAAGAAAAACTTGCTAAAAATGAACATGCAAAGGGTAAACAAGGAGATGTGAATATAAAAGTCTTGCGTGCTTTAAACACCAGAGGGCTGTTTGGTTATCTGGAAGTTTGCAGCCTGTTGTATGACCATCTTATCAGACATGATGAACTTTGGAAGCAAGTTCTCACAAGAACCGTGTCACTGGACTCTGTCCTGCAATCCACTGAAGATTGGAACATTGTCAGGTTTAAGGAGCTAATAAACAGCCTCAGAGATTTGGTTGAGAAAAGATTTGAATTTTTTGACACGTTTTTAACGTATTCATATTCTATTGTAAAGAATGAAGATCCAGTCTACATTTCCAGAAAGACAGCAGAATGCTACAAAAAGTATGTTGGAGATGCTGAACCAAATGATCAACTCCAGAAAGCCTTCCACAAACTTAAACAAAAACTGGCTGTCACTTCTCCGGGAGTACTTTCATGTCTTGAAAGATGCACTAGATCAGACACCAAGGACATTGCTGTATGGTGGAAAGAAATCTGTCAACACGAATACTCTACTAGACATGCCTTACTCAACTACATTCTGGCCAATATCATGCTGATAAATATGAAAGAACCTCCCTCCAGCTCCGACTACCAAAGCAGCTTTACAGAGAAAATGCCACTGGCTCCTGAGATGCAGCCCGAGTTTCACATGTTAGCCCTGCTGTTGTGTTGGCCTACAGATGGTGAAGACAATTTGGCCTCTGACCTCCCTCATTTAATCCAAAATATTCTGCATTCCTATGAACAAGAATATAAGTCACTCTTTCAGTCGAGGTACCTTCGACCCCTATTTTTTCTTGGACCGGGTCAGGGTCTGAACAGATTTGTTCACAGACGCAACCTTGAGATCTTGTGGACCCAAGATGCACTGAAAGCCTCAAACACAAACTGGAGGGACGACGATATTTTCACTGATCCGACAGTCCAAGGCAAACTCCTCAGAATTGAAGGTATAGTGCAAGATTACAGGCTGTATGCAACATTTGGCGACACAGAGATCGAGTTAGATGCCAACCGAAAAGACAGCCTCTGGAAATCAGGCCATGTGTTCTTTTATCTTGGATTTACAATCGGAGGTCCTGTTGCTTACAACGTTCACAGAGCTGAGGGTAAGAAAATTAAGTTACTAAAGTCCTCATCTTTAACAAATGTCATATGTGTTAATAATACACATTTTGTACTGCCATTATTAAAGTGATTTAGTGCTGCGTACAAAGGTTTCCTGTACTAAACTGGTTTTATTGTTACACTTAAAGATTCTAACAATAAAAAATAGACATCTTATATGTACTTAATGTAATTTCGTTATGTAGAAATCTCACACAAGATAGCACTTGTGTTAAAGGGGAAAAAAACAATGTGTCTCAATGACATTTTGTTGACCAGCTCTTTAAAATTTGACTTTGCTTTACAAGAACCATCAGAGAGACCTCTGGAGACTTTTGACAATGAAACAGTAAGTTTCTATTTCTCTGGGATTTTGTTTGTTTCTCATAAATTGTATGTCACATAAAAATTCTAAAGTCATAATGTAAATGTATAATAATATTTTAAAGATATAATGAAAAAAATATCTTGTACAACAGGACTGCAGTCAGTGGACGGAGCTGAAACCTGAAGTTGAGATAATGGAGGAGGTTCATACTTACAGGTAAAGGTTATCGATAACTATAAGACAGACCATAAAGTAATTCATTACAAATGCCATTTTATGTTATTTGCTTTGCAGTTTTGCGGTTTCTGTTTGTGTATGTGAACAGAGCATAACAGAGCAGTTTGTCTTGTCTATTCAAATTCAGCCTGCAGTCTGAAAGTGGCAACTATGAATGCAGCGAGTCTGCCTTGCGGTGGGTTTGTAAGGAAACGGTCAGCTTCAGATACCAGTTTAGCTCATGGGAGCGATTCATGAGGAAACCTGTATGCATGGACTACATACCAGCAGGACCCCTAATGGACATCAAAGTCACAGATGGAAAGCTAGAGGAAGTCCGTCTGCCGCACTGGATCTGTACAGGTGAGAAGTCGTAAAACACATATGATTGTTTTATTACAGTAATAAAGATATTTATGGACACATGACTGTTTGTGCTTTGCAGGTGAAAATGCAGCGATGTCAGACATATTTCGAGTTCTGCATGTGGACAGCAGTGGAGATTATTTGGAGCAAGTGTCTGAAATGACATCATCCCATGTGAAGTTAAACCAGCCGGATTTCTCTCTAAGAGGAGCCATGATCCTAAAGAAACTGGGCCTGTATCTAAAAGTTTTTGCAGACGTGTTGATATACACAAGAATCACATCTGGCCTCACTCTGCACGTTTACCTGGTTCCACACGATCCTCTAATACAACAGGTAATGTGATGTCACATACTGGAGCAACAATACAAAGTAGAAGTGAGGAAAAATATCATCAAGGTGATATATAATAACAAACAGAGAAATAAACTGCTCTCATTGATAAATACAAAAACACAGTGACACTACAAGGCAGCAAATTAATAGAGTTTGGTCTCTAAATGTTTTGACAACCCAGCTGACAACATCACTGACTTTCAGGCAGAAAGAAACTGCATTAAAAGTTAAGAACTTACAGCCATCCTTATGCTAATGTAATTTAATAATTCTTTCAAAAGCTGTTTTTTGAACAGCTTTGAGCTTTTTTTTAAACTTTGTAGTTGCCTTTCTTGTGTTTGCTTGGCATTTTCCCTTTTCAGTTACATGTATTGCAGTAGTGCAAATCAATGTTCTCATCTTGATATAAACACAAACACATATGTTCATTAAAGACATGAATAGATGTGAACACGATTCCCAAAGATTTCTAACCATTATTTGTATGTGAAGAATGGTCCATTTTTCTGTGTTTCAGGAAGTGGAGAAGAAGGAGAAATCCGACGGATTCAGAAAAATCAGAAAGACAAGTCCTATTGACCCTGTACAGCTGGAGAGTTATTTCTACCTCTCAACAGACTGGGACACAGCAGAAATCTGCCCTGAGGTTTGGACTAAGTCATACTTCTGTTCATTGCACCATAACATAGAAACAGCAAAAATCCTCAAATTTCCATAAAATGTTTTCTCTACAGAAACAGCAGTTCATGTTGGAGAGGAGCGACACTAATTTCTTTGAGGTGGTCATTGGAAATGTGAAAAGTGACTTTGGAAACTTGAAACTGACACTTGAAGTTGAGCACAGGGGAGGAAAGGAAAAGGACACCGTCTGGACGTGCACTGTCGGAACAGGTTAGTGTTTTATACGTTTTTGCCCTGATGCAGCTCATCTAAACTATAAACAGCCACCATTTGACCAGCATGAATCCTTTTATTCCAGATGACTATTAAACACAAGCATTCACCAAGAACAGGGTAAGAGTTTCGTTTTAATCCATTATTATTAGATTATTATTGTTATCAAAGTAGATCCCTTTAAAAAAATAGTTATACACCATTTTTTTATTCTAAGGTTTTACTTATCCAGCCATAATTTGAAGGAAAAAAGCCATCTGGTTCTAATCGAGTTCTGAAAGAATCTAAATACAAATCTGAGATGAGGAATGTGTTTATATTTATTCATTTAACAAAACTAGGCCAAAATGCGAAAGTAGTGTGTGAAAAACTAAGCACAACACAAGATTTAGTGGCTTGTAAAACCACATTTAGCAACAATAAGAAGCAATTAATGTCATATTACTTTATCAGTCTCTCACATCATTGTGGAGGAATTTTGGTCCACACTTCTTTACAGCACCGCTTCAGTTCATTGAACTTTGCTGTCATTCATTTACACACAGCTTTCTGAAAAAGCTTTTCAGTCCGATTTAGGTCTGGACTTTGACTGGTCCATTCTCCTGTGCTTGGGATCATTGTCCTGCAGCATGATTTAATTTCAGCCAAGCTTTATCTGTCAGCAGATGCCCTTGCATTTTTCTCTGGAAAACTTTGGTATACCGAGAAGTTCATGGTCAACTCAATGACTGCGGGGTGTTTAGTTCCTGTGGCTGCAAAACGAGAAGAGAACATGAAAAGAGACTTTCTCCAACATATAACATGCTAATTGAGGCCTTTAGGGTCTGAAATGTAGCTCTTGGGGTTTTTGTAGCTTCCCTGAGCATTGCACGGTCTGACATTTTCTGGGATGGTGACTCGTGTGAACACTGGAATCCATCCCTGAATGTTTTCTTTTTGTGAACAATAATCCTTACCAGACTGTTGGGCATCAACACTTGTTTCTTTAACATTATTACTACTTTCTTCCCTGGCAATCTGTCAGCTGTGGTGATTTCTTGTAAAGGAAAAGAGAGCATCTTCGTGGCTTTGTTTAGTTTGCAGCACCAGGCTGCTATTTACCCTCTTTATTAATGGAAGCATTAAAGTGTATTTAGTTTTTCAGTGTTTTGTCATAATTTTCATTAAAAAATGAGTGAGTTGATCTTTTACAACCTGATAAGGACAAAGTGATATTTATTATATTCTGATAAGTAAAACCTTAGAACTGAAAAAGGATTTACGTCCTTTTTCACAACTATAATCCTAATATAGACCATCACTGTCTAGTATTCAACAGTGATGATCTGAATGCTAGACTTTTTTTTTTTTTTTTGTAAATTTTCACCAACTTCCTCCGCTCAGGATTTGGTGGTTCGCCATTGGACAGCTCTGATTGGCAGAGCGAGTGAGGCAGCAGCTGTTGTAGACGAGCTTCAGGAAAAGGATGTGATCTCTGAGGACAAACATGATGCTGTGAGAAGTTTAAATGCAACATGAGACCAAATGAGAGAGATTGTTTAGTCTATGACGCTGACACAACAGAGGCAGAGACGTCCTCTATGAAATCCTGAGAGGGATGAAGTCTCTGAGGTTTCTCATGTATGAGCTTGAGGGATCTCAGTGAAAGAACATGACTGCTTATAAAATGGAGCCGATCTGTACATTTGATTAACGTGCGGCGTTCTCCGTACCTTCTGTGTAAGAATATGATGTGAAAGAATGTGAATACTGAAATCAAATGATTAAACCTAATTTTATCTAGTTAGTGGCATAAAAATTAAGGGTTAAATCTGTTGTTTAAGGTATATAAACCTATGAACATTGCAGAATTTTGTTTTCGCAACCAAATAATTGTTTGGGTTTTTTTCAAGTTTAAAAAATGCCTTTTTTAATAATATTTTACCTTTTTTTGTCTTTGTAATTTTATGTGTTTTATGTTTTCTACAAGATGGGAAATGGAAGTTAATCTTTATTCAGAAGGTGAGAAAATATTTAAATAAACACTTAATTATTATAACTCACATTTTATTATAACTAGTTTGTTTTAATTAAAAGTGAAAAATGATATTTTGCCTACGTTTAGTGTTCAAACTTGTCAATGAAGCAGAATAATTTGTAGATTAAATAATTAAAAAAAAGTTTTGAGCTGGAAAAAAGTGAGTATGGTTTTATTTCCCCCCAAAAAAAGACAAATAGAAATGTCTACACTATTTTGTTTTTCTAAAAGCAGAAAAATTAGTTTTTAGGGGATGTTATTGAGGAATGAGCTATGCGCTATAAATTAGTTGTCGTACAAGTACTGTAGTGCTGATACTTGGTGAAAGTTATTAATTCATCTGAGCGATGAGCCCCTCCAGCTCTGGACGCGCCTTGAACCGTGCTTGGAAATCAGCTTCGGTGTGCTGAGAGGTACAGAGGGAGAAGAGAAGTGGATTAGTACTGAAAATGATTATATGACCAAAAACTACACATGCACACTGATTTTAAGAGTAAGATGGAGTTTGGTTTGTTATAGTGAGCACTTCTACAGTTCTCCAACAGTCATGGACTAAAAGATGAACATGCAACAGCTAACTCAGACGGGACACAGCGCGGCGTTCAGAGTGCTCAGCTGGACAAAAATTAATAACACTGTTAGCAGTTAGGTCTTTAAAACCTCTCATTACACCTGCAGCACCTGCAGTTTGAGCTGAAAGCACCAAAAAAGACAAGCCAGTTCTTACCTTAATGACTCGGTGGTGAGTCTTGAGGACAGCATCGACATACGTCTTGGTGCCTTGCTCCTGCATCAGCATGACCTCTGTGCTCTTTGTTGGTAAAGCATAGCTGTATGTGGGAAGCATTAAAGAGCATTAAAACTAAATTTTCAGTCTACTACAAAGAAAAAAACCCCCAAAAAACAACAAATTTGCTGTAATATATTTGTCAGATGAGAATTTGGCAGATTATCTGTATCCATGAATCTTTTCACATTTGTTTAGAAGCACTTACATTTTCAGAGCGCTTTAATCTTCATCTCTATTTGTAAACAGAAAAATAACAGGGCCGTTTGTTCTCTTAACTTATGATGATGAATTTCTGAGGACTGAAATATCATAAAAAAGCTCATTCAAGAGAACAAGAGTGGGATTTTAAGTTTTCATCTTACACACTGAGGCAATGCAGAGGAACTTTGCTGCCACCTAGTGACCAATGTCTGAAATATATCAAGGTTTAAACTTGATCATCTACCATCCTTACTGTGGCTTTGACAGTTTAACATTTATGATAACTACGTCAGCGCCTTCATGTAAAACACATTTAAATACATTTTTATTTCTCCCTTTAGATGGAGAAAACCAACTTTTACAAACCTGCTGTTCATCCTGACTAAATGTTTCTATCTGCTATAAACACACAGAACCTGCCCCAAATTTCCTGGCATTGTTGCATTCTGATCATCAGCTATCATTCTTGCATATTTTGTCTTTGGTTGTTGTTGTTTTTTTTACAATCAAAAAAGGCATGTGCTAATGTGTACAGCAACAACTAGTCAAAATTTGTGTGAGAGTGTGTGTGACTGGCATTCTGGGTATTCCCTTATGTAGTTTTGTTGGTATTGCTATGATAAGGTCTTGTGGCTGTAATGTGGGTTCGAGGATATGGTGCTGCTGCTCGTAGTGTGAACTTTATAATTCATTTGTTAGGCCACCCACCTAGCTGCCACTGCTCTTAATTAAGTTGTCAACAAAATGAAAGAGAAACCCTTCTGTAATAAATATCAGAACAACATAATTTCATAAATATTTTTGTCCATAGTGGTACTTCAGTGAAAATGTGATATCTGTCAGCATAACAAGCAATTGGAATTGGCCTACTTAGCCTGTTGATTTGTATAAACAGAGCAGCCTAAATAGGAAACAAACTCTTGGCCTGAATAATTTTTTTAGTCTGTGCCCATCTGCTGTCGACACTTACTGTAACGCTTGCAGGGATGTGTCTGAATAGAAATTTGGTGTCTATGAGGAGACAAATGCCACATTAGTAATTTCCAGTTTTGGTGGTCATGGACAGTTCATGCAGAAGAAGTGAGCATGATTCATTGAGCTATAGAATTCATTTAGGCTATCTGGCAATTAGACATCAGTGACCCATCATAGCAGAATGAGATCCCAGCAGTGGGAGGAGATGAGAGCACCCCTGGAGTGTAGATGCTGGTGGTAGTGAAGATGAATATGAGGAGGTGGGTGGCATCAATGAGAGTCTGAAAGACAGAATGACAGAAAAGCACTAAGATTTCAAACACAGAGAACAGAAGGCAGGCAGGAAAATGATTGGACCAGAGTAATGATGTCAGCACTGAGTTTGCAGCCCGATGAGTGATTACAGATGTTCCTTACTGAACTTACACTTGAGCTTCATTATTGCTGAGGACCAGAAATATGTGGGGCTCAACTCCCAGAGGACTGTGTGAAAAAAGACAGTTTTGCCAACTGCACTCACAGCTGTGAACATTACACCTGCATCAGTTACACCGATCAAAATAAAAATAACAAAATAAACCTGTTGTTTTCAAAAGAAGAAATAAACAGCCTTAAGAAAGGTCCTCTTATTGGTTCACTGTAAATTTGGTCACATCCTGCCCTCTAGAGCCTACATCAAAAACACTACGTTAATATCATTAAAGAAACGTTCTCTAACCCGACAGAGCAGCTGGTCCATTGAGTGGATGTCACGCTTTGCCTCTCCTAGGCGTGAAATGGACACGTGTACCAGCAGAGAGCTGTAATTTATTTAAAGCTAACAAGACACTCCTGACAAAGGATGGTATGAAATACACTCCAGGCTCCTTCTATGCCACGTAAGATTAGGCTAAATGGCTGATATGTATTTACGCGTAAACGTGTTAGTAATGTTTCTTTAAGTTTAAGTTTCCCCTGACTGTTTTCATGATGCTTTATATACATTTTTAACCTCTGCTGGTACTGCACAGTACTGTAACTTAAGCATGCATAGGCGAGGCAAAGCATGACATCCACACAATAGACCAGCTGGCCTATTACACACTTTGCAGTGACACTGGGTTGCATACTCCTTATGAGGCACTATATTCACAAAGTGCAAAAAAAAGTCTTTTATATTACAGACAGTCTGGATCGAATGTGCAAACACAAACCAATGAAAGGAGAATAAACAGGCTTTAAGTGAGTGTAACGTCACCACAAAAATGTGATCAATACTGCATTGTAAGCCCCACATGTGAGAACTAAATAAAGAATTTTTATCACATTAACTTCTTCATTAGTTTAATTATGTAGTGGAAATATCAGTCCATCCTAAATAAAATATGAATGTAACTCCAGTATCTCTGTGCTGTGCTGGTTATTTCCAACTGCTGCAGTCATTCCTCCTGTGTTGTTTTTACAATAAATGGTCTAAATTTAAAAATTAATAAACATTTCTAGAAAAAATCTAAAAAGTTATCAATTAAATGATCTCATAATAAGTTAGATGATTTATGTTACATTCATAGCTTAACAATGTTTTTATATCTAGTAATGTGCACATGAGCCTCTGCTGTTTCGTTTGCTTTCTATGTCTTAATATACAAACGTAACACCTTAGACATAATTTAAGTGTCTAAGGTTATGGTTAATTGTTATTAGATGCTTTGTGGGGTGATACAGGGCCATGATAATGATATGAGTTACAGCAGATGAATGTGGCGGGTCTTGCAGAAGAACGCGATGTTGAGATGCCGCTGACGCCATCAAGAATGTTGCAAATGTGGGAATGCTGAATGTGCCTCGAGTCATGAGATGACGTGCAGCAATGTTGTTTGTTTTGTTTGTTTGTTTTGTATCTTTGAACTGTCAAAGGGAGGCTGAGTTGGATGAATTTGGGCTTTCCTCATTGTTGTGTTTTGCTTTTGTACTTCATGTGATTGCATTTTTCTAGAGGTGCACAGCAAAAATATAAAATACAAAAGTACTTTTCATTGAGAACAATATTCTCATGCACACAAAAAGTCCCAACTGGATTTAGTTACAAACTGCTGGTGTGGAGGACCCATGTGTCATGACGTGTTTGACGATAAGGAATTTCTGGTGATGTTTGAAATGATCAAAGTTCATTTCTAGTCATGTATGTTTTGCTGTAGCAGGCAATAGAGGTGACTTTGAAGCATTTTTAATATTAATCTTATCAGTCTTAGTGTGTGGCAGCTATGGCACCATAAGAATGGTGTCCTATGGCTCTGATTTTGCTTTCATAATGATAATATGTATTATTATAATGATAATAATACATATGAAAGCATTCTAAATAGAGTTAGCATGAAAGAACATGCACAGTAGACAAGTGTTTTTACTTGTTTCCAGCACCAAAATTCTATTCTGTTCAGTAACTGTGTGTTACTGTCTTTTGAGTCAGTCAGTCAGTGGGATGTTTTGTCTAATATTATTTTTGTAAAGCACACAGTTCTTAAATAATGTGGCAGGTGTGGTTGTTTCATAGTTGATCCACCTCGTTATGTTTGTCAAGAATTGTTGCTCTTAAATAGATCAGATTACGAGTTACGCCTGTTATTGTGCACATGGTTAAATTTAGTTGGAGCCTGAAGTGAAGCGATGTGATTGAGTGCTCTTGCCCTGAGGAATTAGCCATTTTAGTTGCAACATTAACAACATGTTTTAGCACACTTACACAACATCTCCTGGTGTATAAATACAATGCAAAACCATTTCCATTTCTGGGTTGCCAGTCAGGGAGAGTCAGCCTGGATGTAGAACTCATGTAATAATTTTTTTTTTGCTAATTTAGGCAAGAAGTATTTCTGGATTCATGATTTATTTTGGAGTGACTCCAGCAAAATATCATGGATATTTAGACAAATATAAGGATGTGGCATTTTGTCACAATTTAAATGAGACTGAACTAAAATTGTGTCACTTTGTCACTGTACTAAAATTAATTTAGCATTACACATCAAAACACAGTCCGGCTCAAAAGTTGAAGACCACTTGAAAAATGGTATTGAGCATGCAATTTATTAAAAACAACACTTAAACTGAAACAGGCTGTTTTACAGCTGATTAAAAGTTTAGGACCACACACCTTTAAAAGGTTTCATTGTAATGACGTTCCGATGGCAAAAGACAAATAAAAAATAAAAAACTTCCCTTTTGTGAACGTGGTCGGGCTGTTGAACTGCATAAGCAGGCTCTCTTGCACCATGGCAGGACTAGAACATAAATAAAACATTTCCTTTTTTTTTTCTTCATATATAACTTTATTCTTTCAGTGGCAAAAGTAAAACTGCTCCTGCTTATTCATCACTTAGAAGAAAAAAAGCATTTAATAGAAGCAAAATATAAGCTCTTTAACTCCATTCGTCTACATGACTGATGGGACTAAAACTCGTAGAAAAGTACTCGACAGCTGTGGGATCCTAAATTTCCCCTTTTCAGGTGGTTGAGAAAACTGGCAGTTTAGCTCTCTGGCAGAGACGCACATTATTTAGAAATCAAGCATTTCCACACGTTGTGCCAGACATTTTGTTTTTTGTTGTTCTGATTTTTGGCAGTGTTACTTGTACTGACAAGTCCAGGAAACTTCAAGCTGTGTGATGCAATGAACAGCTGTGTGTGTGGTACATGAAAGCATGTGGTCAGGCATCGTTTACGGAGTACTTCATCTGCTTGTGCTTTGTTTTTTAAATGACAGATCATTTTCAAGATTGTGTTCATTTAATCGTGGGAAGCCAAAATTGTGATCAAGATTACATTTCGTGGAGCCCTGTCATTTAGTTGTAATAACCAAAATATCCTAAAAATGTCCTTATTAAGCATTATATGCACATCTGCAAACTAAGACCTCTATAGCAACCTTAAAAGTTCATTACACCACACTCCAATGTCAGGATGACTATGTCATAACCTAAAAGACATTGGTAACAATTGACAGTCAGATAGTAAGAACAGGAAACATTGCAGTGGGAGGTTTCATTATCAGAAAAAGGAAACTTAAAATGCCTTTGAAAGAAATGAAATGAAAGAAGAAAAAAATGAAGGAAACAAAATATATAAGGATATGAAAGAAACTGTTGACAGTGTTACAAAGTTAACAGCTGCATGGCCTCTTGTCAGTAACATTTCTGTTGATCTCACGCCCACTCGTTTCCTGGAAATGTTCAATCTTTCTTGCAAAGTAATACTGCTGCATCAAAGTAAGAAAACAATAACCTCAGACACTGAAGACATTTTTTTTTTACATTTTCCCTGATCTTTCATTAATAGCTTCCTCTAGATTTTCCATCTGAATATCTTTAATAGGCTTCATTCCCATCTGCCTTTTTCTCAGAAACAAGTAAATATAAAGTCCTAATGATTCCTTCAAACATTTTGATCATATCTTACTACTACCTCATCTGGTCAGTATGTGCTGAGTATCTACCCCCACACCTACCTGGGTGTGACAAGTGGCTGTATACTATATATAACTCCAGCACAAAAGTCACTAGTCAGTAATACATGTAACATATGAGACGACATCAAACACATTTGCATCAAGTAGAACACAAGGTAAGAGAAATATTTATGGATCTCCAAATATCTAAAAGTTTTTGAGAAGTTACACTTCTAAATCTCTGTCCTGACACAAAAAGTGCTACAGCAGTGATTACATCTTAAATCAACACTGACTTTCTGCTCAACAGTCTCAGAGTTTGGTATGAAAATTGGTCAGATTTGTTTTTCTCAGAAAAATATATATTGAAAAGTATTTTATGTATGAATTTAAAATTTCACACCAATCATATACATGTTTAAAAAAGTTGAAGATGCTTGAGCAGATTTTTTTCTAAAGATGTGATGATATGAGATGGAATGACCCTACAGTCAATCTGTGGTTAGACCTGGGAAAAACTGCTTGGACATAATAATTCCAGGTTTTAGAAGATTCCAAGGGCTTGTAAAAATACAATACATAAAATATATTTAGTGGATAAAGATAACTTTAGGGGTCAGAATTACAAGTTTGATGTAGAAGTATTTATCACCAAGTCTGCTTTGTTTTCTAAAACACTTACTACATGCCACATTTTAATTAAAAACAATAATTGCAGATTATGTATCGGAATTTCAGGAGCAGGACCACGCCTCCAAACACGCTCCTCTATATAGGTTCCCCCAGTTCTGCAAGCTGATCCCTTGTTCTCCATTCTTTAACTTCTTCACTTCTATTTAGTACCCGTGAGCCGTGCCAGTCCCCTTCAAGGCCTTCCCCCAAACCGCAGCTCAATTCATGTCAGAGCATTCACTTTTACCTACTAAAACGCTGTCAAACTTAAAATGAGGACATGGGCCCAGCTAGTGAATAATAACAATTAAGAATAAAACTAACACAGTAGGTATAATTTGATGAATGTAAAATCCTAACCCTTTGTAATGTACATTTAAAATGTGTGTGCTACTGCCATTTAGCCTCAGAGAACAGTTCAGACTAAATTACTTTTATTTTCTAACATTCATTACAGAACAGGACACTTATAAGCTGAAGATGGCAAACACACCAGCCCTGTCCACTGCTAAAGGTGGGGAAGTATGTGTGGGGAGTGAATTCCGAGATTCCTGCACAATGTTGGATATCTTCCATGCAAATCAGTTTGAAGGAGAAATTTTTGATCCAGTACTCACTGGGAAGACAGAAGAGAATTTTTACAGAGGGGCCCCACCTCAGTGGTTAAACTTCTACATCAGTGACCAGGCAGAGTCCCTTGGGACTGGAACTGCTTTAATCAAAAGACATGGATACACAGAAGTTAGGAAACAAATAGAGAATTAAAAAAAATCCAGGGATATCAGCTGTAAAACTGTCACACCAACCAGGAAGTGGAGGAACTACAATGGCCATGCAGGTGATGTGGGACTTGAGAAAAACCTTCAGGTGTGCTGTTTTAACTGGCTCCACCTCAGACATGGCAAAGGTTGCAAAAGAGCTTGTCCACCTTTTCACAGCAGGAAGTCGAAACAACCAGAACACTGTGCTGTTGTTAGTGGATGATGAGAAAATCCTGGAAGATCTCCAGAGCAGCATTATGATGACAGCTGCTGAGCAGAAGATAGTTACTCGTATGCCTGAAAAACAATGCACCTCAACAAAGTGATCAAGTTGTCCTAAAGAACACACTCTCAGACAATGAGAAGGAAATACTCAATGAGATGGAAGCATTCAATGAGAAAAAGAAAGAGCTTCAAAGCAGGTACAAAGATAAATGTGAAGAGTTTCATGGTTTTAACATAATGCAAAGTAATTTCTCTCAGGACTACGTCAGGGAGGCATGTGCTGCTTTAGAAAACAGCAAAAAAAAGAAATAAACCTCAGAAGACACAGCTTGCTGCCGTCCTATCCCTGCTGAACGCCTTCGTACCAGGGTCATATCTCCTGGACTTCCTCAGACATGAAGACTACGATGACCTTTCACTGGAGGATCAAATGCAGCCTTTCAGTCATCTCATCATCACCTTCCAACAAGATGGAAGAGCTGAAGCACCCCCAAAAATGGGCTAAAATCGCCCCTGGAATTCATCCAGATGTTTCAGGATACAAACCTAGATGACCAGTCTGTGGGAATACTGTCATTTCTTGTCAAACAATACACTCAATCAGAGCTCGAAGTCATATCTACAAAGCATAGAGAAATGTGTCCAAGTGCAGATTCAGAAACAGCTCTGGTCAACAACATCCTCACACTATTTAGAGGGAAAATGCCATCGAGCAAAAAAGACCCACCTGAGCTGCACATGTTCACCCTCCTCTGGTACTGGCCTGTAAATGAAGGCCAATGTGATTATGACCTCAGTGAGTTAGCTCAGAAAATGCTCAAGTGTTATGAAAATACATATAAGAAGTACTTTCAAAACAGATACCTTCTTCCTGTGTTTTTCATTGGGAAAGGTGAAGGTGTGAAGAGAATTGTTCACAGAAATGTTATTGAGAAACATCTGAAAGTGAGACCGGATTGGAGCAATAACTGGAAAAATGAAAAGAGCTTCAGAAATCCTGCTGTTCAAGAGCTCCTTAGAGCTTGTCTGGCATATACTAAATTTATCCAAAATATATGAAAAACTTCCAAGTACACACATGTTTGATAAGACGATGCTTGATGTTTAAGAAAAAAAAACATTTACAATATAAGAAGAGATTTAAAGAATTAAATAATACTATCTGGAAAGTAAAGGAGGGCTTTATTATCCAATGGTGACAAAAAAACCCCCTTAAAACTTAAGGGTTTTTTTTTGTTACTGTTGTAACTGTTCACATTCACTTAAGGCTTAAGTGAATGTGAACAGTTACAACAGTCATAACTGACCTGAACAGTGTGTGTAAGTAAAAACCTCAAGTCACAATCTACTTCTGCTCTTTTTTATTTGGAAAATGAAAATTAAAAAAAAGTTTACAATGACAGATCGTGCAGAAGAACTGAGCTACAGAATTCAGTAAGGCTATCTGACAATTAGACTCCATTGACCCATCATAGAAGAATGAGATCCCAGTAGTGAGAGGAGAGCAAAGCACCCCCTGGAGTCTAGATGCTGGTGGTAGTCTAGATGAAGATGAGGAGGAGGTGGGTTGCATGAATGACAGTCTGAAAGACAGAATGACAGAAGACCACTGAGATTTTAAACACAGAGAGCAGAAGGCAGGCAAGAAAATGATTGGACCAGAGTAATGATGTCAGCACTGAGTTTGCACCCCGATGAGTGATTACAGATGTTCCTTACTGAACTTACACATGAGCCTCATTTTTACTGAGGACCAGAAATATGTGGAGCTCAACTCCCAGCATGCTGGGTGAGGACTGTGTGATAAGGGTAACGTTTTGCCACTGCACTCACAGATGTGGACATTATTCCTGGAGCAGTTACACAGGTCAGAGTTGCTAAAACATCAGAAATACCTGAAAGGTTTCTTATTAAATAAACCTGTTGTTGGTTCACTGTAAATGTGGTCACATCCTGCCCTCTGGAGCCTACATCAAAAACACTACTTTAATGTCATAAATGAAACATTCTCTAATCCAACAGAGCCGCTGGTCCATTGAGTGGATGTCACGCTTTGACTCTCCTTCTATGCAACGTAGGATTAAGCTGTATGGCTGATATGTATTTAGGTGTAAATGTGTTAGTAATGTTTCTTTAAAAGTTGGCTCTGACTGTTTTCATGACGCTTTAAACAAATTTTTAACCTCTGCTGGTACTGAAAACTACTGCAACTTAAGCATGGACGTTAATTTGATACCTGTAGACGAGGCAAAGCATAACATCCACACAATAGACCAGCTGGTCTATTATACAATTTGCTGTGATATCAGGTTGCATTTTCTTTATGAGGCACTATATTCACAATCCCCCTTGAATTCCTAAGGTTTTTGAAGTTTCACTTTTTCCACAAACTCTTGCTCATTTTTATTATATTGAACTAGAAGACTACTGCAACACAGAAATTGGTTAAAGGAAGCAAAGCGGAGGGCTCCTTGAAGTTCATTTGTTGCGGATACACTAGGCCAAGTCCATAAGAGCCACCTGGAGAACACAACCATTTCTGCCAGACCAAGAGTAGTTTGCAACTTGCCCAGAAGGGGATTGAAGCTTTTGAAGATGATCTGGAAGTCTGCAGCCTGTGGTATGACCATCTTATCAGACAATGAACAACAATGAACTTTGGAAGAAAGTTCTCACCAAAACCGTGGGACTGGACACTGTCCTGAAATCCCCCAGAGATGAGAAACTGTTCATGTTTATGGAGCTAATAAACAGCCTCAGAGATATGGTTGAGAAAAGGTTTGATTTTTTTTGACAGTTTCAGATTTTGTTTTGAAAAAAGATGATTCATCGTACATTTCACGAAAAACATCAGAATGTCTGCAAAACGTATGTTATGCCAAGCCAAATGATCAACTCCAGAAAGCCTCCCACCATCTTAAAAACCTGGCTGTCACTTCTCCGGGAGTATTTTCATGTCTCGAAAGATGGACGAAATTAGACACCAAGGACATTGAACTCTGTCAACATAAAGACTCTACTATACATGTCTTGCCCAGCTACATTCTGGCCAATATCACACCGATTAATATGAAAGAAACTTTTATGTTTCTCCCTGAAAGCAGATGAGGTTTTTATTGAGATATTTTAATGAGTTTAAGTATGATTTTATATCTCATCACATAGTAACAATAATAATAATAATAATAATGATAACAATCAGAGACTTTTTTGTTTTTACACATGCGGGTTTAATAAATAGAAGCTTTAAAGTCAAAAACATCAGTCTGATTAAAAAAAAATGGGAATCCTGGTGCCTCTCGTTGGCTGGAAGCAGCAAGTACGCCACCTGTCGAAACTGGGGTGAAACACACCACAACGTCGGAGTTTGCCGTGATCACGTGACCTGGGTGTTTTTAACCGCACTTTGGAGCAGCGTTTCGAAACATCTGTGCCTTGGCGGCTCGACACGGTATCGAAACGTCAATATTGAACTTCCCGTCGGCAGCACATAACGGTTTTGAAAGCCTTTTATTCAGGCTTGGATGTGCGCATGCGTAGAAGGGTTTTATATGTTGGATTGAAGCACGCGCTTGTGAGTCCTCGTTACACACAAATCATTGTACACGTTTGTAAATCATCATATCGTCATGTCGTACTCGTTCGTAACACTTATCTTTATCTCCAAATAAACTTGAGTAACAGGTTAACTCAACCACAAGAGCGAACTAGTGACTAAAAGAATAATCGTCCGTCATGAGCGCGTTCATAGTGAAACGTTACTATTTCCTGTTGTGATGAACGTTTCCTCGTCAAATAAACTAATGAATGCATTACCGCTTTGAAGAAGTGCAGGTAATGTTTGAATAGAGGACGATATTAACATATATCGCCTATTTTATTATTTTTGCTGGCCAAATTTGCAAGTTTCCACTCTTTCGCTTCTAATTGTGGAATATTTGACTTGAGTTTTTTTATCGACTGAACGAGTCAAGTGTAGCTCCTGCCTTTTTTTTAAACAGGAAGGAAATGTGCAGGGGATTTTTTTTTTTTTTAGAACTGCTCTGACATTCAAAGTGTAGAGGTGTACGTCTGTACGTGATTATCTCTTCCTGCTTTGGGTGTGTCTACTACCTCCCGGGTTACAGTACACATTCACGGTCCCAGTGCTTGAACGCATGGCATGACAGCGGGTCTTTAGAGCTGTCCGCGTCATTTGGGAGAAGGTAAGAAAAATTCTGTTAAGATCTGAAAGTTTTGTTGCAGTTAATGTTTGGTCCCTTACATGGAGAAGGCTGTATATGCATGTACTCGACCAGCAATGAAATGGCTATTTAAATTTATCACATTCCATAAAGTGAATGTAAGACCTTAATTTACAAATAGTTAAAGCTAAGACATAAGACTTACATTTGTTTCTGCTTTGTTTTTACATTCATTGGCATGAAGCAAAGTGAAAGTGTGAAGATGGCAAATACACCAGCCCTGTCCACCTCCGAAGGTGGAGAAGCAGATGCAGGGAGTAAAATCAGTGATTCCTTCTCATTTTTGGATGTCCTCCATGCCAATCAGTTTAAAGGAGAGTTTGTTGAACCTCAACACGCTGAGCAAGTGGAGGTTAACTTTTACAGAGGGGCCCCACCGAACTGGTTAAACTTCTATATCAGTGAACAAGCAGTGTCAGATGGCACTGCAACTCCTTTTATCAAACGAGATGGATATGAAACCCTGAAGGATCAAATTCACCTGAGAAGAAAAGGCCCTGGGACATCAACAATTAAACTGTTTCATCAACAAGGATGTGGGGGAACCACGCTGGCTATGCAGGTGCTGTGGGACTTGAGGAAAACCTTCAGATGTGCTGTTTTGACAGGCTCAACATTAGATATCACAAAAGTTGCGCAAGATGTGGTCAGCCTTTTTACAGCAGGTAGCCATGGCCACCAGAAAACTGTGCTGTTGTTACTAAATGATGAGTTCATATTGGAAATCCTCCAGGACAGGATTATGGAAGAGATTGCTGAACAGGATATAGAAATTGATGTGCCTGTAGTAATTTTACTGAATTGTGTGAGAAGCAGTGACGGGATTATCCACCAAAAGGAGCGTTCTTACGAACTGAAACAAAAATTTAAGAGGAAAATGAGAAAATCTATCATTCTCAAAAAATCTCTCTCAGCCAGAGAGCAAGCAGACTTTGATATGAAAAAAGAAGAGCTTGGCAGAAGATTTGGTGATCGATGCAAGCAGTTTCATGGTTTTAACATTCTGCAGTCTAATTTCTCTGAAGGCTACATCAGGAATGCATGTGCTACATTTGAACATATCAAAAGAACAAATAAACCACTGAAGACACAGCTTGCTGCCTTCCTGTGTCTGCTGAACGCCTATGCACCAGGTTCATATCTCCTGGAGTCTCAGTGCCTGGACTTCCTCAGAAGAGACAAGTTTGGTCACCTTTCACTGGAGGATCAAATGCAGCCTTTCAGTCATCTGATCATCACCTTCCAACAAGGTGAAAGATCTGAAAAAAAAGTCTGCATGGCTCACACTATGATAGCGCAATATTGTACTGAACTGTTGGCAAATGCGGGTGTGACCAGAAGTGACACAACAAGACACTTCTTGAACAGTTTTTGCAGAAGTTATGTTCCTCCATGTTTACTTGGGTTTATCAAAGACATGCTAAACAAAAGAGAAATTACGGTAATAGAGGACCCAACTGATGGCATTAAAGAATGGAAAGAAAAGTTTTCCAGACTGATTCAAGATATTACAAACAGAGAAGCTGAGGGCAAAAGTCAGAGTCTTTCAGTTTTGATGATGGCCTCAAATAAGTTTTATGAAGTTTCCCTTTTTTCACAAACTCTTGCTCGTTTTTATTATATTGAACTAGAAGACTACTACAATGCAGAAATTTGGGCAAAGGAAGCAAAGCGGAGAGCTCCTTGGAGTTCATTTGTTGCAGATACACTAGGCCAAGTCCATAAGAGTCACCTGAAGAACACATCCGTTTCTGCCAGACCAAGAGAAATTTTGCAACTAGCCCAAAAAGCCATTGAAGCGTTTGAAGATGTAGAAAAACTTGCTAAAAATGAACATGTGAAAAGCCAGCAAGGAGATGGGAATATAAAAGTCTTGCGTGCTTTAAACACCAGAGGGCTGTTTGGTTATCTGGAAGTTTGCAGCCTGTTGTATGACCATCTTATCAGACATGATGAACTTTGGAAGCAAGTTCTCACAAAGACCGTGTCACTGGACTCTGTCCTGCAATCCATCGGAGATTGGAACATTGTCAGGTTTAAGGAGCTAATAAACAGCCTCAGAGATTTGGTTGAGAAAAGATTTGAATTTTTCGACACTTTTTTAACTTATTCATATTCTGTTGTGAAAAAAGCAGATTCATCCTACATTTCCAGAAAGACAGCAGAATGCTACAAAAAGTATGTTGGAGATGCTGAACCAAATGATCAACTCCAGAAAGCCTTCCACAAACTTAAACAAAAACTGGCTGTCACTTCTCCAGGAGTACTTTCATGTCTTGAAAGATGCACTAGATCAGACACCAAGGACATTGCTGTACGGTGGAAAGAAATCTGTCAACACAAAGATTCTACTACACATGCCTTACTCAACTACATTCTGGCCAATATCATGCTGATAAATATGAAAGAACCTCCCTCCAGCTCCGACTACCAAAGCAGCTTTACAGAGAAAATGCCACTGGCTCCTGAGATGCAGCCCGAGTTTCACATGTTAGCCCTGCTGTTGTGTTGGCCTACAGATGGTGAAGACAATTTGGCCTCTGACCTCCATCATTTAATCAAAAATATTCTGCAATCCTATGAACAAGAATATAAGTCACTCTTTCAGTCAAGGTACCTTCGACCCCTATTTTTTCTTGGACCGGGTCAGGGTCTGAACAGATTTGTTCACAGACGCAACCTTGAGATCTTGTGGACTCAAGATGCACTGAAAGCCTCAAACACAAACTGGAGGAACGACGATATTTTCAGAGATCCAACAGTCCAAGGCAAACTTCTCAGAGTTGAAGGTATAGTGCAAAATTACAAGCTGTATGCAATATTTGGCGACACAGAGATCGAGTTAGATGCCAACCGAAAAGACAGCCTCTGGAAATCAGGCCATGTGTTCTTTTATCTTGGATTTACAATCGGAGGTCCTGTTGCTTACAGCGTTCACAGAGCTGAGGGTAAGAAAATGAAGTTACTAAAGTCCTCATCTTTAACAAATGTCATATGTGTTAATAATACACATTTTGTACTGCCATTATTAAAGTGATTTAGTGCTGCGTACAAAGTTTTCCTGTACTAAACTGGTTTTATTGTTACATTTAAAGATTCTAACAATAGAAAATAGATATTTATATGTACTTAAGGTAATTTTGTTATGTAGAAATCTCACACAAGGGAAAAAAAACAATGTGTCTCAATGACATTTTGTTGACCAGCTCTTTAAAATTTAACTTTGTTTTACAAGAACCATCAGAGAGACCTCTGAAGGCTTTTGACAATGAAGCGGTAAGTTTCTATTTCTGTGGGATTTTGTTTGTTTCTCATTTATTGTATCTCACATTAAAATTCTAAAATCATAATGTAAATGTATAATTATATTGTAAAAATATAATGTAAAATATATCTTGTACAACAGGACTCCAGTCAGTGGACTAAGCTGAAACCTGAAGTTGAGATAATGGAGGAGGTTCATACTTACAGGTAAAGGTTATCGCTGACTATAAGACACACACAAATGCCATTTTGTGTCATTCGCTTTGCAATTTTGCTGTTTCTGTTTGTGCATGTGAACAGAGCATAACAGAGCAGTTTGTCTTGTCTATTCAAATTCAGCCTGCAGTCTGAAAGTGGCAACTATGAATGCAGCGAGTCTGCCTTGCGGTGGGTTTGTAAGGAAACGGTCAGCTTCAGATACCAGTTTAGCTCATGGGAGCGATTCATGAGGAAACCTGTATGCATGGACTACATACCAGCAGGACCCCTAATGGACATCAAAGTCACAGATGGAAAGCTAGAGGAAGTCCGTCTGCCGCACTGGATCTGTACAGGTGAGAAGTCGTAAAACACATATGATTGTTTTATTACAGTAATAAAGATATTTATGGACACATGACTGTTTGTGCTTTGCAGGTGAAAATGCAGCGATGTCAGACATATTTCGAGTTCTGCATGTGGACAGCAGTGGAGATTATTTGGAGCAAGTGTCTGAAATGACATCATCCCATGTGAAGTTAAACCAGCCGGATTTCTCTCTAAGAGGAGCCATGATCCTAAAGAAACTGGGCCTGTATCTAAAAGTTTTTGCAGACGTGTTGATATACACAAGAATCACATCTGGCCTCACTCTGCACGTTTACCTGGTCCCACATGATCCTCTAATACAACAGGTAATACAATGTCACATACTGGAGCAACAATATAAAGTAGAAGTGAGGAAAAATATCATCAAGGTGATATATAATAACAAACAGAGAAATAAACTGCTCTCATTGATAAATACAAAAACACAGTGACACTACAACTAAATGTTTTGACAACCTAACTGACAACATCACTGACTTTCAGGCAGAAAGAAACTGCATTAAATGTTAAGAACTTACAGCCATCCTTATGCTAATGTAATTTAATAATTCTTTCAAAAGCTGTTTTTTGAACAGCTTTGAGCTTTTTTTTTAAACTTTGTAGTTGTCTTTCTTGTGTTTGCTTGGCATTTTTCCTTTACAATTACATGGATTGCAGTAGTGCAAATCAATGTTCTCATCTCGATATAAACACAAACACATATGTTCATTAAAGACATGAATAGATGTGAACACGATTCCCAAAGATTTCTAACCATTATTTGTATGTGAAGAATGGTCCATTTTTCTGTGTTTCAGGAAGTGGAGAAGAAGGAGAAATCCGACGGATTCAGAAAAATCAGAAAGACAAGTCCTATTGACCCTGTACAGCTGGAGAGTTATTTCTACCTCTCAACAGACTGGGACACAGCAGAAATCTGCCCTGAGGTTTGGACTAAGTTGTACTTGTGTTCATTGCACCATAACATAGAAACAGCAAAAATCCTCAAGTTTCCATAAAATGTTTTCTCTACAGAAACAGCAGTTCATGTTGGAGAGGAGCGACACTAATTTCTTTGAGGTGGTCATTGAAAACGTGAAAAGTGACTTTGGAAACTTGAAACTGAAACTTGAAGTTGAGCACAGGGGAGGAAAGGAAAAGGACACCGTCTGGACGTGCACTGTCGGAACAGGTTAGTGTTTTATACATTTTTACCCTGATGCAACTCATCTAAACTATAAACAGCCACCATTTGACCAGCATGAATCCTTTTATTCCAGATGACTATTAAACACAAGCATTCACCAAGAACAGGGTAAGAGTTTCGTTTTAATCCATTATTATTAGATTATTATTGTTATCAAAGTAGATCCCTTTAAAAAAAATAGTCATACACCATTTTTTCATTCTAAGGTTTTACTTATCCAGCCATAATTTGAAGGAAAAAAACCATCTGGTTCTAATCGGGTTCTGAAAGAATCTAAATACAAATCTGAGATGAGGAATGTGTTTATATTCATTCATTTAACAAAACTAGGCCAAAATGCAGAAGTAGTGTGTGAAAAACTAAGCACAACACAAGATTTAGTGGCTTGTAAAACCACATTTAGCAACAATAAGAAGCAATTAATGTCATATTACTTTATCAGTCTCTCACATCATTGTGGAGGAATTTTGGTCTACACTTCTTTACAGCACCGCTTCAGTTCATTGAACTTTGCTGTCATTCATTTACACACAGCTTTCTGAAAAAGCTTTTCAGTCCAATTTAGGTCTGGACTTTGACTGGTCCATTCTCCTGTGCTTGGGATCATTGTCCTGCAGCATGATTGAATTTCAGCCAAGCTTTATCTGTCAGCAGATGCCCTTGCATTTTTCTCTGGAAAACTTTGGTATACCAAGAAGTTCATGGTCAACTCAATGACTGCGGAGTGTTTAGTTCCTGTGGCTGCAAAACACGCCCAAATCATCACCTCTCTACCATGTTGAGAGCTGGGATGAGGTGTTTGTGCTGATATGCTGTGTTTGGCTTTCTCCAAACATGATACTAATTAACCTACTGTCTTCTGTAAAAGAACAACACGAACACTAACATCAAATAACAAGCCTGACTTGGCACTGGTTTAGCTCACTGGGATGAGCGGCCGCATGGTGAGAGCGGGCGAATTCCTGTCAGCTCCAATAAAACAAAAACCTGACTATACTTTAGGTCCAAAAGATGGTTTGTTTGCATATGCAGTTTTGCAAACCTAAGCCATGTTCTTTTTAGAGAAGAACACGAGAAAAGACTTTCTCCAACATATAACATGCTAATTGAGGCCTTTAGGGTCTGAAATGTAGCTCTTGGGGGTTTTGTAGCTTCCCTGAGCATTGCACGGTCTGACATTTTCTGGGATGGTGACTCGTGTGAACACTGGAATCCATCCCTGAATGTTTTCTTTTTGTGAATAATAATTCTTACCAGACTGTTGGGCATCAACACTTGTTTCTTTAACATTATTACTGCTTTCTTCCCTGGAAATCTGTCAGCTGTGGTGATTTCTTGTAAAGAAAAAGAGAGCAGCTTTGTAGCTTTGTTTAGTTTGCAGCACCAGGCTGCTATTTATCCTCTTTATTAATGGAAGCATTGAACTGTATTTAGTTTTTCAGCATTTTGCCATAATTTTCATTACAAAATGAGATTTATTATATTCTGATAAGTAAAACCTTAGAACTGAAAAAGGATTTACTTCCTTTTTCACAACTATAATCCTAATATAGACCATCACTGTCTAGTATTCAACAGTGATGGTCTGAATACTAGACTTTTTTTTAAAAAAAAATAAAAAATTTTCACCAACTTCCTCCGCTCAGGATTTGGTGGTTCTCCATTGGACAGCTCTGATTGGCAGAGCGAGTGAGGCAGCAGCTGTTGTAGACGAGCTTCAGGAAAAGGATGTGATCTCTGAGGACAAACATGGTGCTGTGAGAAGTTTAAATGCAACATGAGACCAAATGAGAGAGATTGTTTAGTCTATGACGCTGACACAACAGAGGCAGAGACGTCCTCTATGAAATCCTGAGAGAGATGAAGTCTCTGAGGTTTCTCATGTATGAGCTTGAGGGATCTCAGTGAAAGAACATGACTGCAATGACTGCTTATAAAATGGAGCCGATCTGTACATTTGATTAACGTGCGGCGTTCTCCATACCTTCTGTGCAAGAATATGATGTGAAAGAATGTGAATACTGAAATCAAATGATTAAACCTAATTTTATCTAGTTAGTGACATAAAAATGAAGGGTTAAATCTGTTGTTTAAGTTATATCAAATTATGAACCTTGCAGAATTTTGATTTTACAACCAAATATTTTTTTCTCTTTTTCAAGATTTTAAATGTCTTTTTTTAAATAATATTTTTACCTTTTTTGTCTTTGTAATTTTATGTGTTTTATGTTTTCTACAAGATGGAATATGGAAGTTAATCTTTACTCAGAAGATGAGAAAATATTTAAATAAACACACTTGATTATTATAACTCACATTTTATTATAACTATAGGTTGTTTTAATTAGAAGTGAAAAATGATATCATGCCTATGTTTGGTGTTCAAACTTTTCAATGAAGCAGAATAATTTAAAGAATAAATAATAAATAATAAAAAAAAGTTTTGAGCTGGAAAAAAGTGAGTATGGTTTTATTTCCCCCCCAAAAAAGACAAATAGAAATGTCTACACTTTTGTTTTTCTAAAAGCAGAAAATCAGTTTTTACAGGATGTTATTGAGGAATGAGCTATGGGCTATAAATTAGTTGTCGTACAAGTACTGTAGTGCTGATACTTGGTGAAAGTTATTAATTCATCTGAGCGATGAGCCCCTCCAGCTCTGGACGCGCCTTGAACCGTGCTTGGAAATCAGCTTCGGTGTGCTGAGAGGTACAGAGGGAGAAGAGAAGTGGATTAGTACTAAAAATGATTATATGACCAAAAACTACACATGCACACTGATTTTAAGAGTAAGTTGGAGTTTGGTTTGTTATAGTGAGCACTTCTACAGTTCTCCAACAGTTATGGACCAAAAGATGAACATGCAACAGCTAACTCACCTCCGTCACAGAGAGCTGAACTCCCTCTGGTTGATTCTTTAAGAGGACGTCCATGAAGACGGGACACAGCGCGGCGTTCAGAGTGCTCAGCTGGACAAAAGGTCATAACACTGTTAGGTCTTTAAAACCTCTCATTACACCTGCAGGACCTGCAGTTTGAGCTGAAAGCACAAAAAAAACCAAGCCAGTTCTTACCTGAATGACTCGGTGGTGAGTCTTGAGGACAGCATCAACGTACGTCTTGGTGCCTTGCTCCTGCATCAGCATGACCTCTGTGCTCTATGTTGGTAAAGCATAGCTGTATGTGGGAAGCATTAAAGAGCATTAAAACTAAAATTTCAGTCTACTACAAAGAAAAAAACCCCCCAAAACAACAAATTTGCTGTAATATATTTGTAAGATGAGAATTTGGCAGATTATCTGTATCCATGAATCTTTTCACATTTGTTTACAAGCACTTACATTGTCAGAGCGCTTTCTTCTTCAGTTATATTTATAAACAGAAAAATAACAGGGCTGTTTGTTCTCTTAACTTATGATGATGAATTTCTGAGGACTGAAATATCATAAAAAAGCTCATTCAAGAGAACAAGAGTGGGATTTTTTTAAGTTTTCATCCCACACACTGAGGCAATGCAGAGGAACTCTGCTGCCACCTAGTGACCAAAGTCTGAAATATTTTAAGGTCTAAAACTTGTCTACCATCCTTACTGTGGCTTTGACAGTTTAACATTTTTGATGACTATGCCAGCGCCTTCATGTAAAACATATATTTAAATACATTTTTATTCCTCCCTTTAGGGGGAGAAAAACAACTTTTACAAACCTGCAGTTCATCCTGACTAAATGTTTCAATCTGCTCTCCGCACATAGAACCTGCCCCAAATTTCTTGGCATTGTTGCATTTCGATCATCAGCTGTCATTCTTGCATATTTTGTCTTTGTAAAAAAACAACAACAACCAAACAAAAAAAGGCATGTGCTAATGTGTACAGCAACAACTAGTCAAAATTTGTGTGAGAGTGTGTGTGACTGGCATTCTGGGTATTCCCTTATGTAGTTTTGTTGGTATTGCTATGATAAGGTCTTGTGGCTGTAATGTGGGTTCGAGGATATGGTGCTGCTGCTCGTAGTGTGAACTTTATAATTCATTTGTTAGGCCACCCACCTAGCTGCCACTGCTCTTAATTAAGTTGTCAAAAAAATGAAAGAGAAACCCTTCTGTAATAAATATCAGAACAACATAATTTCATAAATATTTTTGTCCATAGTGATACTTCAGTGAAAATGTGATATCTGTCAGCATAACAAGCAACTGGAATTGGCCTACTTAGCCTGTTAATTTGTATAAACAGAGCAGCCTAAATAGGAAACAAACTCTTGGCCTGAATAATTTTTTTAGTCTGTGCCCATCTGCTGTCGACACTTACTGTAACGCTTGCAGGGATGTGTCTGAATAGAAATTTGGTGTCTATAAGGAGACAAATGCCACATTAGTAATTTCCAGTTTTGGTGGTCATGGACAGTTCATGCAGAAGAAGTGAGCATGATTCATTGAGCTATAGAATTCATTTAGGCTATCTGGCAATTAGACATCAGTGACCCATCATAGCAGAATGAGATCCCAGCAGTGGGAGGAGAGGAGAGCACCCCTGGAGTCTAGATGCTGGTGATAGTGAAGATAAAGATGAGGAGGAGGTGGCATCAATGAGAGTCTGAAAGACAGAATGACAGAAAAGCACTAAGATTTCAAACACAGAGAACAGAAGGCAGGCAGGAAAATGATTGGACCAGAGTAATGATGTCAGCACTGAGTTTGCAGCCCGATGAGTGATTACAGATGTTCCTTACTGAACTTACACTTGAGCTTCATTATTGCTGAGGACCAGAAATACGTGGGGCTCAACTCCCAGAGGACTGTGTGAAAAAAGACAGTTTTGCCAACTGCACTCACAGCTGTGAACATTACACCTGCATCAGTTACACCGATCAAAATAAAAATAACAAAATAAACCTGTTGTTTTCAAAAGAAGAAATAAACAGCCTTAAAGAAGGTGCTCTTATTGGTTCACTGTAAATTTGGTCACATCCTGCCCTCTAGAGCCTACATCAAAAACACTACGTTAATATCATTAAAGAAACGTTCTCTAACCCGACAGAGCAGCTGGTCCATTGAGTGGATGTCACGCTTTGCCTCTCCTAGGCGTGAAATGGACACGTGTACCAGCAGAGAGCTGTAATTTATTTAAAGCTAACAAGACACTCCTGACAAAGGATGGTATGAAATACACTCCAGGCTCCTTCTATGCCACGTAAGATTAGGCTAAATGGCTGATATGTATTTACGTGTAAATGTGTTAGTAATGTTTCTTTAAGTTTAACTTTCCCCTGACTGTTTTCATGATGCTTTATATACATTTTTAACCTCTGCTGGTACTGCACAGTACTGTAACTTAAGCATGCATAGGCGAGGCAAAGCATGACGTCCACACAATAGACCAGCTGGCCTATTACACACTTTGCAGTGACATTGGGTTGCATACTCCTTATGAGGCACTATATTCACAAAGTGCAAAAAAAAGTCTTTTATATTACAGACAGTCTGGATCGAATGTGCAAACACAAACCAATGAAAGGTGAATAAACACAGAAAAAGGTTCCAGGCTTTAAGTGAGTGTAACGTCACCACAAAAATGTGATCAATACTGCATTGTAAGCCCCACATGTGAGAACTAAATAAAGAAATTTTTTATCACATTAACTTCTTCATTAGTTTAATTATGTAGTGGAAATATCGGTCCACCCTAAATAAAATATGAATGTAACTCCAGTACCTCTGTGCTGTACTGGTAATTTCCAACTGCTGCAGTCATTCCTCCTGTGTTGTTTTTACAATAAATGGTCTAAATTTAAGAATGAATAAACATTTCTAGAAAAACTCTAAAAAGTTATCAATTAAATGATCTCATAATGAGGTAGGTGATTTATGTTACATTCATAGCTTAACAATTTTCTTATATCTAGTAATGTGCACATGAGCCTCTGCTGTTTCATTTGCTTTCTATGTGTTAATATATATACATAATACCATAGACATAATTTAAGTGTCTAAGGTTATGGTTAATTGTTATTAGATACTTTTGTGGGGTGATACTCGCCATGATAATAATATGAGTTACAACAGATGAATGTGGCGGGTCTTGCAGAAGAATGCGATGTTGAGATGGCGCTGACGTCAACGAGACTGTCGCCAATGTGGGAATGCTGAATGTGTCTCAAGTCATGAGATGACGTGCAGCAATGTTGTTTGTTTTGTTTTGTTTTGTTTGTTTTGTTTGTTTTGTATCTTTGAACTGTCACAGGGAGGCTGAGTTGGATGAATTTGGGCTTTCCTCAATGCTGTGTTCAAGTATTGTTTCTGAACCTCATTTGCTTGCATTTCTCTAGAGGTGCACCACAAAAATATAAAATACAAAATGACTTTTCATTGATACCAATATCCTCATGCACAAAAAAAGTCCCAACTGGATTTAGTTACAAACTGCTGGTGTGGATGAACTTGAACGTGTCGTGACATGTTTGACAATAAGGAACTTCTGGTAATGTTTAAAAATGATCAAAGTTCATTTCTACGCATGTATGTTTTGCTATAGCAGACAATAGAGGTGACTTTGAAGCACTTTTAATATTAACCTTATCAGTCTTAGCGTATGGCAGCTATGGCGCCATAAGATTTTGCTTTCGTATGCTTTCATTATAATAATATGTATTATTATAATGATAATAATACATATGAAAGCATTCTAATTAGAGTTAGCATGAAAGAACATGCACAGTAGACAAGTGTTTTTATATGTTTCCAGCACTTGAAAAAAAAACTTAGTTAATGTGTGTTACTGTCTTTTGAGTCAGTCAGTCAGTCAGTCAGTGGGATGTTTTGTCTAATACTTATATGGCCTCTTATTTTTGTAAAGCACACAGTTCTTAAATAGTGTGGCAGGTGTGGTTGTTTCATAGTTGATCCACCTCATTATGTTTGTCAAGAATTGTTGCTCTTAAATAGATCAGATTACGAGTTACGCCTGTTTTTGTGCACAAGGTTAAATTTAGTTGGAGACTGAAGTGAAAAGCTGTGATTGAGTGCTCTTGCCCTGAGGAATTAGCCATTATAGTTGCAACATCAACAACATGTTTTAGCACACTTACACAACATCTATAATACAATGCAAAAATACCATTTCTGGGTTGGCAGTCAGGGAGAGTCAGCCTAGATGTGGCACTCAAGCAATACAATACTGCAAGAAGTATTTCTGGATTCATGATTTATTTTGGACTGACTCCAGCAAAATATCATGGATATTTAGTCAAATATAAGGATGTGGCATTTTGTCACAATTTAAATGAGACTGAACTGAAATTATGTTACTTTGTCACTGTACTAAAATTAATTAAGCATTACACATCAAAACACAGTCCGGCTCAAAAGTTGAAGACCACTTGAAAAATGGTCTTGAACATGCAATTTATTAAAAACAACGCTTAAACTCAAACAGGCTGTTTTACAGCTGATTAAAAGTTTAGGACCACACACCTTTAAAAGTCAAATCTGTGCAAAAATGTGGATTCATTGTCATTTTCTGTCAGCTAGTCACATTTTCATGACGTTCTGATGGCAAAGGCAAAAAAACATTCCCTTTTTGAACGTGGTCGGGTTGTTGAACTGCATAAGCAGGCTCTCTTGCACCATGGCAGGACTAGAAGAACATTTCCTTTGTTTTCTTCATATATAACTTTATTCTTTCAGTGGCAAAAGTAAAACTGCTCCTGCTTATTCAGTTAAATCCAGTGCATCACTTAGAAGAAAAATATAAATTTAAAGAAAAATGTACCAAAACTTATATCAACAGGGTGCTTCTTTCACATTTTTCCATATTACTGTTAATTAACCTCTGCAGATCTATGAGATCCATATTCAGCTGGACAAAAGTCCATTGAATAGAAGCAAAATATAAATTATTTCACTCCATTCATCTACATGAAAGATGGGACTAAAACTCGTAGAAAAGTACTTGACAGCTGTGGGATCTTTCTACATTTCCCCTTTTCAGCTGGTTGAGAAAATTGGCAGTTTAGCTCTCTGGCAGAGACGCACGTTATTTAGAAATCAAGCATTTCCACACGTTGTGCCAGACATTTTGTTTTTTGTTGTTCTGATTTTTGGCAGCGTTACTTGTACTGACAAGTCCAGGAAACTTCAAGCTGTGTGATGCAATGAACAGCTGTGTGTGTGGTACATGAAAGCATGTGGTCAGGCATCGTTTACGGAGTACTTCATCTGCTTGTGCTTTGTTTTTTAAATAACAGACCATTTTCAAGATTGTGTTCATTTAATTGTGGGAAGCCAAAATTGTGATCAAGATTAAATCTCATTTAGCTGAAATAACCAAAAGATCCTAAAAATTTCCTTAAGCATTATATGCACATCTGCAAACTGAGACCTCTATAGCAACCTTAAAAGTTCATTACACCACACCCCAATGTCAGGATGACTATGTCATAACCTAAAAAACATTGGTAAAACTTGACAATCAGATAGTAAGAACAGGAAAAATTGCAGTGGGAGGTTTCATTATCAGTAAAAGGAAACTTAAAATGCACATGAAAGGAATAAAATGAGAGAAGAAAAAAACAAAGGAACAAAGTATGTTAGAATATGAAAGAAACTGTTGACAGTGTTACAAAGTTAACAGCTGCATGGCCTCTTGTCAGTAACATTTCTGTTGATCTCACGCCCACTCGTTTCCTGGAAATGTTCAATCTTTCTTGCAAAGTAATACTGCTGCATCAAAGTAAGAAAACAATAACCTCAGACGCTGAAGACATTTTTTTTTACATTTTCCCTGATCTTTCATTAATAGTTTCCTCTAGATTTTCCATCTGAATATCTTTAATAGGCTTCATTCCCATCTGCCTTTTTCTCAGAAACAAGTAAATATAAAGTCCTAATGATTCCTTCAAACATTTTGATCATATCTTACTACTACCTCATCTGGTCAGTATGTGCTGAGTATCTACCCCCACACCTACCTGGGTGTGACAAGTGGCTGTATACTATATATAACTCCAGCACAAAAGTCACTAGTCAGTAATACATGTAACATATGAGAGGACATCAAACACATTTGCATCAAGTAGAACACAAGGTAAGAGAAATATTTATGGATCTCCAAATATCTAAAAGTTTTTGAGAAGTTACACTTCTAAATCTCTGTCCTGACACAAAGAGTGCTACAGCAGTGATTACATCTTAAATCAACACAGACTTTCTGCTCAACAGTCTCAGAGTTTGGTATGAAAATTGGTCAGATTTGTTTACTCAGAAAAATATATATTGAAAAATATTTTATGTATGAATTTAAAATTTCACACCAATCATATACATGTTTAAAAAAGTTGAAGATGCTTGAGCAGATTTTTTTCTAAAGATGTGATGATATGAGACGGAATGACCCTACAGTCAATCTGTGGTTAGACCTGGGAAAAACTGCTTGGACATAACGATTCCAGGTTTTAGAAGATTCCAAGGGTTTGTAAAAATACAATACATAAAATATATTTAGTGGATAAAGATAACTTTAGGGGTCAGAATTACAAGTTTGATGTAGAAGTATTTATCACCAAGTCTACTTTGTTTTCTAAAACACTTACTACATGCCACATTTTAATTAAAACCAATAATAATAGCAATCAAGAATAAAACTGCCGCAGTAGGTATAATCTGATGAATGTAAAATCCTAACCCTTAATAATGTACATTCAAGATGTGTGTGCTGCTGCCATTTAGCCTCAAAGAACAGTTCAGACTAAAAATCTTTTCACACATTTATTATGCTGCAGGACACTTAAAGCTAAAGATGGCAAATGGACCAGCACGGTCCACTAAGGAAGGGGAATTGCATGTGGGGAGCCTCCCACTGTTGGATATTCTCCATGCAGATCAGTTTGAAGGAAAATATTCTGATCAAGAACTCCTGGAACGCATAGGAAAGGCTGAGGAAAACTTTTACAGAGGGGCCCCACCAGAGTGGTTAAACTTCTACATCAGTGAACAGGCAGAGTCACATGGGACTGCTTTTATCAAACGAGATGGATATGAAAAACTTAAGGAACAAATTCAGGGAAACAGAAAGTTTCCAGGGATATCAACTGTAAAACTGTCACACCAACCAGGATGTGGGGGAACTACAATGGCCATGCAGGTGTTGTGGGACTTGAGAAAAACCTTCAGGTGTGCTGTTTTAACTGGCTCCACCTCAGATATTACAAAGGTTGCAATGGAAGTTCTCAAACTTTTCACAGCAGGCAGTCAAAACCACCAGAGAACTGTGTTGTTGTTACTGAACAATGAGACGATCCTGGAAGATCTCCAGAGCAGCATTATGATGACAGTTGCTGAGCAGAAGATAGTTACTCGTATGCCTGTAGTCATTTTCCTCAGCTGTGTGAGAAACAATGCACCTCAACAGAGTGACCACGTTGTCCTAAAGAACACACTCTCAGACAATGAGAAGGAAAAATTTGATAAGAAAAAGGAAGAGCTTCAAAGCAGGTACAAAGATAAATGTGAACAGTTTCATGGTTTTAACATAATGCAAAGTAATTTCTCTCAGGACTACGTCAGGGAGGCGTGTGCTGCATTAGAAAAATGTGAAAAAACTAATCAGTCACTGAAGCTTGCTGCCATCCTATCCCTGCTGAATGCCTATGTACCAGGTTCATATCTCCTGGAGTCTCAGTGCCTGGACTTCCTCATAAAAGACAAGTATGTTGACCTGTCACTGGAGGATCAAATGCAGCCTTTCAGTCATCTCATCATCACATTCCAACAAGATGAAAGATGTGAGAAAAAAGTCAGAATGGCTCACACTATGATAGCACAATGTTGTACTGAACTGTTAGCAAAGGCAGGTGTGACCAGAAGTGGCACAACCAGAAACTTCTTGAACAATTTTTGCAGTGATGCGATTCCTCTGTGGTTGCTTGGTTTTGTCAAAGACATGTTAACCAAAAGAGAAATGAAAAAAGAAGTGGACCAAGTCAACAGCACAGACATGAAACAGGAAAAGTTTTCTAGACTAATTCTAGACATTCAAACGATGGAGGAGAAAGAGCAGTGTGCAACAGTTTTAGAGGAGGTCTCATGTAAAATCTTTCAAAATCCATTTTTTCCACAAGCTCTTGCTCGTTTTTATTATATAGAACTGAAAGACTACAATCAGGCAGAAACGTGGGCAGTCGAAGCACTAAGAAGAGATCCTCAAAATTCATTTGTTGCTGACACACTTGGCCAAGTCCATAAGAACCACCTAATGAAGCAAAAGGTTTCTGCCGAACCAACAGATATTTTGCAAATGGCTCAAAAAGCGATTAACGCGTTTGAAGATGAAGAAAGATTTGCTGAGGATGAAGGTGGGCCAGACATGAAAGAACATGGCAAAAGGAATGTTTCCAGACTTTTTAATTCAAGAGGGCTTTTTGGTTACCTGCAGGTTTGCAATGCTCTGTATGACAAACTTGTCAGTCAAAATGAAACCTGGGAAGAAGTTCTCACAAAAAAATTATCGACAAGCTCTTTCCTGAAATCACTTGGAGACAACAAACTCCTCGGATTAAATGAACTACTAGAAAACCTCAAAGATGAAGTTGAGCGAAAATACATTTTTTTTGAAAAATATCTGACTTACTCAAAGCCTAACAACAAGAAAGATGATCCTGAATATATATCTAAAGACACCTCAGACTGCTACCAGAAGTATGTTGGAGGCACAACTACAAAACAACTCATCCAGATGTTTCAGGAGGGAAACCTAGATGACCAGTCTGTGGAAGTACTGTCATTTCTTGTCAAACAATACACTCAATCAGAGCTCGAAGAAATATCTACAAAGTGTAGAGAAATGTGTCCAAGTGCAGATTCAGAAACAGCTCTGGTCAACAACATCCTCACACTATTTAGAGGGAAAATGCCCCCAAGTGACACAGACCCACCTGAGCTGCACATGTTCGCCCTCCTCTGGTACTGGCCTGAAAATGAAGGCCAATGTGTTTATGACATCAGTCAAATAATTCAGCAAATGCACAACACTTACAAAAATGTATATAAGAAGTACTTTCGTGCCAGGTATCTTCTTCCTGTGTTTTTCATTGGAAAAGGTGAAGGTGTGAAGAGAATTGTTCACAGAACAATTATTGAAAAATATCTGAAAGCGAAACCAGATTGGAGCAATAACTGGAAGAAAGAAGAAATCTTCAGGAGCCCTGATGTCCAAGAGCTCCTTCTCAGACTTGATGGAGTAGTAAGAAACTACAGAGTGTATACAAGAGTTGGTAGTAAAGAGATTGAGATCAACGCCAATCTGCAAAACAGCCTTTGGAAAAAACGCCAAGTTACCTTCTACCTTGGATTTACTATCAGAGGTCCTGTGGCCTTTGGCATTCAGAACAAAACTGCAGAGACAGGTAAGATAGCATAACAGTAAAATTGCAGTTAAGTAAAATGCTCTGTAAACAATCGTTACAAGTTAGTAGCTATTCCATGCTTTGCCTCTCCAAAATGTGAAATGTACACACATGCAGAAGTTGCATTACCAGCAGGGGGGGATAACATCTTAAGCCAAGAAGTCGTGTTGAACAAAAAAAAATATAGAGTACATTTCAGGGTTCTTAATCATCAGAAGCGGTTAAGCTAGGTGGCTAATATGTACTGTATATACATGTAAATGTGTTAATAATGTCCATTTAAACACTTTCCCTTGATTATTGTCATGTTAGCTTGAAATAAAATATCTCACTCTGCGCTTACTACAGCATGCAGCGTGCAACTTACTGCAACTTCTGCAACTTTTTCATGGTTTGGAGAGGCAAAGCGTGAAATGGACACGGTGCACCGGCAGGTCTATTACAAGTTTTGGCATGATTTTAGGTTGTGCCTTCACGGTGCAATAAAAACGTAAAATTCATACATATAAATGCAATATTACAAATTTAAACAGCGCAAATGTGAATTTATTTGGCTACATTACAGTAATAGTTACTTATTGGACTTTTTTATATATACACCATAGCATAATATTGTATTGTGTTTTTTAACCTGTATTATCCATTTTTCTGTTGTTTTACTTTATTTTTTGTTTGCTGATTATCTCAGTTATTGCAGATCAGAATGGGAAAACTCTGACCAACAGTGTGAAAGAGACCAAAGCTGCCACTTAAGGTTTAAACATCATACAAGATGAGGGACATCCAAGTTTGTGAATCCTGCTCAACATCCCCCCGAAAGAGATTCTGAAGCTTCCTTTATAGTATTTATGTGTTTTTATATGTAGGGGCAAGAACTAAAAGGGGAAAAATTGTGCTGTAGCTTTGATGTGATGCATGTGATGCAGCACTTTTAGTCATGGAAGTATTGTCTATGCTAACACCTCAGATTAAACAACAGACTTTCTGATTCTTAGAGATAATTTACTTCCTAAAATTTGGCTTCTTTGCATAGTGTCTATTTAATACTTTGTTTATGGGTTTCTGAAGACTATGAAAGCATTGATGTACTGAAAGCTAACCAACATCTGAAGAAAAATGTCTCCTCAAAGTATCGTTTTAAATTGTTGCTTTGCTTCCTGTCTCGTTACTCCTGTTTTTTTCCTTCCTGAGTTCCCAGCTGTCTTCACTTCCCTGATCACCCGTGCTGTGTATATACTGGCCAAATCTGCCCTTGTCTGGTGATGGAACATAGGTTCTTTCTCCATGCTAGTACTTTCCCGGTTACGTTTCCTGCAGGCAAAGTCTTAGTCTACGTTTGCCTTTTGTTTTGTATTTTGTGCAACCTCTATAAACAGCTTGCTTTTATTAAGTCCCGTCTACAGGCGTCTGCATTTGGGTCCTCTCAACTAAAGGTTGCCTTTTTTTGTTTGTTTTATGTGTTAGATTCTAAAGTATAAAAGAGGATGTACGTGCTGGTAAATAAAAGTTAGATAATGTTATGGATTTATCCAAGTTTAAATATGAAAAGGATTTATATTCAGTTTTTTCTTTGTTTGTTTTTGTTTTTACCCCTGTCTAACCAGTGTTTGGTTTGGTTTTACTTATTGTTCTTGTCTAGTTTAAGAGGGCTGTTTGTTTTATTATCTGAGTTTACTCAATAAAGTATTTAATTGCGAATTTACACACATTTGGTACTGATTTCATAGACATATTTGAAAAATTATGATATTTAGTATTAATTTAAAATTTGTTTGCAGATTATTTAGTAGATCTGAAACGGTTAGTTGTTTAAAGCCCAGCCTAACCGTTTTGCACATCTGGCCTTTAGTTTTGTAAAGTGCCACGTCTTATAAAATTATTTCAGAGTGAAATATTGGCATCATTTAATAACACACAATAATACCATAAATTGTTAAACATTCTTTTAATTTATTTTAAGACATGTTTAGTAGTGAAATAACATTAACATTAATTAATAATAAATCACTGACAATCCCCACTTTAAATGCCTGGGACTTTCCACCTTTTGGTTTAAGAACTGAAGAAGCCTCTTGGATAACAGGAAAAAAAATACTCATGTAAAGTACAGATACATGAAAATTCTACTAAAGTACATTAACAAAGTGTTTGTACTTCATTGCTTCACACCTCTGGATATAGCTGTATATTAAACTCTATGGATTAAAAATAGGATCTCACTTAAGGCAGGTCAATTATTATATATATAGCTCCAAATCACAACAACAACATAAAGAAAACAGAGAACATATGTATGTGAAGGCAGACAAGGGAATACTTTTGTATATATACATCTTTGGAGCAGGAGTCGCAAGTTTGATTCCCACCTGGGGCATCTGTATCCAGTAAGAATCCTAGTCTACCCCCCCGCCTTCTAACCAAGCCTACTGCAGACATGAACGAGAGAGAGAAATATGAAGTCATGCCATCTCGGACATCACCCTGATCAACAAGATCCGAGTCAGGTGTCTAGGTACCAGGGCACCCTGATGAGAAGTGGGGTACTGGAACAAGAATGGATTGGTGGGCAAGAGATGAAAATAGGGTGCTGTTGATATGCTACTACACAAGTAACCCCAGCAGAATGGGTTACGTGAAAAGGATGAGCAACCTATGGAATCTTATCATACCCAACAGCCACACTGAGGGTGAAACAACTAGTAGCTCAGTGTTCCAACATTCAGAAAAAGGGACTTCTCTCATAGCTAGAGAGGTGAGGTACAACACACATGGTACGGCAAGGGGGAGCCAAGACGACAGGTCAGGGGGGAGATATCATCACCCCCACCCAAGATTGGGTACCAAGCACCAAGTGATCGAGATAGATCGTTGAGTGTGAGAGGAACTGACCTGAAAGATAGGATCATGGCGAAACTTGAAACCTGGATCCCCCGTAGCCAGTTACCAAGACTATGTGAAGTACCCTCAGAAGATCTACTAGATGATGTGATTGCAGCACTAAGGACGATACCTACCGCCACCATTACGGAGACAACTAAAGTTGAACAGCTACAAAGAGCAATACCCTCCATGATGAAGGAGACTAGAGGCCAAGATCAAGGTATCGGAGCCAACTATGCAGAAAGGTGCGATGAAGAAGGTTCCTAAGAAGTACAGGAAGCTATCCATACCTGAGGCCTTGGAAACTAATAAGCAAAGACTCACAGTCTTGGCCAGCCACTTGAAGAGGTACACCAGAGAGATTAAAGGCAGGAGAATAAACCACCTGTTTTCCACAGAACCAGTCAAGGTGTACTTTCAGTGGCAGAGGAACAATATGCGAACAGCACCACCAAGGCTGGAGACGGAGCAATACTAGAAGAGCATATGGGAGAAGGATGCAACCTATAACAGCAATGCTCAGTGGCTAGTGGATCTGAGAGCAGACCACAGCAACCTCCCTGAACAGGGTCCAGTAACAATCACAGTGGCAGACATCCAAGAAAGGGTCTCCAGTATAAAGAGTTGGACAATGCCAGGCCCGGACATAGTTCACGCCTACAGCCTAAAGAAGCTGACTGCACTCCAAGAGCATCTGGCAGCACAAATGAACCACCTGCTGGTCGACTGGAGACACCCGGAATGGCTAACTGAAGGCCGGAAGGTCCTGATCCTCAAGGACCCCCAGAAGGTACCAGTCCCATCCAACTACCAGCCAATAACCTGCCTCAGTACCACATGGAAGCTCCTGTCAGGCATCTTAGCGGCTAAGATGAACAGGCATATGGCTCAGTGAGCGGGGCACAGAAAGGAATCGGCAAGAATACCAGAGGCGCAAAACACCAGCTACTGGTAGACCGAGCAGTCAGCTAGGCTGACCAACCTGTGCAATGCCTGGATTGACTACAAGAAGGCATATGACTTAATGCCCCACACCTGGATCCTGGAATGCTTAGAACTATACAAGATCAACAGGACCTTAGTGCCTTCATCAGGAACTCAATGGGCATGTGGCATAAAACACTGGAGGCCAACTTCAAGCCCATAGCACAAGTCACCATCAAGTGCGGGGTCTGCCAAGGAGATGCTCCTATGCTGCCATGATTAGTGCCCCACTGCTGTTCTGCATAGGTCTGAACCCCCTCAGTGAGATCATTAACAAGACTGGCTACGGATACGGAATACGGAATGGAGCAGTTGCCAGCCAGTTGAATGACATCAAGCTGTATGCCAAGAGTGAACGAGACATTGATTCATTGATCCACACCACCAGGATATACAGCAATGACATCGGAATGTCATTCGGACTGGAGAAGTGTAGTCGGATGATAACAAAGAGAGGGAAGGTAGTCAGAACTGAGGGATCGAACTACCAGAAGGCAACATTGCAGACATAGAGGACAGCTACAAGTACCTGGGGATCCCACAGGCAAATTGGAACCATGAAGAGGCTGGTAGGTGAACTGCAACCACCAGGTACCCGAAGAGGGTCAGGCAAGTCCTGAGGAGTCAGCTGAATGGTAAGAACAAGATCCGGACTATAAACACCTCTGTCCTGCCCGTGATCAGGTACCTTGCTGGGATAATAAGCTGGCCAAAGGAGAAGATAGAAGCCACTGACATCAAGATAAGGAAGTTCCTGACCATGCATGGAGGGTTTCACCCCAAGTCCACCATTCTGAGGCTGTATGATGGGGACTGGTGAGTGTCAGTACCACAGTCTAGGATGAGACAACGAACATCCACAAATACATCAGGAAGACAGCCCCAACTGACCGTGTGCTCAGTGAATACCTCAGGCAGGAGAAACTCAAGGCACCATCATGGAAGGACAGGCCCCTGCACGGTATGTACCACCAGCAGATAGAGGAAGTGGCCGACATCCAGAAATCCTACCAATGGCTGGACAAAGCTGGACTGAAAGACAGCGCAGAGGCACTAATCATGGCAGCACAGGAACAAGCTCTGAGCACCAGATCCAGGCTAGGGTCTACCACACCAGGCAAGACCCCACGTGCAGGCTGTGTAAAGATGCCCCTGAGACAATGCAGCACATAACAGCAGGGTGCAAATGCTAGCAGGCAGGGCATACATGGAATGCCATAACCAAGTGGCCGACATAGTGTACAGGAACATCTGTGCCGAGTATAACCTGGAAGTCCCGAGGTCAAAATGGGAGATGCCCCCAAGGGTGGTGCAGAATGACTGAGCTAAGATCCTGTGGGACTTCCAGATGGTGGCTAACCAACCGGATATAGTGGTGGTAGACGTAGCAATACCGAATGACAGCAACATCAGGAAGAAGGAACACGGAAGCTTGAGAAATCAAGCTCTCAGGCCTCTGGTAGAGTCCCATATAGACTGCCCACAGGGGCGAGAGGAGATTTTTTTTAATATAGTGACCTATATATAAGTCTGCCATGTCCTTTTACCTTTTTCAAGACCAGAACAGGTTATGTACACATGATTTTATAAAACATAGGTCAGCATTCAATAAAGATAATGTGTGTGTGTTTGTGTGAAAGAGAGTGAGTGAGAGTGACAGAAAAAGAGAGAGTGAAAAACATTTTTGGAGGAAAAAACTGGATAATAGAGAACTGTCTGTGATCAAGCCACATAAATATTCTTTTTTGATGCTCTTCCAAACCCTCTTCATTGATTATTTACATTTGCTTACATCCTAACGTATTTTTTATGCCCTCTTTTTATTTGTTCAAAGGTTTCTAAATAATCAAGCACTGTTTAGTTGCAAACTGAGACCTGAACAGCGACCACATGAGTGAAATAGTGAAAGAAAGAATTGTTATCTTTCATCATTAAACCTTTCATAGTAAAGCCTTGGTATTTCCTGTTGTGACAAGCATTTCCTAATCAAATGAAGTCACCCTGCCCTTTAAACAAATGTAGGTCATGTTTGAAAATAGGACAATATTAACATATATCACATATTTTATTATTTTGTTGGCCAAATTTGCAAATTTCCACTCTTTAGCTTCTGATTGTGCAATATTTTATGCCAGCTTGATGTGTTTATTGACTGAACAAGTCAAGTGTAGCCCCTGCTTTTTTTTTTAAACCAGGAAGAAAATGTGCTGTTAAAATGACTCATTCATTTTTTTTTAAACTACGACATTCATAGTGTAGAGGTGTACATGTCTGTACCTGATTATCCCTACCTGCTTTGGGTGTGACGACTACCTTCCGGGTTACAGTACACATTCGCAGTCCCAGTGCTTGAACACATGGCATGATAGCAGGTCTTTAGACCTGTCCGTGTAATTTGGGAGAAGGTAAGAAAAATCTCTTAAGATCTGCAAATGACAAATGGAAGTTTTATTTGTTTGGTTCTTTACATGGAGAAGGCTATAAATATTTTATGTGATCGGCCAGTGATGAAATGACTATTTAAATGTATCACATTCCATAAACTGAATGTAAGACCTTATTTTACAAATAGTTTAAGCTAAGACATAAGACGAACTCATTTTAGTTTTGTTTTTACATCCATTAACATGAAGTAAAGTGAAAGTGTGAAGATGGCAAACAGACCAGCCCTGCCCACCTCTGAAGGTGGAGAAGTATATGTAACAAGTAAAACCAGTGATTCCTTCTCATTTTTGGATGTCCTCCATGCCAATCAGTTTAAAGGAGAGTTTGTTGAACCACAACACGCTGAGCAAGTGGAGGAAAACTTTTACAGAGGGGCCCCACCGAACTGGTTAAACTTCTATATCAGTGAACAAGCAGTGTCAGATGGCACTGCAACTCCTTTTATCAAACGAGATGGATATGAAACCCTTAAAGAACAAATTCACCTGAGAAGAAAAGGCCCTGGGACATCAACAATTAAACTGTTTCATCAACAAGGATGTGGGGGAACCACACTGGCTATGCAGGTGCTGTGGGACTTGAGGAAAACCTTCAGATGTGCTGTTTTGACAGGCTCAACATTAGATATCACAAAAGTTGCGCAAGATGTGGTCAGCCTTTTTACAGCAGGTAGCCATGGCCTCCAGAACACTGTACTGTTGTTACTAAATGATGAGTTCATATTGGAAATCCTCCAGGACAGGATTATGGAAGAGATTGCTGAACAGGATATAGATATTGATGTGCCTGTAGTAATTTTACTGAATTGTGTGAGAAGCAGTGACGGGATTATCCACCAAAAGGAGCATTTTTATGAACTGAGACAAAAATTCAAGAGGAAAATGAGAAAATCTATCATTCTCAAAAAATCTCTCTCAGCCAGAGAGCAAGCAGACTTTGATATGAAAAAAGAAGAGCTTGGCAGAAGATTTGGTGATCGGTGCAAGCAGTTTCATGGTTTTAACATTCTGCAGTCTAATTTCTCTCAAGCCTACATCAGGAAAGCATGTGCTACATTTGAACATATCAAAAGAACAAATAAACCACTGAAGACACAGCTTGCTGCCTTCCTGTGTCTGCTGAACGCCTATGCACCAGGTTCATATCTCCTGGAGTCTCAGTGCCTGGACTTCCTCAGACATGAAGATGAAGATGACTTTACACTGGAGGATCAAATGCAGCCTTTCAGTCATATGATCATCACCTTCCAACAAGATGGAAGATCTGAAAAAAAGGTTTGCATGGCTCACAATATGATAGCTCAGTATTGTACTGAACTGTTGGCTAATGCAGGTGTGACCAGAAGTGACACAACAAGAAATTTCTTGAACAGTTTTTGCAGAGGTTATGTTCCTCCATGTTTACTTGGGTTTATCAAAGACATGCTAACCAAAAGAGAAATTACGGTAATAGAGGACCCAACTGATGGCATTAAAGAGAAGAAAGAAAAGTTTTCCAGACTGATTCAAGATATTACAAAGAGAGATGATGACAAAAAGGAAGGCAAACATCAGAGTCTGTCAGTCTTGAAGGTGGCCTCAAAAAAATTTGATGACAACCCACTTTTTCCACAAACTCTTGCTCGTTTTTATTATATTGAACTAGAAGACTACAACGAGGCAGAAATTTGGGCAAAAAAAGCAAAGCAGAGAGCTCCTTGGAGTTCATATGTTGCAGATACACTAGGCCAAGTCCATAAGAACCACCTGAAGAACCTAAAAGTTTCTGCCAAGCCAAGAGAAATTTTGCAGCTTGCCCAAAAAGGCATGGAAGCGTTTGAAGATGAAGAACGACTTGCTGAGAATGAGCACATGAAAGGCAAACAGGGAGATGGGAATATAAAAGTCTTGCGTGCTTTAAACACCAGAGGGCAGTTTTGTTATCTGGAAGTTTGCAGCCTGTTGTATGACCATCTTATCAGACATGATGAACTTTGGAAGCAAGTTCTCACAAAGACTGTGTCACTGGACTCTGTCAGGAAATCCCTCAGAGATGAGAAACTTTTCAGGTTTAAGGAGCTAATAAACAGCCTCAGAGATTTGGTTGAGAAAAGATTTGAATTTTTCGACAATTTTTTAACTTATTCATATTCTGTTGTAAAGAAAGAAGATCCAGCCTACATTTCCAGAAAGACAATAGAATGTTACAAAAAGTATGTTGGAGATGCTGAACCAAATGATCAACTCCAGAAAGCCTTCCACAAACTTAAACAAAAACTGGCTGTCACTTCTCCGGGAGTACTTTCATGTCTTGAAAGATGCACTAGATCAGACACCAAGGACATTGCTGTACGGTGGAAAGAAATCTGTCAGCACAAATACTCTACTAGACATGCCTTACTCAACTACATTCTGGCCAATATCATGCTGATAAATATGAAAGAAACTCCCTCCAGCTCCGACTACCAAAGCAGCTTTACAGAGAAAATGCCACTGGCTCCTGAGATGCAGCCCGAGTTTCACATGTTAGCCCTGCTGTTGTGTTGGCCTACAGATGGTGAAGACAAATTGACCTTTGACCTCCATCATTTAATCAAAAATATTCTGCAATCCTATGAACAAGAATATAAGTCACTCTTTCAGTCGAGGTACCTTCGACCCCTATTTTTTCTTGGACCGGGTCAGGGTCTGAACAGATTTGTTCACAGACGCAACCTTGAGATCTTGTGGACTCAAGATGCACTGAAAGCCTCAAACACAAACTGGAGGAACGACGATATTTTCAGAGATCCAACAGTCCAAGGCAAACTTCTCAGAGTTAAAGGGGTGGTGAGAAATTACAGGCTGTATGCAACATTTGGCGGCACAGAGATCAAGTTGGATGTTAACCGAAAAGACAGCCTCTGGAAATCAGGCCATGTGTTCTTTTATCTTGGATTTACAATCAGTGGTCCTGTTGCTTACAGCGTTCACAGAAGAACTGAGGGTAAGAAAATTAAATTATTAAAATTCTTTCCCTTAACAAATTAAATGCTTTCCTCTTTGAGTATTACATTTTTGCATATTATAATAACAATCAATTTTTTAATAGAGCTAGGTTGAATTGACCAAATGGTGTTTCCTCCATTTTTCTGCTTGAAAGATGCTAAGATTAAAAAACATGTATTTTATGTACTTATATCATATAGAAATCTCACACAAGGTAAAGTAACGTTAAAATTGTGTTAGAATTATTTAATTTTGTGAGCTAGCTCTTTAAACGTTAACTTTGCTTTAAGAAGAACCTTCTGAGAGACCTCTGGAAGCTTTTGCCAATGAAAAGGTAAGTTTCTGTTTCTGTGGATTTTTTTTTTGTACTCATTTATTGCATCTTACATAATCGTGAAAGTTTTACATTTTAAATGACCGTGATAATGTAAAAATATATTGTACAACAGGACTCCAGTCAGTGGACTAAGCAGAAACCTGAAGTCCAGATAAAGGACAAGGTTCATACGTACAGGTGAAGGTTATCACTAATTACAAGACACACAATAAAGTGGTTTGGGTGTAAAATGTACCACTTTGTACTATTTGTTTTGTGCCGTTTCTGTTCGTACATATGAACAGAGCAGTTTGTCTTGTCTATTCAAATTCAGCCTGCAGTCTGAAAGTGGCAACTATGAATGCAGCGAGTCTGCCTTGCGGTGGGTTTGTAAGGAAACGGTCAGCTTCAGATACCAGTTTAGCTCATGGGAGCGATTCATGAGGAAACCTGTATGCATGGACTACATACCAGCAGGACCCCTAATGGACATCAAAGTCACAGATGGGAAGCTAGAGGAAGTCCGTCTGCCGCACTGGATCTGTACAGGTGAGAAGTCGTAAAACACATATCATTGTTTTATTACGGTAATAAAGATATTTATGGACACATGACTGTTTGTGTTTTGCAGGTGAAAATGCAGCGATGTCAGACATATTTCGAGTTCTGCATGTGGACAGCAGTGGAGATTATTTGGAGCAAGTGTCTGAAATGACATCATCCCATGTGAAGTTAAACCAGCCGGATTTCTCTCTAAGAGGAGCCATGATCCTAAAGAAACTGGGCCTGTATCTAAAAGTTTTTGCTGATGTGTTGATATACATGCAAATCACATCTGGCCTCACTCTGCACGTTTACCTGGTCCCACATGATCTTCTAATACAACAGGTAATGTGATGTCACATACTGGAGCAACAATACAAAGGAGAAGTGAGGAAAAATATCATCAAGGTGATATATAATAACAAACAGAGAAATAAACTGCTCTCATTGATAAATACAAAAACACAGTGACACTACAAGGCAGCAAATTAATAGAGTTTGGTCTCTAAATAATTTGACAATATTTTTGTTGACTTTCAGCCGGCAAAACAATATAAAAAATGAAAAATATAAAAAATACTGTGTTAACTGTTAAGAAATTACAGCCATTTTTTAATGCACAGTCTTCTGTTCAGAGGCTCAAATGCAATTTAAAAATTTTTCAAAAGATCAGCCGTAAGCTTTTGTTCTCTTTTAAAATAATTTGTTCTTGCTTTTTTTCCTCGTCAGGGAGATAGATTGCAGTAGTGCAAATTCATTTTCTCATCTTAATATAAACATAAAATACACGTATAAAGAAATGAATAGATATAAACATAATATCTGATTCTTGTATGTGAAGAATGGTCAATTTTTCTGTGTTTCAGGAAGTGGAGAAGAAGGAGAAATCTGACGGATTCAGAAAAATCAGAAAGACAAGTCCTATTGACCCTGTACAGCTGGAGCGTTATTTCCACCTCTCAACAGACTGGGACACAGCAGAAATCTGCCCTGAGGTTTGGACTAAGTTGTACTTGTGTTCATTGCACCATAACATAGAAACAGCAAAAATCCTCAAGTTTCCATAAAATGTTTTCTCTACAGAAACAGCAGTTCATGTTGGAGAGGAGCGACACTAATTTCTTTGAGGTGGTCATTGGAAATGTGAAAAGCGACTTTGGAAACTTGAAACTGAAACTTGAAGTTGAGCACAGGGGAGGAAAGGAAAAGGACACCATCTGGACGTGCACTATCGGAACAGGTTAGTGTTTTATACGTTTTTGCCCTGATGCAGCTCATCTAAACTATAAACAGCCACCATTTGACCAATGTGAACCCTTTTATTCCAGATGACTATTAAACACAAGCATTCACCAAGAACAGGGTAAGAGGTTTGCTTTAATCCATCATTATTTTATAAAGTAAATTCCTTTTTCAAATCTAATGTTTTGCTTATCAAGACATAATTTAAAAAGAAAATCAGGTTTTGAAACAACTTAAAAACAAACCTGAGAGAAACAAAACAAAAAGCAGTTTTTCTTTTTCACCCATTTGCTGTAAATTGTTCGCTGTGGTCTGGATCATTGTCCTTTTGCATGATTTCCAGTTTGATCCCATGGCTATAAAACAAAGCCCAAACCATCACCCTTCCACCGCCGTGCTCTACAGTTGGTTTGAGGTGTTTGTGCTCATACGCTGTTTGGTTTTCTCCAAATGTAAATGGTAAATGTAGTGCTGTGCATTTTGTTCAAACATGCCTACTTAGGTCTCACCTATCCAAAATATATTGTTTTTTTTCACATGCAGCATTACTGCTGTTCTTTTAGATAGAAGAGATTTTCCCTCTTTCCAAAAAAAGCCTGTTCAAAACTTGTTCAGTCTTTTTGTAATTGTACTCTCATTAACTTTAATATTTAATGTGCTGAGGCCTGCACAGTTTCAGATGTAGCTCTTGGGTTTCTTGCAGCTTCTCTGAGCAGGGCATGGTCTAACACTGGGATGAATTTACTGGGATAGTGACTCCTGTGTTGACTGGAAGCCGTCTTGAATGTTTTCTATTTGCAAATGATTTTTCTTCCCAGACTGAAGAACATCAGCAATTTCTTCTTAATAATTATTATTGCTTTCCTATTTGGAATTGTGTTAACACACACCTGAATGCTCCAGACTAGGAAACTACTGAACGACTGCTTTTGTAGAGGTACTCGCACATGCTGATGATCAATAATCTAGTGCATTTCTGTATCAACACCTGGCTTATGCTTTCTCTCTTAACTCCTGTGGAAGCAGTAAGCAGTGTGCTTAGTTCTGTAGCATTTTAATTTTCGTTAAATAATGACAGTGTAATACGTCATGTTGCTGTTCATCTGAGGTTTTAGTAATTTTACAGGCTTGTAAAGACCAGGTGATTTTCATTAGGTGCTGATATGCAAAACCGTAGAACTGAAAAAAACCTTCCTTTTTCATAGCTATGTATAAGTATATATATATATATAGATATGTATATATATAAATAACTATAATATAGAGCATTACAACTTGCCGTGTTATATTATTTTTTATTTGTGCTTTGTGGGCAGCATTTCATGGATCGCCATTGGACAGCTCTGATGGACAGTGAGCGAGGCAGCAGTCGTTCTAGACGAACTTCGGGAAAAAATATCTGATCTCCAATGAGAAATTTGATGCTGTGAAAAATTTAAATGAGCCAAATGAAAGATTATTCAAAGATGAGCTCTATGAAGTCTCTGAGGTTTCTCATGTATGAGCTTGAGGGATCTCAATGTATTGTTTAGGGAATGTAAAAATATGAACCACATTTTAAAAGTTTTTTTTATTTAACTCAACCAAATATAGATTTTTCTCTTTTTAAAAAAAGGCTATGTTTATTTTTTAAAAATTGTTTATCTTTTTTTTTTTTTTTTTATTAATCTGTGTAATTTAATCTCTTTTATGTTTTTCTACAACATGGGATACAAATGTTAATGTTTACTCAGAATACACGCAAATAAAATATTCTGAACTTTTATATTTAAATATTGTATACCTATATAAATATATTAAATAAAAATTTTAATTTTTTGTCACAAAATTTTAATTTTTTTGGTCACAGAAATTAAAAATGCTACAGTGACATGTTGTATATTAAAGTGAACAAAGTTTACAATGAAGCAGAAGAACCAGAAAAATAAATATGGAAATATTTTAAGATGGAAAAATGTGTGGGGTTTTATTTCGCAGGTCACAGAACGAGACAAATATAAATGTGTACAGTTTTTTTCCAATGCAGATAATCCATTTTTACAGGATGCTACTGAGGAATGATGGGTAATAAATTAGTTCAAACTGATACTTGTACATAATGAGGTGGAAAGCTATTGGTTCATCTGAGCGATGAGCCCCTCCAGCTCTGGACGCGCCTTGAACCGTGCTTGGAAATCAGCTTCGGTGTGCTGAGAGGTACAGAGGGAGAAGAGAAGTGGATTAGTACTAAAAATGATTATATGACCAAAAACTACACATGCACATTGCTTTTAAGAGTAAGATGGAGTTTGGTTTGTTATAGTGAGCACTTCTACAATTATGGACCAAAAGATGAACATGCAACAGCTAACTCACCTCCGTCACAGAGAGCTGAACTCCCTCTGGTTGATTCTTTAAGAGGACGTCCATGAAGACGGGACACAGCGCGGCGTTCAGAGTGCTCAGCTGGACAAAAGGTCATAACACTGTTAGCAGTTAGGTCTTTAAAACCTCTCATTACACCTGCAGGACCTGCAGTTTGAGCTGAAAGCACAAAAAAAACACCCCCAAAAAACACAACAAGCCAGTTCTTACCTGAATGACTCGGTGGTGAGTCTTGAGGACAGCATCGACGTACGTCTTGGTGCCTTGCTCCTGCATCAGCATGACCTCTGTGCTCTTTGTTGGTAAAGCATAGCTGTATGTGGGAAGCATTAAAGAGCATTAAAACTTCAGTCTACTAGTTAAGTCTACTACAAAGAAAAAAAACAACTCACTGTAATATATTTGTAAGATGAGAATTTGGCAGATTATCTGTATCCATGACTCTTTTCGCATTTGTTTACAAGCACTTACATTGTCAGAGCGCTTTCTACTTCATCTTTATTTGTAAATAGAAAAATAACAGGGCTGTTTGTTCTATTAATTTATCCTGATGAAGGTCTGAAGACTGAAATATCACAAAAAAGCTCATTCAAGAGAACAAGAAATGGGATTTTTTTAAGCTTTCATCCCACACACTGAGGCAATGCAGAGGAACTCTGCTGCCACCTAGTGACCAAAGTCTGAAATATCAAGGTTTAAAACTTGATCATCTACCATCCTTACTGTTGCTTTGACAGTTTAACTATGTCAGTCCCTTAATGTGGAACAAATATCTAAATAATTTTTATTCCATCCTTTAGAGGGAAAAACAACTTATACAAATCTGCAGTTCATCCTAACCAAATGTTTCTATCTGCTTAGTTAATTGTTAATTACACACACATAAGAGAGAAGAGCGGGGACCTTTGATACCCGCTCTACCAAAGAGAGTGAACCAAATCTGATTTAATGTTGTTCATATATGGAAAAGAATAAAAACAGTTTAACTTCAAACATCTAATCTTAATGAATAGGGGGCAGTTATAACAGAAAGTGGAAATTTTCCTATTGAACTTAACATAGTTTCCATCTCAGCTCCTTAAGTGACTCGGTTAAATGTTACCTGCTGACCTGCAGTGATCAGAAACCTCAGACCCGCCATCCAAACGTCCTCACCTGTCTGCCACTTTGATGCCGAGCCGGTTGCAGAAGTTATGGATGTACTGGGAGTAATGTTCCACAACAGTCATGTCATATCCTGACACGTTCACATTCAGAGTGCCGTACGCTGTATCTGTCGCAGACATGATCTGTTTCATCTGCTGCTTGTCCTTCTTTTTCCTCGGCTGAAACCAACAAAACAGAAAAGGTCCAGACAGTGTCTTCAGTTAACTCTAGCCTGCAAACAATTTAAAATTCACTCTGGTAACCACAAGTAAGCCAGCAGTCTGACACTGAAGAGTTTTGTGAGGACAGTCTGGTGGTCTTTAAGATGAGATAGGCCTGATTATTCAAAACTGTGTGTGTGTGTGTGAGGAGAATGTTTTTAAATTCATTTCTGGATTTAGCAGGTAGCCACTCAATATATTTTCCACTTGGAGTCTTACCGCTTGCTTAGGTAACAGATATTTCCACCTCCCAATGCCGTGGGTTGGCATGCCCTTGTACTGTCGTTCATTTACAGAGTGTGTGCCTAAGAAGAGAACAAACAACACTTTCAATATTCTGCAGCAGCACAAGCAGTTTGCATTGAGTTTGCATACACAGGATACAAATACTTACACCAAACAGGATGCCGGATGGACGGTGCAGCCCTTTAAAGATTACAGAACACATATTAATTATAAATAGTATCAGAAGGAAAGAAATCATCTCACCGCGATGTGTTTAGAAACATAAAATATTCTACGGTCTAACAATTGAGACTTGTTGTAAATGTCTGTGCTTCAACCTGTTTTAAAAACGTCCATATTTTAACCTAAATGCCTAATTAAATTAAACATATAATGTCTACAACTGGGACAACCGAAAAAGCAAGGCAAAGACTTACCGACAAGGTGTCAGCGCTTTATTCAGCAGCAGCGCCTGCTGTGCGACAGACGCCTGCACCTGGAGACACACAGAACAACATCACCTGTCAAACAGTGTAGCCCAGCAGTATTTGGATATCCTCCTTCAGTATATCGATAAACCCCCATTGTGGTCTTCCTCTTTTCCTCCTTCCCTGGCAGCTCCATCTACAACATCCTCTGTTTTTCCAGTTACCTCTACAGGAGCCAGAAAAGACAACAACGACACAAGCACGGGGCTCATTCTGGCTGCAGACTGACAGGAAGCTAACTTAGCTCCAGCACAGCTCTGACCTCTGTGAAGTCAGCAAACCTTTAGCAGAGAAAACACAAACAAGCGGGACGTCACCTTCCGGAAGACAGGATTCATCACTCCGCCTCTCTGTGTCGATATTTAATGTCAGATATGCTCAGACGAAACTCCTCACAGAACTACATCTGCTTAGGATGAATAACAGGCAATAACACACGCACTGGTGCAGACGCCGGAAGTCCGTGCTGTTTTTTGTCCGTCGGCTAAACAAGGGAGTACAACCGTTCCGGGTGTCGTGCCAAAACGTGATTACAGATGTCTCCGTGTGCTCTGTGTTTTTTAATGCCTAATATAGTTCCTTATAGTGGTAAATAAGCTGTAGACAACATGATTTGCAAAGGGGCTATATGTAGAATAAAGAATTGGCCTGTTTTACAAGTATAAACTAAGACCATTGCACTACATTCAAGCACTTCAACCCGTCCTCTGTGTGCCTTCATGTTGTTTTGTATATATTTTATATATTCTTCTTGATATTTATTCAGCTGTTTTACCAAGTATATTTCATTCCACGCACGGTTGGTGTGGAGCATCCATGGCGAGGTATGTCTTTAAAACACTTGTAAAATTGCTTGTTTGTCCAAAACGTTTTATTTTCTTAGCAGATATAATGATACAATAAATGTTTTATTTAGTGGATATTTTGTTGATTTTCACATACTTCACTGAAGAGGTATGTGCCACCCTGCCTGGATATCTTGCCCCTCCTTTACACCTCCATGATGTAAAGTTTTCTAGCTCTGGCACTGCTGCTCTGTCCTCTGCATTAAAATTCACTCCCTTGGGGCAGTTAAAATGTATTTATAGGACTGTGATGTCATGCTTAATACAATCCATGCTTCCCTCTTGGCTCCATCTCTCTTGAAGAGACTTTTGATGTCAGTGACACTTTGACCCAGAACATATGGAAATGTTCCTGTCACAATTCTTTCTGGCTCAGAATGACAATATCATTCATGAAAAATATAATTGACATATTATAGGCCAATAATACACAACAGTTTAAATACTAGAGCAGGTGGTTGCTTTTCCTCTACAGTGTAGTGAACTATATTGGGGTCCCATGACTTGCTTGGTTGAACAGGCTACTCATGTACTGAAAGCTGTCTCTAAACTGTCCCACTTACTAAGGGCCTGAACTAAGATTTTATTATTATTACTATTATTATTAGTCTGCAGTGATGGACAGATGAGGTCAGGCTGGGGTCTCTGTGGACTATGTTTGCATATGATGTTGCGATCTGTAGTGAGAGTAGAGAGCAGGTGGAAGAGAGAGGTAGTCTAAGGAGCTTTCAAAGAAAAGTGTCTGGACTTCTTTAGGTTGCTTGAAGACGTTTCACCTCTCATCCGAGAAGCTTCTTCAATTCTAGGGTCAAATTGTGGGGAGTCCCAGATTTAAACCCCGTTCACAGTGGACATAAATGGCTTCTTTCACTCCTCTTTCAAACCATCTGTCTTCTCTGTCCAAAATGTGAACATTGGGATCCTCGAAGGAGTGACCTTTGTCCTTTGAAACGTGTTCAAGCAACCTAAAGAAGTCCACACACTTTTTTTCCCCCCCCAAGCTCCTTAGACTACGATGACCTGGATGACTGAGAATCTTCACAAACATGAAGAGAGAGGTAGCGATGGTGAATGAATTTAAATACCTATGGCCAACCAAAGCAACAGACAGTTAACAAATAGGTGGACAAGACAGTGCAGGCAGGCTGGAGTGGTTGGAGAAGAGTATCTGAGTGATTTGTGAAAGAATAGCAGCTAGACTGAAAGGGAAGGTTTACAAGATGGTAGATCTGCTGTGATGTGTGGTTTGGAGACGGCAGCTGAGCTGGAGATTTTCACTCTGAGTGACCAGAATGGACAAGAATACTAATGTGCATTTGGGAGGGACAGCTAAAGATGTTTAAGGTGGTGCTGACAGGCAAAGAGGAAGACCACAGATGAGGTTCATGGATGTAATGGAGTACATAGAGAGGATTGGTGTGACAGAAAAGGAGGATACTAGGGATATGTGATATTTGTTTTATTTTCTTTCTTGCCTATTTTCCTGTGTTTAAAGTCTTCACCGTGTCAGCTTTAAATGTTTTAATCAAACTGCAGTAATGCGTTTCCTGTTCATCAAAGCAAAATTACAAACTCTAATGTCACAATTCTCCAGCAACATAAACAACACCGTGACAACAGTGCACATTCACCAGGCTTTTTATTATTATTTTTATTATCCTTTTTACAATACCTGAAGTTTGGCCCCTCAAATCATTTTATCAAAATGGAAATCAGCTGTCAACATTCAAAGATTTCAGGTGTACCACAGCCTTAACAGTAGTAAAGTGCGAAAGTCCACATCACCTAAAACTGGTATTTTAAGAATAATGTATGAACTGTGCATAGGAACAATTATTTTTGTTTTCACATGTTTGTAAATGCATGAACTGCTTTTAAAGCACAAAAAGCAAAAAGTCATTCTGCAGTAAACTTCTGTTAGCACTTTTTTTTTTTTTTTTTTTTTTTTTTTTAAACATCATGCCAAGCAGACAAACATCTCCTAAAGTATGCATGCACACACTCTCACTCACAACCTTTTCTCTTTGGCTTGCAATGCTGAACTTTACAAAAACAATCACAACCTCATACACAGGTTCTGTTCCAGCAGATTTCTCATAGCCTTCAGCAGGAGTTCTGATCGAAGGGCTTTCTTTGGAGCCATTGTTGTATCGAAGGTTTTGCTGAAAGTTCTTCAATCAAGCTAAGGAAATCTAGCTAACAAGGTGAAAGGGTAAATTCTCACACTTTCTAAAAAATCTTTTTGGCAAAGTGCTAGAAAATCTGGCGTCACAGACGTGCAAAGGTTTCCCCAAACTGAGTATGAAGCCTTCCGGTCACATTCAACCATTATACATTCACACTGATGTACAGCGAATGATTCTATAGGAAAGCACCAGAATTAGGTTTACCAGGATGCGACACAGGTTGAGGGTGAGAGTCACTTCGGTACATTCTCAGTCCTTGATTTGTTTCAAGTCCAGCTGGACTGGAAGCTGTCACTCCCCGGCATGTGTCTGGATGCTGTGTGAGGGTTAGAGGCAAACTGTGAGGCTTCTTAAGTCTTTATCTTCACATTCTGCGAAAGAGAAGACGAGCGATTTGTCATGTGACTGTTCACTCGTCCACAATCGAGGATCGACTTCAAAGTGCTTCATTAGGTGGAAAATAATGCTATTAAACTCCTCTTTCTTCATCGTCGTCCTCTTCATCTCCATCCTCTTCTTCCTCCTCAACATCCTCCTCCTCCTCCTCTTCCTCCTCCCCAGGGCTGTAATCATCATCATGCGGTCCCACCCCATCTTCCTCCTCATCGTCTTCCTCCTCCTCCCCCTCGCTTCTCATTTCCTCTTCGCTGCTGTCATCCAGGTCGTCTTCATCTTCGTCCTCCTCCTCCTCGTCCTCCTCTGGAGCCTCTTCGTCATTCTCGTCCTGCTCCTCCTCCTCTTCAGGATCAGAAACGTAGCCTGATGGAGAAAACGAAACAGAAGTTTGAGCAGAGCTGAAACAGCACAAATCCGTTACGCTGTCAGATGTTTTTCGGATCAAGGGCTCGTGTAGCTGTTTCAGACACAGTGACGAATGTCAGCAAATGACTGAATATTTCTTACACAGGGAATTAATAGCATCGATAATGTGAGACCGGAGCTCGTCTTCCAGAAACTTTCTCATTTCCTCTTCCATCGTCATTCCAACACCCTCCGTCTCCATGTCGACGTACTCTGGGTAAAACATGTTTTTCCTTAGCTGCCTGCGGTAACTAAAGCACACAAAGACAAAAGAAGTGACAGTTTTTGTTTCCTCCATCCATGTATGCATGTCTTAAATCGCTAATCGTTTGTTACAACTATGCTGACACATAAATAAACACTTCAGTCAGTCTATAATTATCAGTTTAAGTAAAACTACAATATGTGCTGGTAAAAGCTCCTTAAATATCATGCTTCTAATGTTTTTTGTGATATACACACAGCAGCCACTTTGTTAGGTACACCTGTTGAACTGCTGAATGCAAATATCTAATTAGCCAATCACATGGCAGCAACATACATGTCACAAAGGCTGAATCATCTCAAACTGGTTTCTTGAACATGACAGTGAGTTCGCTGTACTCCAACAGTCTCCACAGTCAGCAGATCTCAATCTAATAGAGCAACGCTGGGACGTGGTGGAGCGGGAGATTCACATCATGGATGTGAAGCCGGCAAATCTGCAGCCACTGTGTGATACTGTCATGTCAACATGGACCAAACTCTCAAACATTTCAAGCAACCTGTTGAAGTAGCTTTGTAGTTAAGAAGGGGGTCCAACCTGGCACCAGTGAGATGCATTCAAAAAAAAAAAAGTGGCCTCCCAGTGACAATGACATGAATATTTTGAGGTTTGTTTGTTTTTTTTTTCCCCACAAAGAAATAAGCTAACAGATAGATCATTTCAGCTGTGAGAAATATTAGAAAGTTTAAACTGTATTTTGTCTGTATGATGTGAGAATAAAGCAAAGATGAACTGAGAAATGAATTTAAAAAAAAAAACAAAACAAAAAAAAACTTACTATTTTCCTTTTGTCCTGTATGCCTGAAAAAGACAAAACAGACGTATCAACACAATTAAAGCAAAGCAATTATTAAAACAAATCTATGTGTGTTTCCCCACACATAGATTGTACTTTGGTGGGTAGCTCTGGAATATAAACCATCACTCTTTTCAACACTTACATTATCCTAGCAAGATAGTCTGAGAGTTTGATGACAGCATTTTGTTGGTATTTTGACAGCTTTTAACTTCAGCAGGTTAAACTTTCTTCGGATCAGTTCAATAATGTCACAAGAAAGTGTTGTGTTCTTTAAGAGTAAAATCACCGTTGCAGTTTGACAGTGACACGTTAGAGTCTCACCTCGATGAAGCGGAAAGGGTCGCTCTCGAGCATGAGGCCTTCGATGCCACAGCGGACTTCCTGTAAGCGCGCCTGGTCCTGGGTGATCTTGAGGATGTTCATCTGAATGGTCGGTCCGTTGATGTCACAGTGAGCACGTGCACAGTCGCGCAATCTGCCGATGAAGCTCTGCACTTTGGTCTTCATCTCGTCTCCCAGTCGGGTCAAGCACAGCTCGGTGTCGTCCATAAACTTCTAACGAGGGAAGCGGCGGAAGGAAGAAAAGGCAATGACAGCAGGATGATGGTGCAATTGTCCAAGAATTTAATTTACTCAACATGAATGTGTGATGTGTAAATGTCACGTTGAATCAAATTTTGCTGTTTTGACTTAAAGTTGACTACACGGTGTAGTGGTTTACACATTCACCTAACCTAACCGGACAAGACACAGTCCCTTTGGGGTGCGTCAGGAAGGTATGGAAGCTCATTTCTGCCACCAATTGTATTTTTTTTCCAGCATCTGTAAATCCAAATTTTGTGTTACAATGTGAAAAGTTTCAAATTAATAACTTGGCAGTTTTTTTTAGGCATCTCGAAATTTTGAGTTACTCACAAGTTTGAGTAAGAGCATTGCCTGACTTTGTTTTTGAAGCAGAAACAAGTGCCCATAGCAAAGGCATCCTGGGTACTAAAAATAAATAATCAATCAGAGCCCATGTGATTAAGGGAGCAGCAGAAAAAAACCCCTCCTTATTATACTCCTTAACATGTTAAGCTTATTTATAATTAAAAAAACAAAACAAAACTGGTTCAAGTACTTGACTTTGAACAAATTACTTCTTTTTTAGGATTCGAATTTTGGGAAAGGTGGAGCTGGTTGATTCAGAGAGCAGTATCAGATGAGGTAAGAGGCACACCTGTTGTGCAAAGACTAATTGCTCCCTTTCATTATTACAGCAGCGTAGCAGAAGGGGAAGTCATACAAGGAGGACGTACACAGTGAGAATGACTTTTAAAAAGCACATGCCCTGAGCGCCCTGTTTACAAAGCTGAACAAGCTGTTCAATGCAGAGGAGAACTAAGAGTGACTGAGCCTCTTGCCACAGTACTAGCTAGTTGTGGTCAGACACTCATGGGCATAAATGTCTTTTAAAGACATTAAAGATGCTGTACAATCATTCCTCCTGGAAAAAAAAAGAAATCTTTAAAAGCTCCAAATTACCATGACATCCATGTCCAAGACTAGAAAACAGAAACTTCTCAGCACGACTACACTGACCACAATTGTACTGAAGTAAAACAACCACATGACTATGGGGAGAAAAAAGAAATAGTCTTCAGGTTGCTCTCCATGGTGCTGAAAAGGTTTTTTTTTTTTTTTTTTTTTTTTTTCCCCTCTAAAATCACTGCACGGAATATACAGAACACTAAAACAAATGAAACTGCAGAAGCTTCAAAGTGGTTTTCATGAACATCCTGTCAGCTGTAACGGTTTCTTCTGTTTAGAGGTCTCTGGCTTTCTTTAACTCGAAGGGCATACATGCAGCAGAGCTTCTTAGAACATGATGACCCAGCACCTCCACAAAGGCGTCAGTCTGCACCTTCAGAGGCCTGGGATGGACTTCATCTAGTTTTGAGATGACTGAGGGCTTACATTCATAACACTTTGTCATGGTTTAGACGAAAGGAAAAGGCGCTGTGTTAGCCTTATCTGGATAAACAAGGAGCTTTGGAAAAACTGTAGCTGTGTCCTGATACCACACAGCCCTCACTGATAATTACTCCTGCCACCATTGTGATCATCCCTGCTTTCCTCGGCAATGAGCTTTCTGCAATACATGTTTCTGTATTACATACAGAAGTCTCTTAAATGCTTCATCTAGAACTAGTAGTAGTACTGCTAAATGCACATGCTGAGTCAGTAATTATGTTGAGGTACAGGCCTCCCAGAGCTGGGATTGAAAAGACACAAGTGCAAAATAAAAGTAGTTTTAAAAAAAAAAGAAAAAAAAAAAAAAGACAAATTGTAACATATTCAACAATTCATTGGTTATGTTTAGGTTAGTAAATGTGTAGCCTCTTACTTTATTATGTCGCTCCTTCTCCTTCTGCTCCTGGAATTTTTTCTCTGCCATGCTGTACTTCCTTTCTGTTCTGTACAGCTGCTTGTCCAACGCCCCCTGGCAAACAAGAGCGCCCGAGCAAGTTTAAAGCGACTGAAGCTACAACATGGTTTCACATTTAACATGAAGGGACTCAAAGTTTGATTAATTACAGCTGTGCAGAGGACGACGCTTCAAACTGATGATGACTTACAGCTTACAAATGAATAAATAAATAAATAAATGAATAAATGTCAGAAATTTCCACACTTGTTTTCTTAATGGGACAATTTTTGTGTTTCATTTATTTATGGTAGTATAGTTCCCGTTATCATTATTTTATATAGAAAATACTGTAATTCACCCACTGATCGTGGTGTTTGAGCTCAGCTCTGATAAGCTAATCGATGTTTTCTTAAAGGTGTTTGCCCCATCAAAGCAATTCCCAAACTAACAGATCTCTTTAAATATTTTTCAAGTATGAAAATGCCCCATCTTTGCTAATAGGAGTAGAGCAGGAACAATTATCTCATAAACCTCATATTACTGAAGATTTTCTGCTTTTGTCTCTGTTTTATATATAAAGTCTCATAAACATACATGACTTTTCAGATTTTTTTAAACATCTTGTGGCGGGGCGTGGTGTGCGTTGCGGCTGCAGGGAAGCCAGACGCACCTGAGCAGCATCTGCAATCACGCCTCGCTGCATAAAATAGGAAGTGCGTCCTGTCATTATGTTGTTGTTGTTGTTGGTGGTGTGTGTGGCTGGGAGCTGCAAAGCTACAGCCAAGCAGTGTTGAAACAGCTGAGGGCATAAAGTATACGCTGGAAAGCGTTAAAATGTGGACGGGTCTGCAGTGGTTCTTTCATACAGCTTAAATAAATAAATATATATAATCTCAACTGCCGCTCACAGGATATTTTCTTTTTTTTTTTTTTTCAATCCATTCCCACAAATCCTAGAGACGGTTTTGTGGGAAAACCCCAGTTTCTGAAACACTCAGACAAGACCATGTGATACCAACACCCATTCAAAATCACTTAAATACTCTGTTCCTCATTCTGATGCTCAATTTGAATTTCAGCATTTCTACTTACCTAAATGAGTTTCTGCCTGATAATGTTCGCATTAACAAGCATTTGAACACATGTATCTAATAGAGTGGCCAGTGCGTGTATATTCAGTGAAAAAAAAAACCCAACTCTTTACCATCATAACATTACAGACTGAAGACACTAATTTTGGTAAAGAATGTACCTTAAAATCCTTCATTGTATTTTTCAGAGTCTTGATCGTGTGTCCTGAGTGTCCTCCCTCTATGGTACAGGCGTTGCACACACATACCTTGTCATCAATGCAGTAGTATCTGGAGAAAAAAATAACAGGGCTCAGATAAAAATGAACACTAAAGGCTGATCAACAGACCAAATCAGTAAAGCCTGAGGGGAACAAAGGAAAAAGCTCTGCATCTAAGTAAAAATTTTGAAATCCTGGGGCAACATCCTCACTAGCAAATAAATAAATGTTTTAAGGGCACTCAGCTACTCTTCATGGAAAAGTCAAAAGGCCATCTCCTCCTCCCCCCTACCTGTAGATCTCATCATGATCAGGGCACTTCCTCTTCCAGAAGTCATTCATCGGCTCCGTGAGAGGATGCATGCGGAATGCTGGCAGTTCCAGATGTGGCTTTAAATGCTCTTGGCACATCGACACCTCGCATTTCAGGCAGGTCTTTACTGCAAACATCGAAGCGGCAGCAGCAGGAGCTGCTGCTCCCTCGCTATCACCCGCTTGTTGAGAAACAGAAGCAGCAGAAGATCCGCCCACAGCAGCACTGACAGTCGGCGCCTCGGCAGAACCTGAAGGGCAGTAGTCACATGGCACAGTGAACCCATTCCTGCAAGGTTGTGCCACAAGAGAAGACGACGGCAGATCCCTGGATTTTAACGCTGTGGGAGGCATGGCGCGAGCCCTGCGCCTGTGGCGGTAGTCATCGGCGATATTGGCAAGTTTAAAGTTTTTCTGAAAGTTGGTGCTACACCGGTGGCTGTTGCGGCATTCTGGACAGCGGAAGTGACTTCGCTCCGCCTGCCGCTTTAGGCGATCGAGGCAAGTCTTGCAGAAGTTGTGCCCGCAAGGAAGCAAGTGAGGGTCCCGGTACAAGTCCAGGCACACCGGACAGGTGAGCTCATCCTGAAGGACACTGGACTGCGGTGACTCAGCCGAGGCCATGCCACTGGATGCGAGGGCAGGGGAGATGAGCCGGAGACAGATGGACGTGGCCCAAAATAGGAAAGAGTGGCAATGATGAGGGGGGACAGATGTGGAAAAAGAGGGTGAGGTGGTTGGGATAGGACAGCGTAAAAGGAAAAGAAACAAGAGGAAAAAAAGGACTCCGCACTCCTAAAGTGTGGTTTTACTTTCTGCAGGCTGCAGAAAAGAGAAGAAACAAGTTTAAGTTTATTGCTGATCAACGTCTTCAGATTGTATTCTGTCAATTTAATAGCTTTAAACACAAAAATAAACATACAAGGCCTAGAGAAAACCAGTTTACTTGTTATGCTTTTCATATCAAACAGACCATACAACTGCATTTTTTTGCAGCTGGGTTGCATAATTTAAATGTGCTGCCAGTCATTTACCGTCAGAAAAAAAAATCAAGAATATTAATTATTCTACGAGCCTCAAATGTCAAAATGTGCTGCCTTTGCCTTTTCTTGTGATGGTATACTTGAGCATATCTGGCTTTCACTGATAAAAAAAAACACCCCCAAAACACACAGAAGGTTGAGCACGTCTACGGAGACCAGGTCTTATAAACGTGAAATTTTCTTAAATATTTAAAGGATTGTTTTAAGTACGCTTCAGAGTGTCACATGATCTTCCTCACTCTACATGCTGCATAATAAAGCCTGGAATTGAAAGTAAAACTTCCTGCTTATCGAGGCCTCAGGGCAAAGTCACCCGTCCTGTCCTGCTCGGTTTATTGAACACGTTTAACAATAACAGTCTGGTTAAAATCTGCAGCCTGAAGATAAGCTGCCAGCCACTCCGTGCTGTTTACATGAGACACAAAAAAAGTGCAGTTCCCAGTGGTCAGCATTGGTTCCCAGTCTCGCACCTGTCACACACACAGGCCTGGAAACCTCCCATGAAAGCGTCCAGCCCTTGATTAAAATAGAGGGCCTTTAACGTGTCACTGATTTAAAAACCTGCAGTCGCCTCTAACTGTCCGTCCTTTGAAGTGTTAAACCGACAATTAGCTAACTTGGCTACACTAATCTCCCGCTCCCCGTCGAGATGCCGGGAGCTAAAGGTTTAAAAAAACAAAAACGGCACAAACAGACATTAAAGTTCCCTGACCTCGACAGAGTATCCAAGGTGGCTTCGTGAAGAGCTGAAACGGTGATTTTTGCGGTTTCACAGCCTGTCAGTCGTGGCCGTGGTGCACCTGCCGTGGCTAACGTGTTAACATTACCGCCCGTTCGCGCTGTCGCTTTTCCCCCCTTGTTCCCTCTGTGTCCGCACACAGTCCAGGTTAGTCCGCGGGGAAATATTCCAGTCAGCCGGCATTTAGGTTCCCATCTGGAGTTTTCTGGATATGACACAAAAGAACGAGTTGACACAAACCTGTGCGGAAGACAAACGGACAGCTGGTGAAGAGACCGAGAAGGTTGATGCGGGGAAATGCCGCCTTTACGGTGCCTGGGAAATTTGTAATTTATACGTACTGCCCGATTTGTTTGTGATTGCGCCGCTCGGGGTCGCTGTTGCATGGTGTGGGCTGTTGTGGCTCGCAGGATGTTTAAATACTGTTGAGCACAATCATGTTTCAATGTATCTTATCGTCCTCATGATCTACTATGATGTCATAATTTTAGTTCCTGCCATACCAAAAAGCATGATAGTAACTGTAGTATCATATTTGAGTTAAAATCATATAATACTTTTTTTTGTACTGTATTTATGAATATTTGTTAAAATGTCACAAGAGAGAGGGATGAAAGACGTAACTGTGTGTACAGTACATTATAATATGAATACCCTTCTTTCTTCATCTGGACATACTGCCTTTCCACTCTTCATCCTCCTCATAACTGGCTTCACTTCTTCTTCACTACACTGCACATGAGGGTGTATGGTGAGGTTATATATGTTTATTAATAACTTTTTACGTATTTATTGCACTTTACAAAATACACTTTTTACACCAAGCGGGAAACAGCCTAAAGTATCTTTCTGTGTGTGTGTTGTGAAAGAAATAAAAATACAAGGGTAAACTAAGCACCTGCATTCACACCTATGGGCAATTTAGATTGATCAGTTAACCTAACCCCACTAATTGCATGTCTTTGGACTGTGGGAGGAAGCCAGAGTACCCAGGGAGAACATGCAAACTCCACACAGAAAGACCCCGGCCTGATAGTGGATTTGAACTCAGGACCTTCTTGCTGTGCGATAACAGTGCTAACCACCGTGCCACGGTGGCACCGCAATGTTTCAAACAATAACTATTGCTTGAAAAATTTGAGCTCTAGGTGTGAATACTGGAGTGAATGTGAGTGTGAATGGTTGTCTGTCTTTGTGTGTTAGCCCTGGGACAGACTGGCGACCTGTCCAGGATGTACCCTGCCTCTTGCCCTATGACAGCTGGGATAGGCTCCAGCACCCCCTGCGACCCTGAAAACGATAAGCAGAAGCAAATGGATGGATGGATAGAAGTAAGCACCACTGAGGTGCCATGTGCAACTGCTGTTATTGTCTTAACTTTAGATGCAATATTTAAAACTTCACATGAAGGCAGCACAGCTCAGTGCTCCCCTCTGGTCATTTGAAATGGCTTCATGCACATCTGCAGCTGAAATCTACAGAAAGACACACATGAAGGAGATAATCCTACTTGAAGTTTAAATGTATATATTTTTATTACATTTTCAAGACATATTTCTTCAAAAGGAATCTTTACAGTGACAGGTATGTTGCAGAAATACAACCAGAAACTAATTAAATGCAGGACAATCCAGATTCAGACCAAAACTAATATAACTAGTTAAATAAAAACCTAAACTAGATGTTAAAAAAGCTAACTGTAAAATAAAAACTACACTAACTAATTTTGGATGCCAAAAAGAAATAAAAGCATAAAACAGAGTAATGATTAGTATTAAACCCACTCTGTAAACCTGTAATTACACTCTATTAAAAATCAAAACTGAAAATCAAAACAGGAAGCAAAAAATTAATCAAAGACTAAACACTACAATAACTGATTCAGACTAATGGAATAAAAGCGCATTACTACTGTTATTTTTATATTAACTGCAATTTCTTCTTTATCTACACATGCAGGCATCTGAGTTTTTGCACGCATAAATCTGGCTTTACTTTTATTGTTTTTCACAGTAAACTCAGTAAAGTAAATGTCCATAATGTAGAGTTCACTGACGGTCACTGTCAGAGTTCAGGACTCCCACTTAAAAGACAACAGGACCCTGAATGGTGAAGCCCAGATAGAAAAGTGTCGTTTGCAGCGTGGGTTCAGGTGGTTGAGCTTCAGTTCTATCCTTTATTTTCTGGTCTCCTACACAAACACACACTTCCTGTTCTTCATGCTCCTGTAACTCTGCAGAAGAACTCTGCTCTATTTTGACCGGAAGAAGGATATCTCTGATTTCTGAAATGTGCCACACTTCCCCTCTGCGCCACATATCATTGATCCGCCTCATCTTCTCCTTCCAATCAATGTTTTCATTTTGTTGATCATTTAGCTCATTGTCCACCTTCTCCTCCACTATTGCATCCAGCTTGGATTTGTGGATCCATTTGCTCAGTCCGGAGCCTTTTCCCAGAAAAAACAGTGGCAACAGGTAACGACCTCGAAGGTAGATGTCATAGCCTGCTCTCTCAAATGCTGTCTCCATGAATCTAACATTACTTTGCAGGTTGAGGTCAAATATGAGGTCAGCAGGAAGCTGTGAATGTTTCTCCGGTTCTCTGTCTTTTTCCTCATCAGTGTTCATGTCCTCCCAGGTTGAGTCTGCTGACTTACTGTCCTCTGTGATCTTTTGTCCGACTTCTTCATCGTCCTCTTCTTTCAGCAGCTGAAGCTGATTTTCAGGCCAAAACAGCATTAGCACCAAAAGATAAAACTCAGGTCTCCTATGTCCTTCTTCGCTGCCCAAGAATCTGTGAATTATCTCTTTCAGTTCCTTCACTGGGCTGAGTTTAGGAGAATCTGGCTTCTTGTTGCTTAAGAGGATGTTGGAGAGGATGTACCTCTCTGCTAGTTTGATATCTTCAACATTTTCCTCATATGCAGCCTTCAGCCATTCTTGTATTGTCTCTAATTCAGACACAGTTTTTTCAGGTTCCTCAAATCTAGCACGTCTTCCCTTTGACATGAAAAGACCGTGGTTCAGCAGATCAAGGAGGCCTGGAAAGCTGGTGGAGTCTGCTGCTCTTCTGTTTGTGTAGTGCTTATAACAGAGTGCAACATCCCTCCAGAAGAAATGTGGCTCCAAGCTACTAATGCCAGGTTTGGAGTAGGTTAGATACCATTCAAAAAAGTTAAACTTGTCTTCAACTTCTGTTTTTATATCTGGATAAATATCTGCAGAACAGTCATTGAGTTTCTCAAAAGCTAATTTTGCCACTTGAATGCAACCAAAGAGACCTCTGTTGTTGAAGGTATCAGGCATGATTTCATCATGTATTTCATTCTCAGCATTCCTCTCTACATCTTTAAATGCTTGGAAGGCCTCTTGTGCCCTTCTTAAAATATCCTCCCTGGCACGAATCAAGCGTTTCTTATGAACTTGTCCAAGAGTGTCAGCCATGTAAGAGTTGTTTGGAGCTCTTGCAACTGCTATCTTGGCCCATTTTTCAGCTGGTTCTGAGTTATTTGTATTTGTGTGATATAGACGGGAAATGGTTTGGGGATAAACAGGGTCCATGTGGAATTTGTGTGATGCAAATTTCAATACAGAGACAGCATGGTCAAACCTTTCTTTTCTCAAGATGTCTGTAATTAACCTTGAAAATTTATCCTTGCGAGTTTTTCCCATTTCTCTCTTTATTAACATTTTTTTGATTAATTGTATTACCCATGGTTCAGTTTGACCACCACAAAGTAAAACCATTAATTTCTTCACAGTTTTACTTTGGTTAAACCCAAAGTCATTGAGTTTCTCCACAGCTTCCCATGCTATCTCCTGGTCCATTGAAACACCTTCTCTGGATATTTTAATGAAGGAGGTAAAAGGCTTCATTCGTTTTTCAAATGGGGGTCCTCCATGGATTGGATCAGGTGGTCCAAGAAATTGTTGGCACTGTTGCATCGGGAGGTAGAACTCAGGAACGTAAGCATTAATCAGTGCCAAGAAAGAGAACAGCTCCCTGGGTTTGGACACAGTAGGATTAACTATGATGTCAGTGTCCAAAACGTATGCTAAATATTGTTCCATGGTTTTAACCTTAGACTTCAGAATAAAGTGGAATATTTTATGGCTTTCTTTGAATCCCACTGGACAAGTTTCTGAACCAGAAACAGATACCTGAAGAGATGAGAGAGGAGACAGATGTTAATTGTTTAATTTTTAAATGTACCATAATTACACTGTCATGCATAGCTTATACCAGGGTTGAGGAACTCCAGGCTTTGAGGGTCGATGTCCTGCAGGTTTTAGATATCCCCCTGGGTCAACACATCTGAATCAAATGATTAGTTCATTACCAGGCCTCTGAAGAACTTCAAGACATATTGAAGAGATGATTTAGCCATTTAAATCTGCTGTTCGGATCAAGGACACATCTAAAACTTGCAGGACACCGGCCCTCTGTCAGGTTGCAAATTTTGAAGCCAATATGATAACCTTATCCCATTTCAGATTTGAGAAGATTCTGTTCTCTTTGTGATTACAGGAGCTGCCCTCAGATTCAGACCTCAGCACCACCCAGTGACAACAGACAGATCATCCAACATGTTCATATGTTAACTGCAAAATTAACTGATGAAAACAGTACAAAGGTTAAAGGACCACATGTGCTGTCAGTGAAAGCTGCAGCTTTATTGATAAAGACAAAAGGTCAAAAGTATTAATCAAACATGTAACTGTGTCACTATATATTAGCAGAAACAATACCTCAGTTTATTGTTTCAGAAAGTTGCTGGTCTCAGACCTGCACAGCTTCAGTTTTAAACACTGAATTTACTCAGCTGCATGAAGAGCACATTTGATTTGCTCTGACACAAATAAATAAAACCTGATGAAGGTCAAAGGTTGCCACCTGCTTGTTGAACTACTACAGTTTTTTGCAGATAGCGTGTTATTTATCATAAAGCAGTTCAGAGATATTCATACCAGAGTAACCAGAGAGAAGATGAATGCGATGAGCTTCAGTTTTCCTGGTGTTTCTTAAATGATGCCTCTCTTAGTGAGTCAACAGAACATCTGGCACAGGACAGCTGTGATGAAAGAAAGGGAAGAAGTTTCTCCAAACCTCTGGACCCAGGAAACCCAGCTTAGTCCTCGTGGTCTCCCTCACTAGTTTCCCCCCAAGGTGGATGTATCTGTTGACAATAATGTGGACTATTAAATGAAATGTTGGTCCCAAATTAAATGAAAAGAATAAATTACACTACTGTGACTGTAACCTTCTGCTGCTGTTTTTATTTAAAGTTTCCATGTTAGCAGGCTGTGGAGTGCTCTGTCAGTGTAATGGGTCTAAAACTCTTTAAATGTTCAGTTTTATATCATCTTCAGTCTTATGTTAAAATCTCAAAGGACAGCATTACATTTTTGATATTAACAGTAACTCTGGGCCTCTGTGGAGTGTGCAGCTGATCTCATCTCTGACTAAAAATGAATAACAACAACTAAGGAGTGCTGACTCATTCAAACATACAGATTATGAGAGTAACAATTGTGTAGCATTGCTTACTTGCTAGCAACAAGTCTCTACCACAGTGTGTATGCTAACGGTTAATCTCTAAAACGAATTAACAGCAGAGTGATTTTAGATGTTTTAGAACTATAAGATGATAAGCTGTTTTCTTTTTTATAATAGTGACATGGTTGTATTTACCTTAATTTAACAAGTCGTCAGTCGCGGTAAACCCATCAGCAGGTACACTGAAGTAGCCTGGCTACGTAAAAAGTGTAATGGGGCATGTTCGTTGTCACATCCAGTGGGTGTGTTGGCGGGAGCTTGACACAGACCCTCACCTCAAGTCACTATTGCGCAAGCTCTGGCTCCAAAAGTGCAACATGGCAGTTCCCACAAGTGTGAAATTTTGACTTCATTTTTGTACAATGAGAGGAAGTGCAGCCAGGTCATCCATCTTTTCTACAGTCATTGCTTTTTGCCAAAAGAAAACAAAACAAAGCAGTAACCATATTTGCAGCACAGGTGTAACAATTGGCTATAATATTTTAATAAATATATGTACAGGTAATCCCTTTGAATGAAAACCTTCAGTGTGCTTTTTTTCCACACGCCTCTGTCTGATTTCAATAAGAGTGGATACGCTTAATATGGTCAGCTCAGACAGCTCACATGCTAGGGTGCTTTTTTACTGCCTAAAGGAAGTCCGCTCTCAAAGTAAGAGAAACTTAAAAGGCCTTTTCACACAGTGGACAAACAAACAAAGTGTACAAAGTCTCATAAACCTGTAAGATAAAGAAGATTTAAGATAAAGAATTATTTTGAACTATGACTCATGGAAGCTACTCTAGTAGAGTCCAAGAGTAAAAATATGGAGCTGCATATGTGTAAATGCTTTAAAAGTTAATGTTAAAGCTTCTCAGTGCTCTTACACCCATACTGTTACCGGTTATGTTAATGTTTGGGCCAGTGAACCTTTGACCTCTACAGCAGGAAGGAGAACTGATTTATTATTCAAATATATCTTCTGAACTGCTAAATTATTTAAACTGCACTGATTTTGAAAACAAATCTCTGCAGACTAAAGTATTAAATCAACAAACAGATTTATGAATGATTACAGTTAGAATCGTTAAGTTTCCTAATAGTCAAGTCTGTTAAGTAAAGGGAAAAAATGTAATCGCTCAATATAGGATATTTGTGTTATTTATGATTGATTCTTTTAAAAACAAGCAACGGATATTTCGGCTTACTCACCTGTTAAGAAACCTGATAGAGCTGCAGCAGGTGTGTGGATGACTGGAGAGCCCGAGAATGGTATTTAAACAACCTGAGCCACGCCTGCTGCATACTGCACATTCCTGTCTCTTTGGTGTTATGTATCTCTTTCATTGTGCTGAGTGTGAATTCATCTCTTCCTGGTGATCAAGCATGTTAGTGAGACAATTGTATTAATCTTTGTGCATGAGTAAAATACCTTCAGTGGCTCGCACATGTTTCAGCAGAAATGAAAATGAAAATGAAATGAAAAGTTAAGTTTCCTTGTAAATAGTCAGTTTGCCTGCCGTGAGTCTTTAGGTTTCCAGTTACAGTAATATAATGCAGTATCATTAAGCTGTTGGTTTTATTATCAAATCATTAAGATCCAATCAGAGCATTTCTCAAAGCTATAAAGAATGGACTGCAAACCATCAAAGCTAATACAGGTCAATCAGTGAAAGTCGATAAAGTCTTCATCACAATCAGCTGATTTCAGATCTTTATTTATTTGTTTATTTTAATAATTTTACTATATTTAAATGAACAAAACTGCAACTTTTCATTTTCATTTTTTGAAAATTATAAGCGATCAAGAAGGGGTGTGCTGAAATTTGACACTTTTTAAGTTTTTGAGTCATAATAATAATAATAATTTCATAAAGATACTCACATAAATTTGAGTCCAGGTTCAAGTGCTGCTAGAAGTCCAAATGTCACAATTTAAAGACAAAATATGTTTGTTGTTCTGTAAAAGCTCTATTTCTAATTTGGAGCATCATAGTCAACATAATATAATATATATAATATTATTAAACTTAAACACATATATACACAAAGATTCAAACATAACAAAACATTAAGAAATGGACTATTGTTTATACATAAAAATTACAATACACACCAAAATGAGTTATAATGTATAAATAATATATGATAGCATATGACGGATTTGTCTTCCATGACCAGAAAAATCAAAGAATGAGTGAGCATTTTATACTTACTCTGCTAGTGTAAGCATATTAATTATAATAACTCAACTAGTAATTTATTTGTGGGTGGTTCTTGGATATTTAGCAAGTTATTTAGTCACCTGCCTGATTTGCTAAATTGCTGTTAAGTCCAACAATATATATTTTCTGAACAGAATTACATTTTGTATGGACAGGAGACTGGAGAGGACTGCTGGGGACAGGAAGAGACTGAACAGGCTGATCCGAAGGGCCAGCTCTGTTCTAGGATGCTCTCTGGACCCAGTGGAGGTGGTGAGTGACAGGAGAATGGTGGCTAAGCTGTCATCCCTGTTGGACAACATCTCCCACCCCATGCATGAGACTGTGACAGCACTGAGCAGCTCCTTCAGTGGGAGACTGCGGCACCCACGGTGTGGGACGGAGAGATTTCGCAGGTCTTTCCTCCCCACTGCTGTCAGACTCCACAACAAAGACTTTTGCAGCTGATCAAACACACACATCCACACATGTGCAATAACACTAATGTGCAATAATCTTTTCTGGCATCGTTGTATTTTTACTCAGTTGTATATAGCATTTGTATTCTATTTTTATCTTATTGTATATTTTATTCTATTTTATTCTGCTGTATATAGTATTTTATTTTATTCTATTCTGTACAGTTGTGTACTGTATTTATTCTTATCTTATTTTATTCTAATTTTTGCTTCATAACTTTTGCACTGTCCACTTCCTGCTGTGACAAAACAAATTTCCCACGTGTGGGACTAATAAAGGTTATCTTATCTTATCTTATCTTAATGCATACATATTATTAAAATATGGGCTATTACAGTTGTATTGATGTATAGCAACTTGAAATGCTCCAAAAAATGGCACTATAGCATGTAAAAATATAAAGTAAGCTCTGGCGGACTTGGTTCTATGGTAGGTCTTAAAGGGTTAAACAACCTGAGCCATGCCTGCTGCATACTGCACAATCCTAGCTCTTTGGTGCTACGTATATGTTTCATTGTGCTGAGTGTGAATTCATCTCTCCTTTGTGATCAAGCATGTTAGTGAGACAGCTTATGTGTGAGTTAAATACCTTCAATCACACCTTCATTCATTTCAGCGCAAATCAAAATGAAAGTTCTGCTTTCCTGTAAATAGTCAGTTTCCTTGCCATATGTTTTTAGTCTTCGTCTTGATGCATTCTCAATCATCCAGGAAAGTAAATCTCCAAAAGTTGAATCTGTTCATCTGGACGTAGCGTTTTGTGGGAGAAACGTTTCATCACTCATCCAAGTGACTTCTTCAGTCTCAGCTGACTGCAGGTTTCCCCAAACCTTATAAACAGTACATTTGCATAATGACTGAAACCAGCCCACTGAAGGAACAATGGGCTGTGAGGTCAGTTCCTTAATCATAATTATGCAAATTCCCATGACCATTGATCAACAATCACTGACCAAAACCCACTGATCAAAGAACACTGATCAATGGCCATGAGTACTCCTTGACTCCGCTGGTTTGAGCGCGGAGTCAAGGAGTACTCATGGCCCGATTGAAATATCCGTTGCTTGTTGCTTGTCTCTGGACCCAGTGGAGGTGGTGAGTGACAGGAGAATGGCGGCTAAGCTGTCATCCCTGATGGACAACATCTCCCACCCCATGCAGGAGACTGTGACAGCACTGAGCAGCTCCTTCAGTGGCTGCGGCACCCACGGTGTGGGACGGAGAGACTCCGCAGGTCTTTCCTCCCCACTGCTGTCAGACTCCACAACAAAGACTTCATCTGATCAAACACACACATCCACTAATGTGCAATAATCTTTTCTGGCATCGTTGTATTTTTACTCAGTTGTATATAGCATTTGTATTCTATTTTTATCTTATTGTATATTTTATTCTATTTTATCTTATTCTACTGTATATAGTATTTTTATTTTATTTTATTCTATTCTGTACAGTTGTGTACTGTATTTATTCTTATTTTATTCTAATTTTTGCTTCATAACTTTTGCACTGTCCACTTCCTGCTGTGAAAAAACAAATTTCCCACGTGTGGGACTAATAAAGGTTATCTTATCTTATCTTATCTTATCTTATCTTATCTTATCTTATCTTATCTTATCTTATCTTATCTTATCTTATCTTATCTTATCTTATACACACCCTGCATTTTTTTGCTTGTTAAAGAGTTGAAGCTCAGTCAGTTAGTTGAAGGTCATAACCTTTGTTTGTCCAGACAATCTATTGTGTAAGTGACTTTGAGCTGTGAAAGGATGGCCTACTACACACTTACAAAACACAGATACCAGGTTATTCATTATTATCTTTTTATTCATTTATATCCTTTTTATAAAGCTTTGAGTAGTGGCATTTGATTAAAGCATTTATTCAATATATTAGTTAAGGTTATTAGACATATTAGAATGGGCCTCTGTCGGGGGAAATCTCCCAAATAGAAGGCTGCCAAAGTAAAACAGAGACACAGTGAGACAATATAATCAATCACATGTACATGGGTGAACGTCTCTAATGAGAGTCACACAGTACTCTTCTTTATTGCAGGTTATATAGGCACGTAGGTTACTCAACAGGGCGGAGGCAGTCTCCGCCTGTTCTCAGAATATAGATTGCAAATGCATATCTTGCTAAAGAATATAGATTGCTTAACAGACAAATGCATATCTTGCTAAAACGTTCTGTTCATACTATACTAAACATCTGCTTAAGTGGAACTTTCCGTTCCTCTTTACACAGGAACTTGTCTTCACAGGCATATGATAAGCATAGGCAAGGCTTCATGTTTATCAGGGTGACTCGTCATTCAGAGTTTACACAAACACAAGCAAAGCATATTTGAATAATAAACAAAATCTTTTCACATTTCCCTCCTGTTGTTTAACTTTCACACTAGTTAAAACACCATTGGTTTATTATCTGTGCATGATTTCTTGCAGCGCATTTTTAATCAGCACGTCATACATTGGTGTATCACAGTATTTCAGTGTCAGGGGGATCATCATCATCTTCGTCCATGGGCAGTGTCAGGTATGCCTGCACATGAACTGCAACAACTTTATTAATCATTGATTGTACACATGGCAAAATACAAGAAGTAAAACAACAGAGTAGGAGTAGAAGAACTCCTACAAAAACCAGTCCTTTTATTAAAGAGATTTCCAGGAACCACTCAACAGCCAGGTAAGCCAATCTTCAGTGTTCGTGACATAGTCCTGTTGCTGAGCGTCCCTGAGTTGTTTCAGCGTGCGTAAGGCGTCGGTCATGTTGGAAGAGTGAACATTATCTGGAATGTATGTACAGCATGTGTTGTTAAAGAGTATACAGAGTCCTCCTTTTTCAGCCAGAATCATGTCCAGTGCGACTCGGTGTTGCATCACAGTTATGCGCAGGGCATCAATCTCTTCATTTTGTTGATTGTTGATTTTGCACGAGGCATTCAGGAACAGCCCAAAGCGGTAGTCCAAAGTTTCAATCCTTAACATGTTCTTTCCAGTGCCCACCCATGGAAACAGTGAGTGGAGGACCTTTTGTCCGGTGGTCCAAAGCTTAAATTCCTCTGGCACATCACTGCCATAGATGGGGTCATGTGGTTGCACTGTGGAGACGTCTCGTCGTTGTCTTGTAGTCTGAGAGCTATTTACAGCTGACATCCTGAAGGTGTGGCCTGAAATGAAGATTGGGGCACAGGTGCCCATCCATCCGGGTGGTAGTATGAAGTAGGCACGTTGTCCACACAGCCAGGCCATTCCCTGCACCCAGTAGGTGCCATTGCTGGGCGCGGACGTGTTTACAGGTGCGCCCTGTCCGTTGGCAGCGGTTCGGTTACAGTTGGTGGTGTTGCCTAGGGGTCTGTTACCGTTGTCTTGTCGGTAACACATGGAGTGGTTCTTCCCTGGGGTTTGGTCCAAGAACACTCGGAAGTGAATGGACGTGTTCCGATTCGTCACGTTGAAGTTGATCCAGAAGAGCTGGTCACACGTTCCGTTGTCAAGTCCACCGTTTTCGACGGTGATTATCTCGTATCGGGGTGGTCCCTGAAAGATACTAAAAAGGTTAAGCGAATAGATGATAGAGCTTGTCTCATTAATGATGATTTTCTTATGTTGATAGCCAACGCCCGAAAAGCTGGCGGCACGTTTGGCTTGTGTTTTGTTCTTTATTGTCCTCGAAAAGTGCGAGGAGTCCTGCTAGGAGCAGGAGGACAGCTGCTAGGACGGCGAGTGTCTTCATGACAGCCAAGCACACCTAGATCCTCGGGTGAGTAGACTACTGGCGAGAAGTAGAGGGCGGGATATACCCAATCAGCCCTCTCTTCACCAGGTAGATCACCAGAAGGAAGGGGTGCTGGAGTCTGAGTCTAGGCCGTCACTCACTTTCTTGCAGTGGCTTTGGTGAATCCAAGATGGTCTCTCTGCTATTTTACAGGCGGTTGGTGTGGTGATAAGCACTTGGTATGGGCCTTCCCAACGGGGCGAGCTCCAATTCTTTCTGTGGAGAACTTGAATCAGGACCCAATCACCTGGCTTCAACCTGCAAGATACTGGAGAAGATTCAGAAGGCAGTTTATTGTTTAAAACAATATCTTTGTTTTCCAGCAGTTTTGACATCCATTCTGCTAGTGTGGTCTCTCTGATTGATTTATCTAAAGGTTCACTTGTGATTGGCAGTGGAAATGGTCTGCCATGAATGATTTCAAAAGGCGTAAGTTTTTGTGAACCTTGTGTTAATCTCATCCACATTTTTACTAGGCCTATGCACTCTGGCCATGGCCTTCCTGTTTCTTCCATACATTTTCTAAGCCTCTGTTTTATTGTGCTGTTTGTCCTTTCTACTAGGCCGGCACTTTGGGGATGATAAACACAGTGATTTTTGATGCTGAATCCTAGTGCTTCAGAGACTTTGCTGATTACCTCATTGACAAAGTGTGTCCCATTATCTGATCTTATCAGAGTGGGGATGCCATATGTTGGAATAAAATGGTTACATAAGCATTTTGCTGAAGTTTCGAAATTTAGGGTGTAAAAGTGTTTTGGAGATTATATCTCCTATCCCTCCTGTTGACGCATGGAGAGTAACTCCATGTGTCACTAAGGCTGCTGTTTTGTGTAGAGATTTTGGAAGTATTGGTTTTCCTTCACAAATCATCAAGTCATCTCTTAGTTGCGCTCCGCATTTCAGCCATTTCTTTTGCTCAGCTGTGGGAGCTGCTTTTTGTTCATCCTTTGTCAGTAAAATTGTTTCCTTTGTAATTTCATAGTCATTCTTCTGATGTGCTGCACACTTGCAAACTGCTAAATGTGGCATCACATGAGGAGTTTCCTCCCATGTAAACAGATGTGTGCCATGATAAAACCTTCTCCACACACTAGAAACAAAAACTAATTTCAACCGTTGTTACATCTTATTCACTTATTTTATAATACAGTTATTTTTCAAATCTAATATCAATCAACTAATTTGCATATCAGCTTATAATGCGCTAAATTGACAGGTCAACAGAAATGCACGTTCAAAAGATTATCACAAAGAGAATTTCCTCCATACAGTAAATTACTTGTGTTGCATCAATCAAGGAGAAAGCGTCTCACAATTTATTGTATTACCAACTAAATTTATTGTCTGATCACTGCTTGGTCATACCAGACTCTCTCTGTGTCTTTATTTTTCCTTCTCTGTTTTCACAAACGTTTCACCTATTGTCCTGCAAGCTGGAGAGTTAAATGTCAGTAGTGGGTAAATTCAGCAGTTGATAACAAAACTATTAAGTTTTTCCTGTTTTAACACCAATGTGAGATATAGAGGCGCACATATAGTGTGTGCTCTAGTGTAAGCTGCTCTTCATTGCATGTATGTGTGTTAGCACGCTTGCATGCAGGGCCTCTGGGCCTGTCTCACCCAAAAGGGCATTTTCTTAACAGTTGCCTTTCACTCGCGTGTGTTAAGAAAGGCAAATGTGCTTGTAGCAGTTGTGAGATTATATTACATTATACCTGTAATCAAAATGAGTGAATCATGATACTGCTGTAGGCCACATCATACTTCTTGTGTAATCAGTATGTAGTTTTAGTTTGCATCACACTTCTTAGTTAAAAGAATGTGAAAATCATTAGATTTATTAGATAGGTTTGTATTATCCTATACTGCTGATTTACTGTGAGTTACACTGTTTCATGACATTTCATACCGCTGAGTTATGAAAAGAGTATTGTGTTCAGAGAGCAGGGGCCTCTCTTTTTTTTTTTTTTTTTGTGATAGTAAAGAGAACAGAGCACATGCCACGGGAGCGTCACCCCCACCTTTGGTGGAAGCAGAAAAACAGGGAGCCAAGGTCATAACTCAGGCTCACAAAGAGTCAGAAAGAATGTGAATACTTAGTTTTGTGGCTGTGGCGCATTTTGTATAGCTTCTTTTCTTTGTTTAGTAGCTTTCTGCCTTCACCTGAGGGTGTGCCCTAAGCATGTGACTTCAGGTCTCCATAATTGGAGTTTATTTAAAGATAAATAAGATGATTTCATATATTGCTCGCAGATCATGCACTAGACGATATATTGCAGTATTAGCCTGCTTCAATACTTAAACAAAACATCACTCTTTGTTTGTTTTATTATTATTATTATTTTAAATTCTCCTGTCTCAAAACAGAAAATGAAATTGTAGTTGTTCTTGGCTGAGAAACACAAAACCTTTCTTCTTTTTTTTTTTTTGTTCAAAACAAGAAACTAAGTTTTAATTTCTCAGCCTTGTCACATCAAACAAAACAGATAACCCAGCTCTCAGCTGGCTCTGGACTTATCATCATCAAGGACGCATGGTGAGAGCTACTTCAGAAGTTACAGTACTCATCACTCAAGCAACATTTCAAAAAAACAAAAGAAACAAAAAACAAAACTCAGCACACTGCACAGAGAACAACAACAAGACATAACTGAAGATGTTGTTCTTGTTTGTTCTCCTTGAATTTTAGAATAAAGTTATTACATCTGCATTAGTAAATCATATGCCTAATCATTATGTGCAACTTGCTCATCAGCTTGGTAGTGTCCACATATTTAATTCATTTTATTCAGCTTCTCAAACCTGTAGCTTTAGCTGTTGTATACAGGGTTTGGCTCATTAGTTGTTAGTATAGGTTTGCTCTTCATCTTAACAAAGTCTCATCTAAGATGACAGGTTTACAAGCAGGTCAAGTGTCTCTATGCACCTGATTAGTGTAGTTATTTCCTTATTTTCTTCATCTCCTATATCATTGTACTGAGTTTGAGCAAACCTTAAGCTTGAATCAGACTACTTTTAACAATCATCCACCTCACATCATAACTGACTGAGGTGCCTCTTCCTATTAATAGTATGTCATTATTTAATGTTATCATTGTATTGTTTTTCCTTTTTTATAACAGCAATAGTATATCACAATACACTACTTTACTACTAATATACAATAGTATATTAGTTTATATTTTATTATGTATCCATCAAAGGCCTGTGTGAACCTGCAGCTTCACACCTTCCCAAGCTGGAGACATTTTCCTTGGCTGAACAATGACACAGCCTTAATATGCCTTATGCATCTCTTTTTTTTTTGATATATTTTGTGTGAATTATCTGGTTTCATGCATTCTATTCATTCAGCTTGGTTGTCTTCCCAATTTTGTTTCATTGCTTTAATTTAAGTTAACCTTAATTTAACCTTTTGTTTATTCCACTTCATTCCTCTTTCCATGCTTTAAAATATTACAACTCTTGTGTATGCTTTGATTTCTTTTTAGCTTCCTTTTCAGTATTTATTTCTGCTTGGAGGGTTTCTTATAATTTTGTTAATCCATTTTCCCTCCCACTTGGGACATTTAGGTTTTCTTTGGATTTCTCCATCTATATGCACTAATTTGTCCGGCGCCTGGACATTTCTTTTCTAGCCACTGCTCGTCAGCAGTGAGTTTTGTTGCTTTATTTCCCATTTTCTTATTTGTTTTATATGTTTATTTCTACTTATTTTATTTCTTTCTTTATGTATTTAGCGCTTAGTAATACACACACACACCTGCGGCGCTTTCACTGGCACGAGAACAGAGAGAGGTGGCCGACACGCCCTTCTACTACGTCTCTAATGAGAGTCACACAGTACTCTTCTTTATTGCAGGTTATATAGGCACGTAGGTTACTCAACAGGGCGGAGGCAGTCTCCGCCTGTTCTCAGAATATAGATTGCAAATGCATATCTTGCTAAAGAATATAGATTGCTTAACAGACAAATGCATATCTTGCTAAAACGTTCTGTTCATACTATACTAAACATCTGCTTAAGTGGAACTTTCCGTTCCTCTTTACACAGGAACTTGTCTTCACAGGCATATGATAAGCATAGGCAAGGCTTCATGTTTATCAGGGTGAATCGTCATTCAGAGTTTACACAAACACAAGCAAAGCATATTTGAATAATAAACAAAATCTTTTCACAGCCTCTGTCTGGTAAGAGGTCAGAAGCTTTAGCTGGTGAGGTGAAACAGAGTGCATTTGAGGTTGAGACACCCACACACACACAGACACATACACAGTAGTTAGACTCATGTTTAGGTAAGAGTTCAAATAATAGTTTGCAAGCTTGCAACTGCAATGTGTGCCTGCATAAGTGACAGTTTGCCTTAGGACGTGCTGCTGATGTTCCAGAGATAAGCCAGAGTCAGAAGATGAACAGGAAGCACCTGGCGTGGAGACGGAGAAAATGTTCTTTTTGAATGTGTTAAAGGTTGTGGTTTTGAAACTTATGGATGTAATGTATCTGCTTTGATGCATGAGGGGACGTAATAATACCCTGATGTTATAAAAACAACTGCCTGTGTATTATTGGGCGGAGATCGATGCTGATTGTGTGCAGTGTTCATCTCCCCACACGTGTGTTCATTAAAATCATTGTTTGATCAAGCTCTTCTGGACCATCATTGTTTTGTTCTCATCCTCAATATTCTGAACACGTGACAGTTCCTTGTGTTTTTTGTTGATTTAAGTCCCTGCCATGCTTTGCTTTTGTTTGCGTTTTGCTTTTCACTATTAATAAAACTCACTCACAGCTACTCAGTGTCGTCAGTGCTTGCATTTGGGTCCGCTCTCTTCTCTTTCCACATGGTTTTCCTCACAAATCATGCCAAAAAGACATGGAATGTTCCTAAAACATTACCCAGTCCATGTCAGTAGCCTGCAGAGTTTTTGTTCTTATTAAGATCTGATGTGTTTTCAAAGTGTTCCTTTAATTTTTTGGAGCAGTGTATTTTACTACTGTGCCAAATTCTACATGTGCCAAAACTATGCCAAAACTAACAGCCTAGAACAGGCTAAAGTTAATTGTTAACAGATCATTTTCTTCACTGAAAAACTATAGAGAGTCTATAGAGACTGTCTGTAAACTTTCAAGTCATTGTGCTCCATGATTCTGCTTGCTAAAGCTGCTGGACAGGAAAGGTTTAACCTCCTGAGACCCAAACTCTTCTACGACATGCATTTTTAATTTTTCTTTGATATTTGGGCATACTGGGGCCCGATGAATGTATAAACAAAGAATTTCCAGATTTTTTTTTTACCTTATTTTTGTTTTTAAGAAAAATGAGAGCCACAAATGAGGATATTCATTTAAAATTTTGATAGAACAGTAGCAGTATAATGTCCTCGTAAGTGGATATCAGGCCCATGTAGAGCAAAATTGAGTATTTTGGTCAAAATGACCAAAAATGTGATGTCCACATATGTGGACGGCAGGTCCTAGGAGGTTAAAATATTAACAGGGACTTCCAGTATGGCAGTGAGCTGAGTGGACGTGTGTTAACCTGCTCTGCTACCTTGTTGGCTAAATCCTGCTTAAATATTGTACTTGAGTTGGTGAAACACCCCCATTTTGACATATAAGTTTGGGGTAATGCCTGTGTTACAGAAGAAAGTCAGCCAAGGGTGGAATAAAAATCTTGAAGCTAAACTGTCTGACTTTACGAGGTCAAGGGCTAGCAAGCAATCATCAGCTAACAGTGAGGCCATGGACCCCGACGAAGGTAATGTTAGCATGACTCCAGTGGTTAATACGCCCAATAGAAGCAATGATACGCAGGAGAGTCCAGCCCCACATCGGCCATCATTCTGACTGCTATCAACAATATGAAAACAGTTTTCCACCAGGTTGGATGGCATATTGTCTGCTATTGAGAGTGTGAGGAAAGACAGTACTGACTGTGTAGAGTGAATCACAGAAGCAGAAACAATTATTTCGAAAGCTGAAGACAACATCGCGTCCCTCCAAAGAAAAATACAAGTCAAATAAAAATGAAAATAAAGACTTGGAGGAAAAACTGCTGGACCTGGAGATGAGATCAAGGTGCTCCAATGTGAGACTTGTCAATCTACCAGAGGGAGCATAGGTCGAGGACACTGTGGAGAGTTGGCTGCCGGGGGCACTGGAGCTGCCGCTGGGGCGTACAACACTAATGTTGGAGAGGCTTCACAGAATTTAGCCAGGAGCCCACAACAATCCTGCACAGCAAACATTGTTAATAAGGTTTGTGAGCTTCAGAGATGAAGAATTGGTGATGAGAGCTGCTAAGACAAAAAGAGTTGGTTAAGGTTAGGAATAAGGTTATGGTTAGCATTAAAGCCTACATATTTTTCACTTTTGACTATATTTTACAAACTATATTTATTGTTCGGATCAACAGTACCAACATTACACAACTGTGAGAAGAATTGAGTTTACAGGTAGGTCTAAGAAAAGTCACACCAACAGTGCAGAAGTACAATGTTGAGTTTAATGTTAAGTTGAAGTGATTTAAATACTATTCTCGGGCTCTCCAGTCATCCACACACCTGCTGCAGCTCCAACAGGTCTCTTAACAAGGAAATAAGCAGAAATATCTGTCACTTGTTTTTAAAAGACTCGACCATTAAGAAGACAAATATTCTATAGTTCATTCATTTTATTATTAGACTTTAATTTAAATAATTTAAAATAAATCTATTTGTTGATTCAATAATTCAGTGTGCTGAGATCTGTTTTAATATTCTATGTATTCAGTCTGTGGCTCAGTGGGAAGGTGTGGCACATTCCAGAAATCAGAGATATCCTTTGTATTGGTCTTTCACGTGGAATTCCAATAAAATTGATTCATGTTTGTGGCTGTAATGTGACAAAATGTGGAAAAGTTCAAGGGAGCCGAATGCTTTTGCAAGCCACTGTAGATTTTGAAGTATGCATTTGATAAGGTCCTACATGGACATGTCCCACATTTTTAAATGAGTTTACTAATCAGCGGAGAAAAAAAAGGGAGTCTGGAATACTAAAATCATTCAGTGTAATGTTTTAGTTTTCAATTATTTTCTTGGATAGAAAATTAGACCTTGTGCTATATTATTAAACTTAAACACATATATACACACAGATTCAAACATAACAAAACATTAAGAAATGGACTATTGTATATACACAAAAAATATAATACACACCAAAATGAGTTATTATGCATACATAATATATGATAGCATATTATGGATTTGTCTTCCATGACCAGAAAAATCAAAGAATGAGTGTGCATTTCATACTTACTCTGCTAAGTGTAAGCATATTAAATATGACAACTCAACTAGTAATTTATTTGTGGGTGGTTCTTGGATATTTAGCTAGTTATTTTGTCACCTGCCCAATTTGACCTTAAGCTAACTAAGCTGGAGAGAATCTTAGACCTACTGTATGCTAATGTCAAGGATGCATTCAGCTCCTCCTCCCTCCCCCCACTTGGAAGATCAGATCATAACCTGATTCACCTCACCCCCTGCTATGTGCCAATTGTAAGGAGGGAACCTGTGACCACAGAGAGCATTAGGAGGTGGTCAGAGGAGGTCTTAGCGGAACTACACTGCTGTTTTGAGGTGACCAACTGGGACACTCTGTGAGTCTCACGCTGAGGACATCAATGGGCTTACTGAGTGTATCACTGACTACATAGCTTTCTACAGAAACTACAGCAGAACAGAGAGGTGTGGAATGGAATGAAGCCCATCACTCGATTCAGGCCAACCAACAGCAGGGGAGCTGAGGGAGGTGAGAATAGAGCTAATGAGTTGTGTCGGGGGAAATCTCCCAAATAGAAGGCTGCCAAAGTAAAACAGAGACACAGTGAGACAATATAATCAATCACATGTACATGGGTGAACGTCTCGAGAGAGAGTCACACAGTACTCTTCTTTATTGCAGGTTATATAGGCATGTAGGTTACTCAACAGGGCGGAGGCAGTCTCCGCCTGTTCTCAGAATATAGATTGCAAATGCATATCTTGCTAAAGAATATAGATTGCTTAACAGACAAATGCATATCTTGCTAAAACGTTCTGTTCATACTATACTAAACATCTGCTTAAGTGGAACTTTCCGTTCCTCTTTACACAGGAACTTGTCTTCACAGGCATATGATAAGCATAGGCAAGGCTTCATGTTTATCAGGGTGAATCGTCATTCAGAGTTTACACAAACACAAGCAAAGCATATTTGAATAATAAACAAAATCTTTTCACATTTCCCTCCTGTTGTTTGACTTTCACACTAGTTAAAACACCATTGGTTTATTATCTGTGCATGATTTCTTGCAGCGCATTTTTAATCAGCACGTCATACATTGGTGTATCACAGCATTTCAGTGTCAGGGGGATCATCATCATCGTCGTCCATGGGCAGTGTCAGGTATGCCTGCACATGAACTGCAACAACTTTATTAATCATTGATTGTGCACATGGCAAAATACAAGAAGTAAAACAACAGAGTAGGAGTAGAAGAACTCCTACAAAAACCAGTCCTTTTATTAAAAGAGATTTCCAGGAACCACTCAACAGCCAGGTAAGCCAATCTTCAGTGTTCGTGACATAGTCCTGTTGCTGAGCGTCCCTGAGTTGTTTCAGCGTGCGTAAGGCGTCGGTCATGTTGGAAGAGTGAACATTATCTGGAATGTATGTACAGCATGTGTTGTTAAAGAGTATACAGAGTCCTCCTTTTTCGGCCAGAATCATGTCCAGTGCGACTCGGTGTTGCATCACAGTTATGCGCAGGGCATCAATCTCTTCATTTTGTTGATTGTTGATTTTGCACGAGGCATTCAGGAACAGTCCAAAGTTTCAATCCTTAACATGTTCTTTCCGGTGCCCACCCATGGAAACAGTGAGTGGAGGACCTTTTGTCCGGTGGTCCAAAGCTTAAATTCCTCTGGCACATCACTGCCATAGATGGGGTCATGTGGTTGCAGTGTGGAGACGTCTCGTCGTCGTCTTGTAGTCTGAGAGCTATTTACAGCTGACATCCTGAAGGTGTGGCCTGAAATGAAGATTGGGGCACAGGTGCCCATCCATCCGGGTGGTAGTATGAAGTAGGCACGTTGTCCACACAGCCAGGCCATTCCCTGCACCCAGTAGATGCCGTTGCTGGGCGCGGACGTGTTTACAGGTGCGCCCTCTCCGTTGGCAGCGGTTTGGTTACAGTTGGTGGTGTTGCCTAGGGGTCTGTTACCGTTGTCTTGTCGGTAACACATGGAGTGGTTCTTCCCTGGGAGTTGGTCCAGAAACACTCGGAAGTGGATGGATGTATTCCGGTTTGTCACGTTGAAGTTGATCCAGAAGAGCTGGTCACACGTTCCGTTGTCAAATCCAGCGTTTTCGACGGTGGTTACCTCGTATTGGGGTGGTCCCTGGAAGATACTAAAAAGGTTAAGCGAATAGATGATAGAGCTTGTCTCATTAATGATGATTTTCTTATGTTGATAGCCAACGCCCGAAAAGCTGGCGGCACGTTTGGCTTGTGTTTTATTCATGTAGTTTCCATAAAAAATGGGATGTGTCGAGGTGCATGGCATGTGGGAGCAGACGTAACATGCAGTGTTATTAGGCTCTCCCTTAGTTCTGTCATGTACGTAGCGGTACCATGCGTTATTCATCCATGGGTGAATGTGGTCTTGTGTCATGTCACGGAGGTGTGAATTGTCATGCGTCCATCTCGTCCGTAGGTGGTGCTGTTTGTCTTCTGTACCATCCTCTAGAAACATGAGGAGTCCTGCTGAGAGTAGGAGGACAGCCACGAGGACAACAAGCGTCTTCATGGCGACCAAACACACCTAGGTCCTCAGGTGAGTAGACTACTGGCAAGAAGAAGAGGGCGGGATATACCCAATCAGCCCTCCCTTCACCAGTCAGATCACCTGAGGGTAGGGGTGCCGGCGTCTATGAGTCTGGGCTGTCACTCACTTTCTTGCAGTGGCTTTGGTGAATCCAAGATGGTCTTTCTGCCATTTTACAGGCGGTTGGTGTGGTGATAAGCACTTGGTATGGGCCTTCCCAGCGGGGCGAGCTCCAATTCTTTCTATGGAGAACTCGAATCAGGACCCAATCACCTGGCTTCAACCTGCAAGATACTGGAGAAGATTCAGAAGGCAGTTTATTGTTTAAAACAATATCTTTGTTTTCCAGCAGTTTTGACATCCATTCTGCTAGTGTAGTTTCTCTGATTGATTTATCTAAAGGTTCACTTGTGATTGGCAGTGGAAATGGTCTGCCATGAATGATTTCAAAAGGCGTAAGTTTTTGTGAACCTTGTGTTAATCTCATCCACATTTTTACTAGGCCTATGCACTCTGGCCACGGCCTTCCTGTTTCTTCCATACATTTTCTAAGTCTCTGTTTTATTGTGCCGTTAGTTCTTTCCGCTAATCCTGCACTTTGCGGGTGATAAGCACAGTGATTTTTGATGCTGAATCCTAGTGCTTCAGAGACTTTGCTGATTACCTCATTGACAAAGTGTGTCCCATTATCTGATCTTATCAGAGTGGGGATGCCATATGTTGGAATAAAATGGTTACATAAGCATTTTGCTGAAGTTTTGAAATTTAGAGTGTAAAAGTGTTTTGGAGATTATATCTCCTATCCCTCCTGTTGACGCATGGAGAGTAACTCCATGTGTCACTAAGGCTGCTGTTTTGTGTAGAGATTTTGGAAGTATTGGTTTTCCTTCACAAATCATCAAGTCCTCTCTTAGTTGCGCTCCGCATTTCAGCCATTTCTTTTGCTCAGCTGTGGGAGCTGCTTTTTGTTCATCGTTTGTCAGTAAAATTGTTTCCCTTTGTAATTTCATAGTCATTCTTCTGATGTGCTGCACACTTGCAAATTGCTAAATGTGGCATCACATGAGGAGTTTCCTCCCATGTAAACAGATGTGTGCCATGATAAAACCTTCTCCACACACTAGAAACAAAAAACTAATTTCAACCGTTGTTACATCTTATTCACTTATTTTATAATCAGAGATGGGCAGTAACGCGTTACTTGTAATGTGTTACTGTAATCTGATTACTTTTTTAAAGTAACGAGTAATGTAAGGGATTACCATTGCAAAAACGGTAATTAGATTACCGTTGCTTTCACGTAGGAACGCTGCGTTACTGCGTTACTAAAACCGTGATTTTTTGCGAGAACGTCTCATGACAGTGACGTAAGCGAGTGTGACGTTCGTGACAACAGCTGTCTGCAGATCATAATATATCGAGTGCGTGACAGAGTGTAGCATGCAGCGTTTAAAGCGTGGAAGTACTGACCTTATTTTGAGTTTGATTCCATAAAAAGTGACAAAAACATTAGTGTCCGTTGTGCGTGGAAGAAAACTTCTTTTACAGCGAAAAAAAACCCTTAACTTCCAAGCAAGCGCCGAGTGCGCTACGACTGTAATGGGAAATTCACAGAGAAACTCGCGGAGTCTTCAACTGACCGCTGCGGCACACCTGCACCAGGGTAAACCTCCGCCTACTCCCGTCCCACTTTACAGGTGAAAATAGAGCAACTAGCCTTTGACTTTATTTATTTTCTGCTGTGTTTTACTTGCATCTATTTGAAAGAGTGAGTGTAAACACAAAAAAATCTTTTATTTTATGTGCTGGAATGTGCAGAAAATAGGTTTAAATGTTAAACAAATTTCTTCCAGTCAGAGAATGTTGCATATAATTAAATTTTTTGCTTGATGCATAAAGTTAAAAGATTAAAACTAATAAAACAAGTTTTAAAAAGAGACATTTCCATTTGATTACATTTTGTATGATGGATTATGCAGAAAAAGTAGAATTGGGCTGAAAGATCTATCGCTTTATCACCTATTCAGGTTGTAAATCGTGTTTTTAAAAAGTAACTAAGTAACTAAGTAACTAATTACTTTTGAAAATAAGTAATCAGTAAAGTAACGGGATTACTTTTTGGGGGAAGTAATCAGTAATTAGTAACTGATTACTTTTTTCAAGTAACTTGACCAACACTGTTTATAATACAGTTATTTTTTCAAATCTAATATCAATCAACTACTTTGCATATCAGCTTATAATGCGCTAAATTGACAGGTCAACAGAAATGCACGTTCAAAAGATTATCACAAAAGAGAATTTCCTCCATACAGTAAATTACTTGTGTTGCATCAATCAAGGAGAAAGTATCTCACAATTTATTGTATTACCAACTAAATTTATTGTCTGATCACTGCTTGGTCATACCAGACTCTCTCTGTGTCTTTATTTTTCCTTCTCTGTTTTCACAAACGTTTCACCTATTGTCCTGCAAGCTGGAGAGTTAAATGTCAGTAGTGGGTAAATTCAGCAGTTGATAACAAAACTATTAAGTTTTTCCTGTTTTAACACCAATGTGAGATATAGAGGCGCACATATAGTGTGTGCTCTAGTGTAAGCTGCTCTTCATTGCATGTATGTGTGTTAGTACGCTTGCATGCAGGGCCTCTGGGCCTGTCTCACCCAAAGGGCATTTTCTTAACAGTTGCCTTTCACTTGCGTGTGTTAAGAAAGGCAAATGTGCTTGTAGCAGTTGTGAGATTATATTACATTATACCTGTAATCAAAATGAGTGAATCATGATACTGCTGTAGGCCACATCATACTTCTTGTGTAATCAGTATGTAGTTTTAGTTTGCATCACACTTCTTAGTTAAAAGAATTTGAAGACCATTAGATTTTTTAGATAGGTTTGTATTATCCTATACTGCTGATTTACTGTGAGTGAGTTACACTGTTTCATGACATTTCATACTGCCGAGTTATGAAGAGAATATTGTATTCAGAGAGCAGGGGCCTCTCTCTTTTTTTTTTTCCTTTTTTTTTTCAAAACAAGAAACTAAGTTTTAATTTCTCAGCCTTGTCACATAAAACAAAACAGATAACCCAGCTCTCAGCTGGCTCTGGACTTATCATCATCAAGGACACAAAAGAAAAAGAAAAGCTGCTGCCAGAAACAGAGCAGAAGTGTGAGGAAAAAACTGAGCTCACAGACAGCTGCATGTGTGACCTTTAATATGCAGCTTCTGCTCTAAAAACAAAATAAAATAAAAAAATGTGTAACTTGCTCATCAGCTTGGTAGTGTCCACATATTTAATTCATTTTATTCAGCTTCTCAAACCTGTAGCTTTAGCTGTTGTATACAGGGTTTGGCTCATTAGTTGTTAGTATAGGTTTGCTCTTCATCTTAACAAAGTCTCATCTAAGATGACAGGTTTACAAGCAGGTCAAGTGTCTCTATGCACCTGATTAGTGTAGTTATTTCCTTATTTTCTTCATCTCCTATATCATTGTACTGAGTTTGAGCAAACCTTAAGCTTGAATCAGACTACTTTTAACAATCATCCACCTCACATCATAACTGACTGAGGTGCCTCTTCCTATTAATAGTATGTCATTATTAATGTTATCATTGTATTGTTTTTCCTTTTTATAACAGCAATAGTATATCACAATACACTACTTTACTACTAATATACAATAGTATATTAGTTTATATTTTATTATGTATCCATCACGGGTCTGTGTGAACCTGCAGCTTCACACCTTCCCAAGCTGGAGACATTTTCCTTGGCTGAACAATGACACAGCCTTAATATGCCTTATGCATCTCTCTTTTTTATTTGATATATTTTGTGTGAATTATCTGGTTTCATGCATTCTATTCATTCAGCTTGGTTGTCTTCCCAATTTTGTTTCATTGCTTTAATTTAAGTTAACCTTAATTTAACCTTTTGTTTATTCCACTTCATTCCTCTTTCCATGCTTTAAAATATTACAACTCTTGTGTATGCTTTGATTTCTTTTTAGCTTCCTTTTCAGTATTTATTTCTGCTTGGAGGGTTTCTTATAATTTAGTTAATGCGGAGGGGCTACATTTTCCCTCTCACGTGGGACATTTAGTTTTCTTTGGATTTCTCCATCTATATGCACTAATTTTTCCGGCGCCTGGACATTTTTTTTCTAGCCACTGCTCGTCAGCAGCGAGTTTTGTTGCTTTATTTCCCATTTTCTTATTTGTTTTATATGTTTATTTCTACTTATTTTATTTCTTTCTTTATGTATTTAGCGCTTAGTAATACACACACACACCTGCGGCGCTTTCACTGGCACGAGAACAGAGAGAGGTGGCCGACACGCCCTTCTACTTTGGAGCTATTCTCAAAAGCGGTGTCGGCTTTATGTGATAAAACACGACCTTCCTCTCAGTTCACCAGTACTTCAGCGACCAACAGTAAACAAATCAGTGGAATAGTTCAGCCTCCTTATTGTGCTGTAGAAATCAACTTATTCCACCACAAAGATAGACAATAAAAGACAGACAGTTTTAACGCGCGTTCACGCTACCAGCTTCCTTAAAGCGAGCGCAGTGCTTCCAGCCTCTCTAGGCGAGCTTATAGGCCTATTTTTACCCTTTCGGGGAGCTACCAATCATTCTTAGACGAGCTCAATATTTATTTTACTGCTTCCAACCCTCTGCGGGCGAGCCTTCTGCTTCCAGCCCTTCTTGGGCGAGCTATTTCTTTTAAGTTTCGTTTTCGTTTTTGCGCAAACCTTTATTATCTCAAAGTGGTCTGTCTTACCTTGGCGCTGGTTTCTTCAGATGCACCTGATCAGCCCCCGACGGTGCGGACCGCTTGTAAAACGTTGACCAAGACCCGAATTCACGCTCTTGGGTTTTATCACACACCTAGTGCGTGAGCTGCCGGCAGACTTCAACGTGGGCTTCTCGCACCGACGGGACCTGGTGAGGCGCCTCTTATGGGAGCTGCTTTAAATAGGCTGTCTCATCCGGCTTCGAAGGACCAAGAAATGTCGGGGGAAATCTCCGAAATAGAAGGCTGCCAAAGTAAAACAGAGACACAGTGAGACAATATAATCAATCACATGTACATGGGTGAACGTCTCGAGAGAGAGTCACACAGTACTCTTCTTTATTGCAGGTTATATAGGCATGTAGGTTACACAGCAGACGGAGGCAGTCTCCGCCTGTTCTCAGAATATAGATTGCAAATGCATATCTTGCTAAAGAATATAGATTGCTTAACAGACAAATGCATATCTTGCTAAAACGTTCTGTTCATACTATACTAAACATCTGCTTAAGTGGAACTTTCCGTTCCTCTTTACACAGGAACTTGTCTTCACAGGCATATGATAAGCATAGGCAAGGCTTCATGTTTATCAGGGTGAATCGTCATTCAGAGTTTACACAAACACAAGCAAAGCATATTTGAATAATAAACAAAATCTTTTCACAAGTTGAATCTGTTTTTCAACAGATTCGACACCACAGTGTCTGCTCACACCCCCACAACCTCACCTATAGTCAGACTGGAATCCAGAGCCACACCACTGTGCCAGCCTCTCTCTTCACATGGCGCTGTTGCCTCCTGTGAGATTCCTGACACCCCTCCCCCACCCATCACCTTCACTCAATACCAGGTTCAGAGGAAAATGAGGAGACTTCACTCAGGCAAGTCTGCTGGACCAGACGGAGTGAGTCCCCGTGTCCTCAAGGCCTGTGCCCCCCAGCTTTGTGGAGTCTTCCATAAACTGTTAAGTTTGAGTCTGCAGAGGGTCCCAGTGCTGTGGAAGACAAAATGCCTCGTCCCTGTACCAAAGATGCCACGTCCAAGTGGTCCCCAGGATTACAGGCCTGTGGCACTGACCTCCCAAATCATGAAGACCCCGGAAAGGCTCATCCTGGACCAGCTCTGACGCATAGTCAGACCACATCTGGATGCCCTTCAATTTGCTTACCAGCCCTGTCTCGGAACAGAGGGCGCCACCATCTATCTGCTCAATCGTGTCTACACCTACCTGGACCAGCCGGCGAGCACTGTGAGGGTCATGTTTTTTTACTTTTCCAGTGCATTCAACACCATCAGGCCGACCCTCCTGGGTGATAAGCTAACAGCGATGCAGGTGGATGCTTCTCTGGTGTCCTGGATTGTTGATTACCTAACATGTAGACCACAATATGTGCGTCTTTCACATTGTGAGTCTGACAAGGTAATCAGCAACACAGGGGCACCACAAGGGACTGTCCTCCCCCCCTTCCTCTTCCCCCTCTACACTACAGACTTCAGCCACTGCACAGAGACCTGCCATCTTCAGAAGTTTGCTGATGACTCTGTAGTGGTTGGATGCATCAGCAGGGATGATAAGCAGTGTTGGGCAAGTTACTTTGAAAAAGTAATTAATTATAGTTACTAGTTACTTCTTCAAGAAAGTAACTGAGTTAGTAACCGAGTTGCAAGACTCTAAAAGTAATTAGTTACTTGAAAAGTAACTATTGTGTTACTTTTGAATGCACCCTCTGGGGTCCAGGGTATCATTGGCCATTTTTAATTACTTCTGATTTTCCCTCCACATTTTACCTTTAAAAACTATTTACTTTGCCTTGTTCGGTATAATAATAATGCATTGGATTTATATAGCGCTTTTCAAGGCACCCAAAGCGCTTTACAATGACATTATTCATTCATGCTCATATTCACACACTGGTGGAGGCAAGCTAGGGTTGTAGCCACAGCTGCCCTGGGGCAGACTGATAGAAGCGAGGCTGCCATATCGCGCCATCGGCCCCGCTGGCCAACACCAGTAGGCAGTAGGGTAAAGTGTCTTGCCCAAGGACACAACGACCAGGACAGAGAACCCAGGGATCGAACCGGCGACCTTCCGGTTACAGGTGCCCATCCCAACCCCCTAAGCCACGGTCGCCCCACATCCTTTTTAGCAAAACCTCACGTCTGAAATTACAGTTATGTTTTCATTTTGATATACTGTAGTAACCAGTGATGGGAATAAGGGCGTTACTAACAGCGTCACTTTTTTCAGTAACGAATAATCTAACTAACTACTATTTCTATCGTTACAACGCCGTTACCGTTACTAAGAAGAAAATGCGGTGTGGTCGCATTACTATTTTTCAACAAACAGACGGTTGAAGCTGTGTTCAGCTTACCGCAGCTTATATCAGTTGCACGGAAGTAGCTGTAAGTAATCTGGGCGCTACAGCTTTAAGCAGCTGCGCGCGCTCCCATGGACGGCAATCACTTTCTGCCCGACAATCACTTTTCGGCACAACACCTGGAGCTGGGGGGGCAAAACAATCGCATGAGTGCTGCTGTTTGGCTGAGGAAGAATAAAGTAGTCGTGGTAAGGCAATGACATGACCACTTCAAGATGACAAAGCAACACGGTGATAAATACCAGTTTTTAAATTGTGTTGATAGGCCAGTAAAACCAGAGTCATGATAAACAATATTGTTAAAAGATTATTGAACATATATGTGATCAGCTCCATGAAATGTATTCCTTAATTCATTATTAAGCACATGTCTACGTGACTTTTCACCTAGTAACTTGTGTGCAGCTACTAACCGCTTCCTGTCTTCAGAGAACATTTAGAAGTGAAACCTCAGCTCTTTTACGAGTAGAGAAGGGAAAAACCCGCTGCTCTGAGTGACGTTGTTACCTTGACACACACACACACACACACACACACACAGAAACATCTTGTATAAATAAAGAAACGCAGACGGTGACAAAGTGCAAGTCCATGAGTGTCTCCTGTGCGAGCGCTCTGTGACCGTCCTCGCGAGTGAAAGAACTGCAGTATTTGTGTTTTCTAACTCAGGAGTCTTAGCTAAAGAAAGAACGGCAGGGTGATTTAAAGAAATCCCCTGTCAAATATATACGCGGCGTGTTTTTCCTCAATAGTTTTGTTACGTTTACTGTCTAAGGACAGCGCTAGCAAGCACTCTCTGCTTATGAGCAAATAATGAAAAAAACAAAACAAAAAACAGCCCTATAGTGTTCATGGAAAAATGTCTTGATGCATTCTCAATCATCCAGGAAAGTAAATCTCCAAAAGTGGAATCTGTTCATCTGGACGTAGCGTTTTGTGGGAGAAACGTTTCGTCACTCATCCAAGTGACTTCTTCAGTCTCAGCTGACTGCAGGTTTCCCCAAACCTTATAAACAGTACATTTGCATAATGACTGAAACCAGCCCACTGTTCTTTGATCAGTGGGTTTTGGTCAGTGATTGTTGATCAATGGTCATGGGAATTTGCATAATTATGATTAAGGAACTGACCTCACAGCCCATTGTTCCTTCAGTGGGCTGGTTTCAGTCATTATGCAAATGTACTGTTTATAAGGTTTGGGGAAACCTGCAGTCAGCTGAGACTGAAGAAGTCACTTGGATGAGTGACGAAACGTTTCTCCCACAAAACGCTACGTCCAGATGAACAGATTCAACTTTTGGAGATTCGTGGAAAAATGCACCATGTCGACCAATCAAAAATGACATGGCAACATGACATTTGGTTGTTTAAGAAGAGGGGGAAGTTTTAAGAGTGACGGAGAGAAAGAGACAGAGCAGAAAAAGAGAGAGCGCGAGTTTTGAGATGTGAGAGATTTTGGAGTGTGTAGTTAATGTGTTGTCGTGTGTAGTGTTGTGGATGGTTTTGTGTTGTGTGTCAGAACAATGAGGCAACTGCTGAATGAAAACCGGAGCAGTGATACACCTGCTGCTGTCAGACCTGCAGGTATCAGGCTGTGATGTTCTCCTTTATAGTGGACAGAAATTATTTTTTTGGAGTGGCACAAATAATTTGTGTGGCATCTTATTGAATGCAGAACAGCTGATTGTTCTGTAAATAGTTTGAAATGGTGATTTAAAAAAGGGCAAAAGGTAAATGGATGCAAATAACTTTGTTGTTTGCAAAACGTGTGCATAGGATTTTAAAATTGACAATTTATATTTGCATTTAAAGTTATGAAATATGATTTATTAAACATGTTTGTGGTTGTTACAGTAAAAAATCAAACTTTTTCTACTCGAATTTCATGTTTTTTGTCTGATTTTAGATCAACTGTGTTGCCTTATTATCCCTACCTGCGTCTTCCCTCGGTGCTCTGTTCGTGTCCCCGAGTTTTGTGTTGTTAAACAGTCTGTGAGTTTCCTGTTTTACTTTGTAGGTCTGTGTCTCGTCTTGTGAATTAGGTTCAGCTGTGCTCCCCTCCTGTGTGTCATTCCCTCATTACCCTGTGTGTATATGTAGTGGGTGTCAGTCTGTGCTTTTTGTCGCGTTGTCTGCTTTACTCTGTGTGGATGAAATCCAATAGAATGACGCTCCCGGCGGTAACTCATGTTCAAGCCCTAACCACAACCGTAATCTCGCTACTCTCAGAAAAATTATGGTTCTTAAATGGTTCTTCAGATGTCTTTATGGTTCTTTAAAGAACCATAAAGACATCTGAAGAACCATTATACGTCAAAGAACCTTTTTATTTTGTAGATGGTTCTTTAGGTATTACAAATGGTTCTTTAAAGAACAAAAGCTTCTTCATCCTTTGCTATCTAAGTTTCATGGTGTAGAATGGCATAAATATTTATTCACTATAATGAGGCTGTGAAGTATACTGTGTGTTTTGTTTGTGTGCATGTGTGTGCAATCGGAGAAGGCGGGTTGCCTGGTGATTACCATTTAAGAGCAGGTGGTAGGAAACTGAATATTCAAATAAAAGTTAAAAATACTTGCTTAAAAATATACTGGTGGCAGGGGTGGGGGCCAAAGCCTAAAGCCTCATCACCTCTGTGGACTCATTCCGCTTCCTGGGTACCACCATCACCCAGGACCTGAAGTGGGAGCCCACCATCACCTCCGTCATAAAGAAAGCCCAGCAGAGGATGTACTTCCTGAGGCAGCTGAAGAAATTCAACCTGCCAACACGCACGATGATGCAATTCTACACTGCAATCATCGAGTCCATCCTCACCTCCTCCATCACCGTGTGGTACGCTGGAGCCACTATCAGGGACAAACAGAGACTGCAGCATGTTGTGCGCTCTGCTGAGAAGGTGATTGGCTGCAAACTCCCATCTCTGCAGGACCTGTACACCTCCAGGACACTGGGGCATGCAGCTCGGATCACAGCTGACCCTTCTCACCCTGGACACAGTCTGTTTGACCTGCTCCCCTCAGGCAGGAGGCTCTGGTCCATTCGCACCAGAACGTCTCGCCATAAGAACAGTTTTTTCCCCTCTGCTGTTGGACTCATGAACAATAACCATATGACTGTTCCCACCAATAACACGTGACCCTACTCTGTGTTCACTGCATCATTCCATGTCTGGCACTGATCACCACCTGCACTCATGTACATATCTATCCTCTTAGCACTTTTAATTCTTATTTTTATGTCTATTTAAGCGTTGTATAACATTATGTTTGCACTAAGTACCGCAGCAATTTCCTGATGTTGTAAACCTGCTCAACATTTGGCAATAAAACCCTTTCTGATTCTGATTCTAAAGACCCTACCCCCCACCCCCCAAAGCACACTGCTTAGGTAAATGATCTCAGTACTTGTTCATCACTGAGCAATTTATTAATTTGTGTGTCGAGCCAAATAAATGACAGAGAGAGTGAGAGAGTGACGTTAGACACATCGTACTATGGCAACCTCGGGGGGGGGGCGGCACAATAATTCTGTTCACAGTTCCAACATTGAGGTTTACTTTCATTAATAGTGTCCTCTCACAAAGAAAGATGACTTGTTTTAGTTCACTGACTTCCTGTAGTAAATAGTGATTTGCAAAACGTTGTGCAAGACCACAGAGCAGGCACGTATAGTCAATCTGCAGGTAAATGAAGATCAGATGTCTCAGACTAAAATCTGTATTATACTTTTAGTCTTAAGACCATATGTTGTATATTTATCACCCTTGTGATAAAACCCATGTCAGCCATTGGTTTATGGACTTTGTATTTTGAAGCCTCAACATTTGCTTTATTGCTATTGCTATGTGGGTTTTTGTGAGCCTTTTGGGACCATATTAGGACGAGGGATCAGAATCTGGAGTCGTACACACTACTGTTTCATTTAGTGTGTATGCATAAGATTCGTACAGCAGATCCAAGTTGTGCCTTGAAAACAGGAAAGTCGTCTGCATAGAGGAGAACTTTAATAGCAGGCTTGTACAAAGTGAGGCTTTGTGCTCACATTTGCTGCGCAGCAAAAAACAAATCTACACCTCCTGCTTTAGATGCAAGTTGTGTTTGTGTGTTCAGAGGCTGCGGCGAGAGGCCAAACTGGAGTCCATCACAGGTCGACTGCAGGTATCAATTTATGATACATTTTATTTTGAAAGAATAAAAATGGTTCTTTAAAGAACCATTTCAAAAAAGGTTCTTTAAAATGTTTTTTTAAAGAACCATTTGAAGGACCTTTTTAAAAATGGTTCTTTGAAAAACCATTAAAGGTGCCCCAAAGAACCATTTCTTGCTGGTTCTTGGGCTCTTAAAGCGAGAGAAGCTAAAATAGTTAAAATAACAGAGGATGAACTAATGGAGTGTACAAAGTCTCAATCTACTGTAAGATTAGGAAGATTTATTTTGAACTATGACTCATGTAGGCTACTCCATAGAGTCCAAGAGTAAAAATATTGAGCTGCAAATGTACATTGTTAAGTACTAAGTAAGTATTCCGCGTTAAAGCTTCTCAGTGCTCTTACACCAGTCCTGTTACAGATCATGTTGTTTGTGCCAGTGAACATTTGACCTCTACAACAGGAAACAGCAGGAAGGAAACATTATTCATCTATAACTTCTGAGTTGCAAAATTATTTGAACTGCTTATTACTGAGTTACACTTGTTAGAAAGTGTTAACATTTTAGGGTCTCTCATAATTGATTACTAAAATATAATGATTGCTAACACCAAAGGATTTGCAAACATAGAATAATAAAACAAATATCTGCGCACTAAATTAGTGAATCAACAAATAGATTTATGAATGATTACAGTTAGAGTTGTTAAGTTCTTAATAGTCGAGGCTGTTAAGTAAAGACAAAATTTTAACAGCTCAATATAGAATATTTGTGCTATTTGTGATCAAGTCTTTTCAAAACAAGCAATTAGTATTTCTGCTTATTCACCTGATAGAGTTGCAGCAGGTGTGTGGATGACTGGAGAGCCCAAGAATGGTATTTAAACAGTCTGATCCATGCCTGCTGCATACTGCACATTCCCGTCTCTTTGGTGTTACGTATGTTCTTTGTGCTGGGTGTGATTTCATCTCTCCTTGGTGATCAAACATGTTAGTGATACAATTGTATTGAGTAAAAATACCTTCAATGGCTCACACATGTTTCAGCAGGAATGAAAATCAGTAAAGTAGTAAAGTCCACCTCGTTACAATCAGCTGATTTCAGGTCTTTATTTATTTGTTTATTTTAATAATTTTACTATATTTAATTGAACAAAACCTCCATTTTCATTTTTTTTTAAATTAAAGGCCATCAAGTATCAAGGGGTGTGCTGAAATTTGACACTTTTTAAATTTTTGAGTCTTAAAAAAGTCTTCAAGTCAAAGTGTCACAATGTAAAGACCAAATATGTTTGTTGTTCTGTAGAATCTTTAGTTCTAATTTTGAGCCGCATAGTGAATATAACATACTACCCCATCAACCACTACTACCTCCACCACCACCACCGTACACACACACACACACACACAAACACACAATTTTTAATTTTTTATAACAAGCCATCTTTATTTCATCAGTGTAACATTATGGAAATTTTAATTAATTAATTGATTAAATTAAAATCTTACCTTTTCCATCTAAGGCCCTACATGGACTTGTCGCACATCTTTTAAATTATTTTACTAATCAAGTAAAAGAAAACGGAGTCTGGAATAGGAACATGATTCAGCGCAATCTTTTAGTTTTCAGTTAGTTAATAATACTTTATGCTATATTATTAAACTCAAACATGTGTATACACACAGATTCAAACATAACAAAACATTAAGAAATAAATGAAAATATTAATACATAATACATGATAGCATATGATGGACTTGTTGTCTGTGATGAGCTAAAGTTTGTTACACCCTGCTCCTCAAGCTGTGAACAAAACTGTGAGCAAAAATAAAAGTATAAAGGTTCATCTGACATTCATCTTACCTTTTTATGTCATAACTAGAGATGGGGAGTAAACCGTAATCCGATTACTTTTTTCAAGTAAAGAGTAAAGTAGTAAGGGAATACTATTGCAAAAAGGTAATTAGATTACCGTTACTTTCCTGTAAGCATGCTGCGTTACTAAACGGAGATTTCGTGTGTGATGACAACGACGTAAGCGAGTGCGGCGTTCATGGCAACAGCCATGAACGAGTGCGGAAGAGAGTATGACCACGCAGCGTTTAAAGCATGGAAGTACTGACCTTTGAGTTTGATTCCGTAAAAAGTGACAAAAACATTAGAGTCCGCTTTTCACTCCGTGGGAAGAAAACTTCTTTTTACAGCGAAAAAAACCCTAAACTTCTGAGCAAGCACTGTGAAATGTGAAATTCACAGAGAAACTCTTGGATTGTTCCTCTGACATGACGGCTGCAGCACTGCTGCACCAGGGCAAACCTCCACCTGCCCCACTCCTGCTATACAGGTGAAAATAAAGCAACAGGACTGCTGAGTCTTTGATTTTATTTATTTTCTGCTGTGTTTTACTTGCATTTATTTGAAAGAGTGAGTGTAAAGACAAAAAACTATTTTATTTTATATGCTGGAATATGCAGATAATAGCTTTAAATGTTAAACAAATTCCTTACAGTTAGAGAATGTTGCATATCAGTGATTCTTGAAATAAGGGACAAAACATGTCCGCCAGATAAAACCCAATTTTGGGGTTAAAAATATGCATACAAGTGTTAACCCAACTGACTAAAAGACCAACCAAGGCAATATTAATACAACAAAAGTATGATTTTGCATTTTTATACATATATTTATTTTAAATGGTACAATACATTACCAGTACCTTAAAAATCCATTGTCCATAAGCAGGTGTGATAATATTAAAATACAGAAATATAAAAATTAAAGTAATGTAAAACTAAACGTCATGGATCTTGTCACTAAGTATTTAAGTCAATACCTTATATAATATCAAAATATGCAATTGAAAATTAAGTTTTACATATTTTTTAATTGATTAAAATCGTGTCCAGTTTTTATCAAAACCATCAGATTTTCAAAAAGTACAAAAAAATCATGAATTATTGTGGATAGTTTACACTCTGAGGACCCCTTTACCACTTCCTGTTTGATACACATGCCATGAGGTCACTGCTCTGATAAGTTTTTTATTCTTATTTCATTTATTGCATACCTTTCTGATAAAACCCTTTGTCACAACCATAGTATTTCAACACCACAGTCGATATAATGCAAGATTTTATTTAATTTGTTTTGTAAAAAGATCTTCATTTAGGTGGATTGTAGCGGCCATAAGCAACTGATGACAAACAAGATGCTTCTGTCAGAAAAAGGTGTTATGAGAGAAAGTAGGTAGGGTATTTTGTCAACACCATCAGGATTTTTGTCTGATGGTGTTGACCCTTTTTTAATGGTGTTGACAAATGCCATAAAAGTGTGCTATTCACAAATATATTAAGTTATTTTATTAATATTTCAGTCATATTACTTCCTGTGCATTTTACTGATATTTCTGCTTTACAGATGTGTCGAATATGATGGAATTTGCCTTATCTTGAATCTCATTGTTAATGTATACTTTATTAATCCCGTAGAAAAATGCTTAGTCCTCTGCGTTTAACCCATTCACTCAGTGATACAGTGGGCAGCTACCAATCCAGGATAGCCGCTGTTTGGAGGATTTGAACGCCCAACCTTCCGATCATGTGGCGAACACTCTGTCTACTGAGCTATCTCTGCCCCAAGAGCTGGTCTTTAAGTGATGATGTATGGATCCTGCTTCCGGGCCCGAACTACTCTGTGTTTATTAAGGCTGTCGTGCTTTTAACACGTTTTAATGCTTTGTATCTTGTTCTGTTTAATCTGAACAAGCCCCTAAAAACAGTCAGTGATCACTGTCAGCTTAACCATCAGGAACCCTCACATTAACTTTTATCAAGTGGAAAAAAGTTAGCGTTCATCCTCCGGCTTCACTGTGTTTATGTTATGCTGATCATTTTATTAAAGATGAAAGAATTTAGACAGTTTGCAACCCTCAGTGATGCCGCAGAGTTCCTTTGACTTTGGGATGTGCAGCGGAGTTTGGACCTGGAAATGGCTAATGACGTCAGACTTAAAGACCGGATAGCATCTCTATTGCTTAATACATAATTGTGTTGTGAATATTCATCCTTAATCTGTATAAATGCATATGGTTCAGAAAAATTATAGTAATTACAAAATGGTACATTTCAGGCTACAATGGCAAAGAAATAAAAAGAAAAAAGAAAGAAAAAAGAAATATATATATATAAATTAAAATGTAAACAACCAAACTACTTTGTGTAATTTAAAAGAAAAAAAATACAGTGTACGCCAAAGTAAGTCCTTGTACGTACACAAAAGCACTTGATGAATCTGACTTCTGTGACCATCTGCTACTTGAGAATTACCTGTATTTAAAATTAAAAAAAGAAAAAGGAAACATTTGTCAAATACGACATTTAGAAATATGGATGTGAATTATGAGGTTTCATTTGCAGTAAAACAAAAGTCAAAGAGTAGCAGGTTAGGCTGGGTTGGCACAACAGTGAAAGCTGATGGTCAGTTCATTGTCTTTACCTTGTTAGGGATGGAAGATTGTGTCATTGTTGTTGGCACGCCAGCTCACTGTAAAATTTGTCACACCCTGCTCTTCTAGCTGTGAATGAAACTGTGAGCAGAAACGAAACTGAAACGGTTCATCCCACTTTTTATTTGTGTGGAAGTGTTTATGGTACGTGTGTCTCACCTGCTGCAGGAGAGAGTCACTCACTGATGGAAGATTCAGGTTCCTGTCAGAGCTTATTTTCAGTTTCACCACAAATCTCTTGGTTTTACGTTCTAAATCCCAAAACAAAAGTAAATAATTAAAATGTAAGTTTAATACATTCACAAATACCCTACATATGTGTAAAGGATGCAATTTTACAAAACAGTTGGGAAAGTTAGAGGATTAAAAAGTAGTTTCTCTGCATTAGGTTTTAAAATTTATGCTGATCAAAGTCTCATATAATAACATATTTCCCTTATTGACTTGAATTCATGCTTTTATGCTAGCAAACTCTATTTCACTCCAGATAACAACCTTCTCGTCTTGACATGTAACTCCTTAATGTGCGATTTTGTAAATGTCTCATTATATCTGCAGCTGTATGTTCTGGGCACTCGGGAGGAGAGAAGAGCTGAGCTAAGGGTGTGTTGGGAGAAGCCCCAGTCTGCAGGATCTTCAATTCCCACTTCCACTACTTTCACAGCATAATGAAAGATGCTGCAGAAATCCAGTCTGACTCTACTATGTCCTGTAGTTCCATTGCTGAGGTGGTCATACAGAGTGGTGACCAAAAGTTGGTTGGTATTGTGGTGGTAATCATCAGTTTGGTCAGCTTAGGAGGCGGTATCAATAAAGATTGAATACCTTGGTAAAAGTACTTTTCTAAGGCCAGAAATGAAAAAAAAAAAAAATCAGGCAAAACATTTTCGGCCTGAATTAACTGCATTGAAGTTATTTAAAACTGCCTTAAATTTGTTAAGCAGACCATTTACTGAAGTTTTAGTTGATGCTGCAGCCGATTCCAGGAAGAAAGACGTGCAAAGTTGAACGCTATTTGTGTTAAAAACTAATGGGGACCATCGACACAGATTGAAAGGAAGAATTCTTTGGACCTAAGACAAAAACTCCCCACATTTTTTGATTAATGTTAGTCTGTAAACAAGATAGAAACAAACCTAGAATCGCCTTAGAAAAAAGAATATACCAGTGGTTGAGTCTACATGACAAAACAGATACAACCAGCACATACAACGTAGTAGGGCTTTAAAATTTGTAATTTATCTCAATGCTCCATAACAGACATTACAGACAAAGAAGTGAAAACAATAAGTTTCTTTCTTGCCTCAATGGACAAGCAGGACTTTATTCTAAGGTAAAAAAGAAAAAAGAAAAAAACAAACAATTCTCAATTAAAAAAATTTCACCAGTTGCTGAACGTGAGATCTAAGAGGGACTCATCATTTGCAATTCTATTGAGATTCTAACTAAATCTCAGAGCCCTGAGAACTCTATTTTTTCCTGAAGCCTGATTGAAAATTACTTAGAATCTTATTTACAGTCGGGAAATCTTTCAGCTAGAAATCAACCACTAATTGTTTAAGACTGATTAATCCCCATCTTAAAAAAAAAAAATCAGATTGAAATTTCATTTGTATCTAAAGACCAGTTAAAAACATAAGTAAGTAACTGGTGGGGCAATAAAGTGAGCAGCTAGCTTTAAATCAATGGCTACAAATGGTCAAGGTGTGCTGAATTCACGTATTTAAATGTTCAAGGACTTTGTGCACAACTGATGTCACTTTCACTGGGTTAAAATTAAACCAGGGCCATCAAATTATGAATGAATGCAGCTGAGGAGTGCTCATAAGAAATATATAGAGTTTCAAACAGTGTACCAGACATTATAGGTTAATTACAGCAACCAAGCATGTCAGCTTTGTTAAATATATGGTGAGAATCTTAAACCACATAGAGATTTTAATATGATTTTGATATCGATATCGATTTGTTTGAGGTCTGCATAAAACAATAATCAAATTAGGCTTTTCTAGTGGTAATATGTATTGCACAGCTACCTGAATAGCAGTCAGTCAGTATGGAGAATAGTTTTCCTGGCTTTTTCTGGCTGATTCCATATTCCGCTCATGGAGTAGCTTTATATTGACCTTTAATTCTAGATTAATTTCATTGGTACATGTTTGTTTTCAGATCCATTGAAGGCATCATCAACAATCTAAGGGAGATTTAAAGACTTATAGTAAGCTTTGAGAGCTTCTCTTAGAGCTGCTCTTACTCACCAGTTCAAATCTTTTATGGACAACATTTTTAGGCAGATGTATCCGGTGGTCTTGTTCACCAGTGAGGGTAATTTACTGGTGGATTTATGTCCCTGCCCTGTCCTACAGTCACAAGTGCTGGATAGTGACTGAAAAAAGTGAGACTGAGGATACAAGCAATGAAAATGACCTTTTTTTAAAGAGTGGCGGGGCTCAACCTTCCTGGGAATTTATGTTTCAGAATGAAATCTATGCCATAGCTATATTAAACCCGAAAACCTCTCTGCAACCATGTGTAACCTGACATACACCTTTTTGACTGCTGCCACAGTGACAGAAAAAATACTGATGAGATTTCCTAAATTACAGTATACCAAGGCCTCATAGAAAAAGTAAATAGAACAAAAATTGCATTTAAGCACAGAAGAGTAAAACATGTGTATCAGATTGTGAATAATTACTCACTGGTGTTGCAGGCAAAAGAACGTATCTGATCACAAGGATGATCATCCCACTGCATCTGGTAGAAATCCGCAGATGTAGAACAGTACTGATTGCCGCCAGCATTATCAGGAGCATCTTTAAACCAGTTCCTGAAAGAGCCCGAGCTTCCATCAGACCACTTCCAGCTGTCTCTGAACAACCCGATCCAGACGCTGTAGCTGCCTGCGTTCTTTATAACTTGTATATGCTGCTCAGTAGTTTTCACACTGACCAGGTCGGTGTGATATTGTCTACAGTAACTTTGAGCAACTCGCCATGATGTAGGTGTTGAATATACAGTGTAGTGCTCTCTTCCATTGCTGTCATCTGAGAAAAAAATATTGATTAATATGAGTAAAATCACTTTATCTCTGACATTTAGATAATTACTTGAAGTTTTACTTGTGAGTTACATTCAAAGCACATGAAAGGCCTCTTGTTGCTGCAAGTGTCAGCGTTCCAATACCCGTTTGTTCCCATCCATACACAGTCACCAGCTCCTTTGTTTGCACTGAAATTGAAAACAGTAACTGCCCCAATGCCCTCAGACCACACCCACTGTTCGGTGTCTGATTTCACCAAGCCAATCCAGATGATTCCTGTATCAGGATGGCCAGTGCTCTCCAACAGCCGCCTGTGGTCCTCCATGCTGTCTATGGTAGCCAGGTCAAATTCGTGCACTTTGCAGAAAGCGTGGGCATCCCTCCAGTTCATAGGTGTTTCATAAAACTGGTACAGACGATGCTCTGTGGACCACATTTGTGAATTAGAGGTGATTAGTATTATGTATTTATTTTAAACATTAACACTAGAAGTCCCAGAGAAGAGCCATTTGGCTTTTCTACCTATAAAACCCACCGTCGAGCCAGATGGCTGGTAGGCTTTTAGCTAATATCCTTAATCACCTGTGAACAGCTGCTTTTGTTATGTAAATACGGTGGGGCCATGCTGAACGACTTGGAGTGGTTAGTTTCCTGAGCCACAAGGAAACTTGTGTTTCAGTTTGCCTTCTTAGGGAGAAATCAACACATGGGTGTATTTCCTTGTTGCTGAGATTTATTGATAAAACAGTACAAAAAAAAAAAAAAAAAAAAAACCATTTGTACACATATTTACAAATAACAATAAAAAGTGAGTGAGTACATTTCAACATTTTCAGCAATCACTCACAATCCTGGCACTGCCATGGTATCTGTAGTCTGCATTTACCACATGTGTATCTGTAGCAGTGAACACATCGCACAGTGGCATGATTATTCTTGCATTTGTGTTTGACCTGACACGTGGCTCTTTTTCCAGGGCTAGGTGTGGAGGGTTGTGTCCGAAGCAACTGTTCTTTTCTTGCCTTCTTCCCAGCCATATGAGAGTTAGCCAACTCTCTTGCAAGCTCCACCAGGAAGTCCACCCGTCTTTCCTGCGTCCCGTTGCATGCTTGATACAGCACATGTGCATTCAGTGCTGCCATGTCAATCATGTTATAGAACACGGCAACTGGCCAGCCGTGTTCCTCTGCGAACCGTGTACTCCCGCACCATCTGGTCAATCACATCCACGCCACACTTTGTGGTGTTGTAAAGGTGACAGTGTTTGGCTTCCTTTTGGTGGTGTTATCAGTCTGAACCACGCTGTGCATGCTGCTAAGAATATAGACTGTCTTCTTCCGTTTGGCGCATCGCCCGTCAGCGTGGCCGCAGAGGTTGAAAATACCTAAGAAATAAGATAAATTGTTATTTCCATAGCACTTTTACACACAATGAAACACATAAACATAGAACCACAAAAGACCTGCAGCCTACCTGAGTGGTGAATTCATTGCGATCTGTGTATCTAGCGGATTGAGGAATTTCCCGGCGAATCTTGTTGACTGTGCCGAGGATGGTGGTTTTCCGTCTAAGAAGTTTTTGCGCAAGTGAAAGCGATGTGAAGAAATTGTCCGTGGTAACATTTCTGCCCTTGTCTAGGAATGGTTCCATCAGCCTCATCACTACATTTTCAGACAGTCTCTCCCCACTGGGACGATTGGGGTCCTTGCCAAGATATGTGAGGACATTGCAAATGTACTTGGATTTTAGGTCGCAGGCCACCCAAAACTTGATCCCAAACCTGTCAGGTTTACTTGCAATATACTGCAGGAAACAGCACCGAGTCTTTGATGGGAAGAGCTGTTCATCAACGGTGATATGTAGACCAGGGTTGTAGCACGTGATGCAGTTGGTGACAAATGATCCCCACACACTGGAAACTGCAGCGAACTTATCAGTCTTTCCTCGATCACTACGGGTGGACCTGTCATCAAAGCGTAGGTGTTGCATGATGTCTTGGAAGCGGTTACGCATAGTTCCAATGATCTGTGGGTTTCCCAGGTTTGCTGACCAGCAGTCACGTAGTGATGGAACCCTAGTAACCCCCAAGAAGATCAAGATCTTTGATCAAGATCAAAGACTCGGTGCTGTTTCCTGCAGTATATTGCAAGTAAACCTGACAAGTTTGGGATCAAGTTTTGGGTGGCCTCATGACCTAAAATCCAAGTACATTTGCAATGTCCTCACATATCTTGGCAAGGACCCCAATTGTCCCAGTGGGGAGAGACTGTCTGAAAATGTAGTGATGAGGCTGATGGAACCATTCCTAGACAAGGGCAGAAATGTTACCACGGACAATTTCTTCACATCGCTTTCACTTGCGCAAAAACTTCTTAGACGGAAAACCACCATCCTCGGCACAGTCAGCAAGATTCGCCGGGAAATTCCTCAATCCGCTAGATACACAAATCGCAATGAATTCACCACTCAGGTAGGCTGCAGGTCTTTTTGTGGTTCTATGTTTATGTGTTTCATTGTGTGTAAAAGTGCTATGGAAATAACAATTTATCTTATTTCTTAGGTGTTTTCAACCTCTGCTGCCACGCTGACGGCGTATGCAGCCAAACGGAAGAAGACAGTCTATATTCTTAGCAGCATGCACAGCGTGGTTCAGACTGATAACACCACCAAAAGGAAGCCAAACACTGTCACCCTTTACAACACCACAAAGTGTGGCGTGGATGTGATGGACCAGATGGTGCGGGAGTACACGGTCCTATAACATGATTGACATGGCAGCACTGAATGCACATGTGCTATATCAAGCATGCACCGGGACGCAGGAAAGACGGGTGGACTTCCTGGTGGAGTTTGCAAGAGAGTTGGCTAACTCTCATATGGCTGGGAAGAAGGCAAGAAAAGAACAGTTGCTTCGGACACAACCCTCCACACCTAGCCCTGCAAAAGAGCCACGTGTCAGGTCAAACACAAATGCAAGAACAATCATGCCACTGTGCGATGTGTTCACTGCTACAGATACACATGTGGTAAATGCAGACTACAGATACCATGGCAGTGCCAGGATTGTGAGTGATTGAAATGTACTCACTCACTTTTTATTATTATCTGTAAATATGTGTACAAATGGTTGTTTTTGTAGAAATATTTTTGGTTTTTTTGTACTGTTTTTATCAATAAATCTTTTGAGATTTATTTTCCTGGATGATTGAGAATGCATCAAGACGAACACAAAATGAAGTTCACAGCTTTTAGCAGTTCCCCTCCCACACACAAACAAAGAGGCAGTTTGCAGTTAGAAATTGCAATCATTCACACACCCCCCACTCCCTCCACAATTCTCAGGTAACGACCCAATTTACATATGAATTGATGCTAACAGACTAGCCAAGTTAGCTTCCACTTGGCTGACAGAGGGTTAGAAAAGCCTGGGACTTCTAGTGTTAAGGTCTTATGTTGTCCTGTTTTTGGTCATTTCAGTGAATTTAACTGGATGGTTCGTCAAAGTGGTCTTGTAAATAATTTTGGTAGGCCAGTTACTGTTGAGAAACTTCAACACTGTTCCAAGTTTTCTCCATTTGTGTACAATGGCTGTCACTATGGTTCACTGGAGTCCCAGTGCATTCAAAGTGGCTTTGAAACCCTCTCCAGACTGACAGACGTCTGTGACTTTGTTTCTCAGGTGTTTTTTTTTTAGATCATGCCATGATGTGACTTTATGAGATCTTTTAGACAAACACTTTTTCACACCACTTAAAATTGCAGGCAGCTGCTGTAATCTGTTAGTGATGAAAACAGTCACAAGGATGTTTTTTTTTTTTTTTTTGATGCACAGCTTTCATATAGCAACAACCAACATCTTTTTCCGTGAATACCAAGAGCTCTTTTTTTTCAGAAATCAATGATTATAAGTTTGCTCTGATTTTTAATAGTTTCATTAACATTAAAAGTGCTATATCACATCCAGTAGAGTCATCAACACACATTTTTGAAATATAATATAATATAATATAATATAATATAATATAATATAATATAATATAATATAATGTAATATAATATGGGGGTGCTACTGTTCTTAGTTACCTGTTGCATGTATCTCTACAGTCCTGACCAAAGCCATCAAAAGCACAAAGAACTTTCCTGCAAATCACAGAAGAAATTTGAATATGTCTGAAGTCAACTACAGGAAATTGTTTGAATGGAAAATTATCTGTAAAATCGTAAACGCTAAAACAGAGATTGTCACTTGTAACCTTGTCTCAGTCAGACAATACATGCTAGTGGAGTGCGATGCTGCATATTTTGGTATCGATCCGTTACCAAGTAAATATGGGCCAGTATCGCCGATACCAATACCGATACCGATACTTTTCAATAAATAAGGTGAATGTGTCATTGAATTGCTAAATCGCAATTAATTTTCATGACCTTAAGTGTTTTTTGTGATGTCTTTTTTTTAAATTTAAAATAGTTAAAGCCCAGGACATAATTAGGAGAAATTATTTATTTATAATTAAATAAAAAATGCTTTATTATTGTGGTGGGTCGTGGTCTGCGATGCTGCTGCAGGTGAGATGGACTCACCTTCACGGCATCTATAATCATGCCTCTCCGGCTTAAAACCTGTGCTCTGCTTGTACTGTTGTTGTTATTGGTGTTGATGTGTATGGTTGGCAGCAGGAGAGCTGCAACCGTTGAATGTACTGTTACAGCAACCGTGTGATTATTGTAAGAATAAATGATGCTGCGAAGCATAAAAATGCTATCGGGTCTGCCGTGGTGGCGATCTTTTGGTTTTTTCTTCTTAAGCGCACGCAAACCAGTACACAAATTAAAACAAATACTGTTGATAAACTATAATAAAAAAATTTCAAATAAAATTCTCAAAAACAAAAACAACTGGTAAAAATATAATTAATTTGTAAACAACTTAATAACCCCCAAAGTCCCGTGACGTGACAGCGCAACATGGAAACATAAGATTGGGGGAGGGGGACCAAAGCGTGCCTGCTCTTTGCTGACACAGGAGCGCCGAGTTCAGCAAGCTGGCTGTTTTGTCTATCCGAAAGCACAGCGTTGTAAACAAGCACAAGTCAAAGTAAAGAATCAATCTCACCAGGCTAGTATCGATCCGATACCGATGCCGACTTGGTATCGATACTATCGATATTTGGACCCGCCAACCGCTAATACATGCACAAATATAATCTAACCTAAATATAGGTAACTTTACACAGAAAGAGATCTTAGTATATTTATTGTTAAATGAATATCTGAATACAATCACAGAAAATACAAGCTAATTCATCATCTGAAAGTCAAACAGTGTACAAAAGCAACATAAAACAATGAACAGCTACATGATTTAAATAAATTACAGAAATAAGTGAATGTGATTTTTTTTTTTTTTAAATGTAATTAAAAAAGAAAAATAATTTGAAATGTTGTTTATGAATAAAGTATTTAAGCTGAAATATCTTATAGCATTTGCACTTCCTGGATTTTTGGAATCTTATTAGTTATTTGATTCACTTATTTGGTCTCTCAGGATCACCTTTGGCATTGGATTGGTCAATTTAGAGAAAACAATTATATGTAGATACAACATGGAGATACAACAAGCTCCCTGGAAGAAAGAAAGGTAATTATTGTACACATGTATTTTTAGAGTATTTAATAAACTATTTGAAATATAATATTTATGGAAAACCTAAATTTACTTTTAAATTAGATTTTTGTGTGAAATTAGTCACATTGTGTGCATTTTATAACATTTCAGAGATTTTCTTGCTTCCCTTTACATATCTGATATCCAGGTCGTTTGCTTATGTCAAACCTCACTGCAAACCAAATTTCCACCATTTGAATGCGCTTAAGCATGCATCAATATGTAGGTCATAGTTATTACTAATACAATTATCAGGATGTGTAGGGAAAGAAAACATCTCTGCTCTTTTCACTCACACAGAAAGTCATTAGCTCTGAAAAGACTGTGAATACATAGATACACTATCATAAGAGTTTGAAATTCTTATGAAAATTTTGAGGTGACCAAAAATTAAAGCAGAAAATGTAGATTTACCTCCACAGATGCATTTATGGTTCATGACTGTAAAATAGAGGAGGAAGTTCAAATTAGCAGATTCAAATTATGTCTGTAACACAAATTGAACTTTACATGGAATTAACACAAGCACAGTTTGATTAAAAAACTAAAAATAACAATTGCAACAACAACAACAAAAAATCTATTTCCATTAGTTCCTTTACTGGTAGCTACCAGTAAAGGAACTAATGGAAATAAATTTAAAAAGTTATGTTCAAATAATTATTTATAATGAAAGTTCTAAAATTACCTGATATGATGCGTTGTGTACTCTGTGGCTTCCCTGTAACTTCTGTGGCTGTTTTAGGTGTGCTAAGTTTTAAAATATTCACACTGCATGCAAATCCACCATGGTAAGATGGATTTGCATGCAGTGTTGAGATGGTGTTGTCGGTAAGTGTCATCAGGTAATCACTTAGGTGTTCCAGAAAACTACTTAGCTTTGATCTTGGCAGATTAGATCTCTGTGTGGCTACAGGAATGGGAAATATAATAAAGCCTGTCATTATACGTGATTCTGAATAAGGGAAATAGAAAATTATGAAAATTATGGCGTTATTTTTGTGCCATTATTCTGAGCGCACGTAAAAAGAATTTACAGGTACACGTGTTGCATTTTGAGAAGAAATGTATTTTGAGAGAAGAAAAGCTAAATTTCAGCGAACAAAATTCATTGATGCGTTCCAAAAATGTATTTCAGTGTTTGCTATTATCCATATAAACACACAATAGCAGCCCCTCTCGCTCAGTTTTTGCATTTGCGCTTGCTTGCACTATGTTGCTTGCTTTCTCAACATTTCTGCCTGTGCGCGTTCAACTCTTTCTGTACACCGTTATATTTGTGCCACAAAACTAACCAATCACAGACTTGGATGCAAAACATTCTGATTTGCTGTTTTGGTCTCCAATCAGCTCACTAGCTACTGTACCCAAACCGAGAATGCATTTCGCCCAAAACTCAGTTGCAGAGGAACGCAGAGTGGCGAAGTTTGAAATATTGCTCTTTCTAGATCACCAAATAAACTTTTAAGATATTTTCAGGCCAGAATGTAGCTGTGTAAACTTTAAATGTCTGCTCGGTTTATCAAGACATTGCATATTTGCAAAAGTGCTCTAACATGTTCGTCAAAATGCAACACTTGCACTTGCAAAATGCTTTTTACGTTTGGTCAATTTTTTTTTTTTTTTTTATGTACGCTTAGAACAGTGGCACAAAAATAGCGCCATAGAAAATAAATATATAGTTGTAAGTGACACAGACTCATAACTGACATTTGATTTTGCTAATACAAACAACATGCAAATGTATGATCACCGTAGTAATTTGTCTGAAGAAATTATTGGTGTAAAAGGCTTCGCTTTATTGCACTAATTCACAGATTTTTATTTGGGATTATGGAGATGTAATTGCGTGGCATCGGCACAAGAGGGAAGCACAAACTATTTTCCATGGAATCGATACCTGCAGCAAACAGAGGTCTACAGGAGCGGATGGTTTCGTACTACACCACATTAATTTCAAGACTTTCTTTACATTTTTAAGATTGAAAGTGAAAGGGTAACACCACCTGGGTCTGGGTGCAGTTTCCCCCTCCAGGGGCAAGGGTACCTAGACCCGGTTCTTAGAGTACGCTTGGGGAGTGTGATAGTGTGATTGTGTGTACAGCGTCTCTTTATGTCTGTCTCCACGTTGGTTGAGTGTGGAGTAATTGCTTATGAGAGCATGAGGGTGGGAATGGATGTTTGTATCTGGCGTACAGGCGTATGTCTGTATGTCTGTGACATATGTCAGGTTGGGTATCAGACGCCACCTCTCTGGGGACATCTCAGGCCCTCCAAGGTTTGGAGGCCTATCTCCCCCCACCACTTCCCCTGCCGGTGGCGGACGCCCTCAGACATCGGTGCGTTGGTGGTTCTTTGTGTCCGGGGATGGGCGCCCGGGTGAACACCGGCTCACTCCTTGGCGGTTGCTTATTGGGGCCTGGAGCCTGGGGCTCGCTCTGGCCACTTCGGAGGCGGGGTGCCCTCGGCCTCTCGGCCCAGGGCTCGGTCACTCAGGCACAGCTGGCTGCCGGCGGAGCTCATGGGCACGTCACTGCAACCCCCCCCGTGGCTTCTGCTCCGCGGCTGCTGAGTGACCCCTCATCTGGGGCTCTCCTCAGCTCTTTCTGGGATAGTGGCGCGGCTGCCCCTCTGTTGATCTTCCTTGGTCTCTTGTGTTCTGAGGGCCTCTGGATGTCTGGAGTTTTGATCTCCTCCATACCTGCTTCATGCCCTGGAGGACGGGGCTGTGGCTCCCCACACCCTCTAGCACATAGGTGTCAAACTCTGGCCCGCGGGCCAAATTTGGCCCACAGCCTAATTACATTTGGCCCGCGAAGCCATACCAAATTACTATTAGAGCTGGCCTACTGGTATTATACAGCTAATATATATATTGTTTAGTATTAAGCTTTGCTTGTTCCATATTCAGTTTTTCAGCAAAACGTGTTTGAGTCCATAAGAAAAGATTCATTTTTATATCTGGAGGAATAAATATATTTCAATAAATATTAACGTTAGCCCGCGACTTTGTTCCAGTTTTGAATTTTGGCCCACTATGTATTTGAGTTTGACACCCCTGCTCTAGCAGATCATTACATGAAGGAACCTTTTAAAAACAAGCGCGTTCATGCTCACAGGTGTACACACGGGTGATCACACACACAAACTACACCCTTTTTGGCTCCTACCTCAAAGCACACTGTGCGCTGTCGATCTTACGTGCTGCACAATAATGTTTAATATTTAGTATTTACTGTCATATTCCCATATATCATTGTGATGTTGTTTATTCTATTACTCTCGTTTTCTTCTGCTTGTTTTCTTTTTTCTTTCTCAACAGGTGATTCAGCTGATCGATATATGTATTTTTTGTCTGCTTATTCTGTTGGTTTTTGTTTTTTGCCCTTTTTCCCCGTCCCTCTTCTCAGCTCTTTTTCTTTCCCTCTTTCTTTCTCCCCTTTCTTTCCCCCAGTCAAGTCTGTCCTGTATTCAGCAAGTGAAAATAAAATAAACAATAAAAGGTGAATCAAATAGACCATTACGGCAAGGCTGGGATGGTCAGTTTGGTAAAGTAAATCCGTTGGGCATCTTTCTTCCCCTTTAGACAATTATTCTGATGGCAAAAGAGCCAAACGGGACAGGCAAAAAATATTGTTCCCGGGATCTGCTGGAGCCACTGCTGGAGCCACTCGCCTAGCTTGGGAGTCACCGCACCTAGTGCTCCGATTACCACGAGGACCACCGTTACCTTCACCCTCCACATCCTCTCGAGCTCTTCTCTGAGCCCTTGGTATTTCTCCAGCTTCTCGTGTTCCTTCTTCCTGATGTTGCTGTGATTGGGAACCGCTACATCAATCACTATGGCTGTCTTCTTCTGTTTGTCCAGTTGGTTAGCCACCACCATTTTGTCCGTCTGTATCTGGAAGTCCCACAGGATCTTAGCTCCGTCATTCTCCATCACCCTTGGGGGCATCTCCCATTTTGACCTTGGGATTTCCAGGTTATATTGATGTTCCTGTACACTATGCCGGCCACTTGGTTATGGTGTTCCATGTATGCCCTGCCTGCTAGCATCTTGCACCCTGCTGTTATGTGCTGGATTGTCTCAGGGGCATCTTTACACAGCCTGCAGCTGGAGTCTTGCCTGGTGTGATAGACCCCAGCCTCTATGGATCTTGTACTCAGAGCTTGTTCTTGTGCTGCCATGATTAGTGCCTCTGTGCTGTCTTTCAGTCCAGCTTTGTCCAGCCACTGGTAGGATTTCTGGATATCAGCCACCTCCTCTATCTGCCAGTGGTACATACCGTGCAGGGGCCTGTCCTTCCATGATGGTTCCTCGTCTCCCTCCTCTTTCTTGGGTTTCTGCTGCCTGAGGTATTCACTGAGCACTCGGTCAGTTGGGGCCATCATCGTGATGTATTATTGGATGTTCGTTATCTCATCCTGGACTGTGGTGCTGACACTCACCAGTCCCCGTTTGACCAACTTATTATACCAGCAGGGTACCTGATCACGGGCAGGGTGTAGGTGTTGATAGCCCGGATCTTGTTCTTACCGTTCAGCTGACTCCTCAGGACTTGCCTGACCCTCTGCAGGTGCTTGGTGGTTGCAGCTCTCCTAGCTGCCTCTTCATGGTTCCCATTCGCCTGCGAGATCCCCAGGTACTTGTAACTGTCCTCTATGTCTGCGATGTTGCCTCCTGGTAGCTCGATTCCCTCAGTTCTGACTACCTTCCCTCTCTTTGTTATCATCCGACTACACTTCTCCAGCCCGAATGACATCCCGATGTCATTGCTGTATATCCTGGTAGTGTGGATCAGTGAATCGATGTCTCGTTCACTCTTGGCATACAGCTAGATGTCATCCATGTACAGGAGGTGGCTGACAACTGCTCCATTCTGTAGTCGGTATCCTTAGCCAGTCTTGTTAATGATCTCACTGAGGGGGTTCAGGCCTATGCAGAACAGCAGTGGGGACAGAGCATCTCCTTGGTAGATCCCGCACTTGATGGTGACTTGTGCTATGGGCTTGGAGTTGGCCTCTAGTGTTGTACGCCACATCCCCATTGAGTTCCTGATGAAGGCTTGGTGATTGAACAGCACAAAAAGTCTCCAGATGATAGGACTGGAGCTAGGGTCCTGTTGATCTTGTACAATTCTTGGCATTCCAGTATCCAGCTGTGGGGCATTGAGTCATAGGCCTTCTTGTAATCAATCCAGGCTGTGCGCAGGTTGGTCAGCCTGGTCTTGCAGTCTTGGCTGACTGTTCTGTCTACCAGTAGCTGGTGTTTTGCGCCTCTGGTATTCTTGCCAATCCCTTTCTGTGCCCCGCCCATGTATTGACCCATGTGCCTGTTCATCTTAGCCGATGTGTGTGTTTCAAATATAGTTTGTCTGTCTCTGGCGACTATCAGCGAACACACAACATCCTGGAGGAGATAGCGAGACCGCCAGGGTCACCGTGGATGGTCTGTCCGCCCAGCAAGCGTAGGAGGCGACGGAGGGAGAGAAAGCAGAAGAGGGGATGCCGGTCGGGCTCAGATGCTAGGCTACGCAAACAACCACACCGGCCAGCACTTCCGAGCCTTTTCCTATCGAACACCAGATCCATCACCCACAAACTGGACGAATTGGAGCTACAGATAGCCACCACGAGCTTTGCACGTAACTGCAGCATTATTCTTATCACGGAGTCGTGGCTTCACCCGCTGATTCCCGACGCTGCAGTCGAGTTAGCAGGCCGCACGCTACACCGGCATGACAGAAACAGCAACTCAGGTAAAAGCAGAGGAGGGGGGCTATGTGTTTACATGCATAACGAGTGGTGTTGTAACAGCAGGATCATTCACACACACTGTTCTCCTGATTTGGAGGTTCTGGCAGTCTCGTGCAGACCCTTTTATATCCCGAGGGAGTTTACAGTAGTTATTGTGATAGCTGTTTATATACTGCCGGATGCTAACGTTGGCACAGCTCTCAGCCTCTTGCTCAACACCATAAACCAACAACAGCTTGCCCACCCCAATGGGGTTTTTATTGTCGCCGGTGACTTTAACAAAGCGTGCCTAAAGACTGTGCTTCCTAAATTTGTCCAGTTTGTGGACTTTGCTACGAGAGGAGAACACACTTTGGACCAGGTTTGATGGACCATTAATTGAGGCAACCCAGGATTAATAACTGTTCTGAAGTTTATTTTATGGACACAGTGGGATCATAAAGGGAGAGTTGATATAAAATGTAAACTACATTTTGTTCAGGAAATTCCACCTTCACACAGGTTTTCAGGGCTGAGTTCCTTAAAGGCTTCACCCACCGGAGAGGAGAATTGCTCTATTCAAACATCAGGCATGCTTTCAGAGCAACACCCCTCCCCCACCTGGCTGGATCTGACCACCTCTGCATGTCCCTCAGAATGCTCTTCCTGGACTTCAGCTCAGCATTTAATCATATCATCCCAGAGATCCTGGTCCAGAAACTGTGTCACCTGGGACTCTCCACCCCCATCTGCCTCTGGATCAAGGACTTCCTGACAAATAGACCACAGTCTGTTAGACTCGGCCCCCACCTGTCCAGCACCATCACACTCAGCACCGGGTCTCCACAAGGATGTGTTCTGAGTCCCCTCTTGTTTACGCTCTACACATCCGACTGCTCCCCTACCCATCTCTCAAACACCATCATAAAGTTCGCGGATGACACCACAGTGGTTGGACTAATCTCAAGGGGGGATGAGTCGGACTACAGAGATGAGGTCAACAGACTGACTGAGTGGTGTTCAGTTAACAACCTCCAACTGAACACCACGAAAACTAAAGAACTTAAGTTGGACTTCAGGAAGGGCAGAGCAGACCCGGCCCCACTTTACATTCACGGGAGCTGTGTGGAGAGGGTACACTCCATGAGGTTTCTGGGCGTGCAGATCTCTGATGATCTCTCCTGGACTGCAAATACCACGGCGGTGGTAAAAAAGGCCCAGCAGCGTCTCCACTTTCTGAGAGTGCTCAGGAGGAACAACCTGGAGGAGAGGCTGCTGGTGACATTCTACAGAGCCACCATAGAGAGCATCCTAACGTACGGCATAACAACATGGTATGCAGGGTGCTAAGATGCAGACAGGAAAGTACTGCAGAGGGTCATCAACACAACCCAGAAGATCACTGGCTGCTCTCTGCCCAGCCTGGAGGTCATTGCAAACTCTCGGTACCTCAGCAGAGCTGGCAATATCATCAAGGACTACTCTCACCCCAGTAATCAACTGTTTGAACTATTACCGTCAGGCCGACGGTACAGGTCACATAAAACCAGGACAAACAGATTCAGGGATAGCTTCTTTCCCAGAGCTATCACCGTAGTAAATAAGCACAAAAACAATTGAACCTGCTTAACTATACCATACTGTCACTGTCACCATATTATGCTGCTATTCATACTGTCATTATATTAATGCTGCTATCCTGTATATATCATACTTACTATTGTTTGAGTACTTACGATTGTTTTATTGTACTTTTTATATTTTACATTTATATTTATTATTGCATTTTGCACCAAGGGAGTGGCACTCTAATTTCGTTGTACCCTGTACTAGAGATGGCACGATACCACTTTTTTATGTCCGATACCGATACCGATATCATAAATTTGGTTATCTGCCGATACCGATATGAATCCGATATAGTGTGTTTTTTTTATCAATAAAACTTTTTTTTTATATCTTGCTGCATTTTGTATGAGTTCATACTCAAGTTTAAATAAACAACAACAATAAAGCTATTCTGTTATACCTGTATGTAAAAAATACACTGCACCCAAAATATTTCATAGTTCAGCAATACTGATCAATCTAATAAACTTAAACCTACTCCATCCTCCCTATTCTGGTATTTTAAAGAGTACTTAGCAGAAGTATTAAGCAACCTAACTAATATGGTTGCAAACTCCCAGCAAAAGAAAATAGGGAACCACCCCCCACCCTCCATCTGATGATGCTTAATCGATGTAATCAACTTTAATTTGATGCAGGGTGAAAAAAAATGCACAGAAATAAAAATTTTTTCAAGAATACTTAAACAGATTCAACATCTTTCTTCTACAGAATTGCAGAATTCACAGATGGTATCTTCCCAAAGGAAAAAGTACTATAGCTTACTAGGGTATATTAGACTTAACAGTTACTATATATAGCAATGGACTTCTATACATTTTACATCAGATTAAAACTTTGGGTGTAAGATTCAGATAATTATTTATTAAAAGCTACGTATTTTAAATGAGAATAAGAAAGAAAAGTATGTCTTTGTGCCCCCTTTTCCCTGTTCATGCCCTATCGGCCCCCCTGGCAAAACTTTGCTAGATCCGCCCCTGCACAGTTACCAGCCGTCAGCTACGTAGAAAAGGATCTTGGTGTAGAAAGTAATATTAAATAAATTCTAGCAACAACCTATCAAGCTTAAATGTGCTGCTCTTGTTCAGTCGCTGGTTTCCTCTTTCTGGTGCAAAGTGGGCCAAAAACAATCAAGAAGAGAGACGGACTCGCGATAGAAAAGCCGATCAGCTGACCATTGATCAGTTTCATGACTGAAGTAGCAGCAGGAGAGGGAGGGAGAGAAGAGGCAGTCGCTCCATATATCGGTTGTTAAGCTTAACGTGGGCAGTAGCGGTTTTAGATACGGGCGACACGGGCGGTTGCCCGGGGCGGCATCGTGATGGGGGGCGGCATCACGGGCATGGGCAAAAAAAGAAAAAAAACGCTCGTACTCAGCCAGCGCATATTGGGAATGGCACAGGCATCGATCGGTTTTCTAGCGCTCATTTGCTGGGAGTAAGGGCGCCCTCCGTTTGCGTGGTGCGCCTGCTGCTTGCGGCGCAGAGAGGAGAGGGCGGCGCGGGCGGGGATTTCTCTGGCTGACTGGGCGGCATCTAATAACCAACTAGCAAAATAAAACAAAACAACAAACACGAAAACACCAGACATCATGATACAGACTTATAATTTGCACCGATGTTCTTTCAAAATTCTATACACGAAAAGTGAGCGCGATAGCCCTCGGTGCGCCTGCTCGCTGCTGGAGTCAAAGTAAACTTTATTGTCATCTCCGCTACATACAGTCCAGGATATAGAGAGACGAGACGACGAGGCTCCAGTTACAGCAGTGCAAGTAAACAAACAATAAATATAAGAAGAGTAAGAAAATAAATATACACTTTAGGACTCGGGGTAAAGGGATCAATGACAATTCAAAATTTACAGTTTGATGATTTAAAGTCTCACACACAACCAGTCGAAAGGGGAGGAGCCCCGGCTGCTTCCAAATCGAGCACATTTCATTCCTAATGTTGTAAATCCAAGTCTGTTATGTATTCATGATTTGAATCCTGGGTTGTGTGAAATCTCAGAAATGCACCCTAGACAAAGTGAATCTGTGAACTAAGGTGTAGGTCTGTTAGGATATGTTGTGGTGATCCTCGGGTTGAAGGATGGGTGTTCATACTGGAGTGCAAAATTAAAACCAATGGAAGATGGACAAGAAAAGTTCAAAGCCATCAGGTGCTCAGTTTAGAAAAAATAGAAAAGAAGAGGAGGAGAAATGAGCAAAAGATACAGGTAAGCAGATGTGTCATTGGATAATGGCAGGTCATCCTGAAACAGTCAGAATCAGAATACTTTATTAATTCCTAAGGAAATTACGTGTGTTACAGCTGCTCCAAGAAGAAATGGTAAAAATAGTAACACTAACAGATTAAACTCCAAACAATACATTATGTTACAGATTTTAATATTAATTAGTCATTGTCAGTTGTTGATTTGTCCTGTTCTCATTGTATGAAGAATTATGATGTCTGTTTGGTAGCCGTTTGCATACTATGCATACTCTCTCTGTCTTCATATGTGTGTGTGGACAACAGTTTTATGTTAATGTACGATCCTTAATATGTTTTGTGTGTGTGTGTGTGTGTGTGTGTGTGGTGGAGGGGGGGCGCCAGAGGGAGTGTTCGCCCAGGGCGCCAAACAGGCTAGGACCGCCACTGAACGTGGGAATGCTTTACAAACATTCAGAGATGAACTTACACACTTGCTTTACTTCTCTCTGGGATAACTTTCTCGGAGATGAAATGCCGGTTTGGTAGCAAGGCTCCAAATGCTCAACCAGACCACCAACAGGTCTTGAACGCCACAGCCGCTCTATCACGTGATGCATACTGCTCCGACGTGCTAAGGTTATGAGCTGAGTTATGCCATGTCGCAAGTTTTGTGAGGTGCTTTCTTGATATTTAATGGATCGATTACATTTTTTATTTCTCTCCGATATCCGATCCAGTAATGATATCGGATCGGTCCAGCTCTACTCACAAACCTGTCAAACCTGCATTTGAAACGTTGGCTACCAGAGGAGTATTGCAACATGACATTTGGGTTTTCTAACTAAAATGGGAAAATAGGAACATAAATAGTGCCTCATTGCCAGACCTGGCCCACATCTGGTTGACATACACCCTGCTATGACAACAGTCAGTAAGAAAGTGCCGGCTTTATACTAGAGATGGACCGATCCGATATTACGTATCGGTATCGGTCCGATACTGACCTAAATTACTGGATCGGATATCGGCGAAAAATAAAAAATGTAATCCGATCCATTAAATATCAAAAAAGCATCTCACAAAACTTGCAACACGGCGTAACTCGGCTCATAACCGTAGCACGTTGCAGCAGTATGTGTCATGTGATAGAGCGGCTGTGTGTATTTGTAGCCTCGCTACCA